>NC_140248.1:24132642-24142642 GCF_949987555.1 Borostomias antarcticus
TATCTATCCACATGTGTTCATCTATCTATCTATCTATCTATCTATCTATCTATCTATCTATCTATCTATCTATCTATCTATCTATCTATCTATCTATCTATCTATCTATCTATCTATCTATCTATCTATCTATCTATCTATCTATCTATCTATCTATCTATCTATCTATCTATCTATCTATCTATCTATCTATCTATCTATCTATCTATCTATCATCTATCTATGTGTATTGACCCCTCCAGTACCTCTCTTCCCCCAGGCCTGTATGGTGGTGCTGGTGGTGTGGGGGGTGGCTGGCCTCATCTCCTTCCTGCCCATCCACATGCAGTGGTGGGTGTCTGATGAGGCGGAGGCGCTGCTCTGTCTGCAGGACCCGCGCTGCTGCGACTTCAACACCAACGCCGCCTACGCTGTGGCCTCCTCCATCGTGTCCTTCTACTTCCCCCTGGCCGTCATGGTGTTCGTCTATGTCAGGGTCTTCCAGGAGGCGCACCTCCAGTTCACCAAGATCGGACGCAGTGAGGGGCGCTTCCGCTCCTCCCACGCCGAGAGACAAACCCTCAGAAAGGAGAGCGAAGGAGAGGGGGCAGGAGGAGCAGGAGAGGTCAGTTTTCATGTCAAGTCTTGAGATCGCTACACTAATTTTTCTAACCGCACTATTTGTGTCTCTGATGTAATGTGTCTCTTTTTGCCATGACAGTGAATGTTTTACTTTTAACAGATGTTTACCTATTCAACTTGAACACTTCACATTTGAGATTCAGATTTCCAAGAATTCTTTGGTTCTGGCTCCACAACCTCGTTGTAGCAACATAATAACAACACACAATAACAGTAGAAAAGTATAATACAGCATAATAGTAATAAAAACAATAGCTACAATAGTAATAACATGATAATGACAGTACGGAAGTATAATACAGCATAATACTGTAGTAACAGTTTAATGTGTGACGCACAGGTCAGGAACCTGAAGAGGAAGTTCTACCTGCGGGAGCACAAGGCGGTGAAGACGCTGGGCATGATCATGGGAACCTTCACCCTCTGCTGGCTACCCTTCTTCCTGCTCAACGTGGCCGTGACGGTCTGGGACCTGGGAGACATCCGCATCACCTTCCGCATTCTCAACTGGATCGGCTACGCCAACTCTGCCTTCAACCCGCTCATCTACTGCCGCAGCCCCGAGTTCAGGCACGCCTTCCAGGAGCTGCTGTGCCCGCGGAGGCAGGGGGGCGGGGGGCTGGGGCCCTTCTTCCTCCCGAGGGCCAGAGGACGGAGGACTAACTGGCAGGTCAGACCCCAGCAGGACAAGCCCCACGGTGGGGGGCCGGAGGCTGGGGGGAGGGGCAGTGGGGACGGAGGGGATTCTCTGGAGCTGGGTCCTGGTCCTGGTCCTGGTCCTGGTCCTGGTTCTGGTCCTGGTCCTGGTCCTGGTCCTGGTCCTGGTCCTGGTCTTGGTCCTGGTCCTGGTCTTGCTCCTGGCCCTGGCCCTGGCCCTGGTCCTGGTCCTGGTCCTGGTGTTGCTCTTGGCCCTGGCCCTGGCTGTACTACTGGATCAGACTCGGATTCTGTGACTGCAGTCCAGACTGGCGGCACCAAGGGGAGCTGTGATAAACTTCTGGCCGCCGCAGTCTGAGATGCACACACAGCTGCAGCTGGAAACCACTGGATCTCGCTGGGATCTAAACTGCTGGATCTAGCCGGGATCTACACCACTGGATATAGCTGGTATCTAAACTGCTGGATCTAGCCAAGATCTACACCACTAGATCTAGCAGGAATCTAAACAGCTGGGTCTAGCAGGGATCCAGGGTGGCTGTAGCTCAGGAGGTAAAGCGGGTTGTCCAATGATTGTAGGGTCGGTGGTTTGACGACATGTCGAAGTGTCTTTGAGCAAGACACTGAACCCAAAATTGCTCCCAGCGAGATGGGTAGCACCAAGCATGGCAACTGCCGCCATTGGTGTGTGTACAGTATGTGTGTGTGAATGGGTGAACGAGAGGCCTTCATTGTAAAGCGAGAGAGAGGAGAGACTTATAGGTGGACCTGAAGTTTCTTGTTACTGTAAGAACAATGTGATGTCCTACAGTACATCCAAATTATTGTTAATGTTATTTAATGTATATTATATAGTGGACATGATTCTGTATATGTAGTGTATTGATGTGATCCTGTGTGAGTGTGTGTGTGTGTGTGCACGTAAGCGCGAAGGTGTCAAGCTTGTGAGCTCATGTGTCTGAGCACATGTATGACACGTACAGTAGGTACTAGAGTTACGTCTGAACAGAGCTGAGCGGCGCTGAAACATAAACGGCACTAAAAGACATGTGCCCTCTACCTCATAGCACACCCAGATGCATCTCTATATGGTGATCCAACTGCCTGTCAGTCTATTACTGTAGTAACCAAAAGAGATCTGCATAACACTTTATTCGGGTCTGCTTGCTCTAAGTAGTACAACAGTGGTTCTGAGCAGTGTGAGTGAGAGGCAGGTAGAGCGGGTCGTCCAGGATCGGCGATTCGAATCCCGGCTCCTCCTGTTGAAGTGTTCTTGGGCAAGACACTGAACCCCAAATTGCTCCCATGAGCAGGCTATAGCACTTTGCAATGCAGCTGGCTTTCATTGGTGTGTGTATGTCTGTGGGTGAATGAGAGGCCTTCATTGTAAAGTGCTTCGGATGCGCTTTAAAAGTGCAATCAATTTACCATTCACCATCTGGAGAATGGTAGAGAGAGATAGAGATAGAGAGATAGATAGATAGAGAGAGAGAGATACATGTAAGCAGGGAGAGGAGAGAGAGAGAAGCAGACGACCAGATAAAGACCGACAGGTTCAGAGATCTAAGTCTCTGAGTCATCATTGTGACCTTTCCTGTCTGCCCCACCATAACCACTATTAAACATTCCTTATTGATCTGGACCGGGGGTGGTCATGGGGGGATGGCTATATACAGTTCAGGGTGTATTGTAGGTACTGTGTGTGTGTGTGTGTGTGTGCGTGTGTGTGTGTGCGTGTGTGTGTGTGCTACTGCCGGTGAAATCTGCATTGAGATGCAGACGTTTTGAGCGGCAGTGGCAGGTGCAGAGCGTCACACACACTATCATCAGCTGCTGCCAAGTTGGAGCAGTGATCAGTTCTACAGCTCTACTGCTGGCACGCACACACACACACACACACACACACCACACACACACACACAAACTATACACACACACACTGTTTCAATTGATTTCTTCTTTTTTTCCAAAGAGAGGCATGTACTGCCTTGACCCTTCCTCCCACACGTGCAAGCAGACACACACACAGACACACACACACACAGTCACGCACACACACAATTGTATGGTTGGTTTGAAACAATAACCACTGTACAGTAGACAAATAATTAATTAATTTATGCATCCATTGAAATGGAAGTAGCACCTCTGCTTGCCTGCGTGTGTGTGTGTGTGTGACCCCGCTGCTTTCTCTCAACCGTTGTTGTTGTTGTTGTTTTTGTTGTTGCATTGTTCTCTGATGTTAATCTGTGAAGCTACCATGTTTACAAACTGTGTCCACTGTGCCCAGGGAGACAGACAGACAGACGGACGGACGGACGGACGGACGGACGGACGGACGGACGGACGGACGGACGGACGGACAGATGGAAGGACAGATAGACGGACAGACAGACAGACAGACAGACAGACAGACAGACAGACAGACAGATAGACGGACAGACAGACAGACAGACAGACAGACAGACAGACAGACAGACAGACAGACAGACAGACAGACAGACAGACAGACGGACGGACAGACGGACGGACGGATAGATGGAAGGACAGATAGACGGACAGACAGATGGGAGTGTGTGTGTGCAGAGGACAGAATCTGAATCTAAGCCTCTCACAGGCAGCCGGACATAGGTGTCAGTGAAGATAGAGAGTGGCTGTAAACTGGAGATGTACTCATGTGACCGTGTGTGTGTGTGTGTGTGTGTGTGTGTGTGTGTGTGTGTGTGTGTGTATGTGTGTGTGTGTGAGAGAGAGAGAGAGACTGTAGCTCTCATATCACAAGGTACTGTATATTAGCCCTATCTCTTATCAGAAAGACAGTGCACAGTGGACGTACAGTAATGTCAGTGTACTGTATGTGTACTATTAATTACCTTTGTTAAATAAAATTTAAGATAATGATTTTATTATAAATATCAGTAGTACATTTTAGTATTTACTTATTTATTGAGACATTAAGACTAAGGTACTTTTTCTCTATGCCAGAATGATACCGTACATGTTCTTATTGAGGATCAACAAAAGCATTCCAGGGACAACAGCTGTTGTTTTCAAACAAATTCTACAACCTCTGCCAGTCACCGAAAACAAAATGTCATCAGATCTCTATGTAATTTATTTGAAGTAAGTCAAATTTGTTTGTGAAGTAAGTCAAAAATGTTTGACAATGTGAGCTGTTTTGTTTTTTTCTAAATGTTTTGTTTGAAATTAAAACTCTTGTTCATCTACTGTGTTGTGAGGTTGGCTTCTCTGGAGCGGGTGTCCACAGCGCCCCCAGGTGGCGGAGTCGGGTACAACCGCAGCCCTGCAGGACCACCTATCTCTCTCACAACACTTTTGTGTTGTATTTATACCTGCTTTTCCACTGAGCACCTCCTTATTAAAGACAGTTGATGTTGAGGAGAAGACAGCGATGAGTCAGGTCATAAACAGACGGAAGAACACATCGCAGAGAGGAGGGTCACAGGCTGACAGTATGTGTGTGTGGTGTGAGTCTGCATGCGTGTGTGTGGTGTGTGTGTGTGTGTGTGTGTGTGTGTGTGTGTGTGTGTGGAGGGGGTGATAAATCATCTTTCTGTCAACTGACAGAGGTATCAATCAGTAATCCAGCAACAATTCACTCTGGAAACTGAATGAAATCCTGGGAGTTCCCTCTATTAATGCTATAGTAAACATGCTATAGTAAACATCCATCCTCTCTCTCACACACACACACACACACACACGCACGCACACACACACACACACACACACACACACACACACACACACACACACACACACACACACCTGTTGACAGAAATCCCAGGGATCCGGGCTCAAAGCCCCCCAGTTTTATCACACCACCATGTCCACCAACCACGAACTAGCAGGAATGTTTTCAACCTCACACACACACACACACACACACACACACACACACACACACGCACATACACAAACACAGAGTCTACGAGACACACACACACACATGCACACACACCAGTCACTGCTTTACTCTGTTCTGCTCTGCTATACTCTTCTCTTTTCTCTTCCCCTCTCTCCTCTTCTCTCCTCTATTCCCCTCTCTCCTCTCCTCTTCTCTCCTCTATTTCCCTCTCTCCTCTCCTCTATTCCTCTCTCTCCTCTCCTCTCCTCTATTCCCCTCTCTCCTCTCCTCTCCTCTTCTCTCCTCTATTCCTCTCTCTCCTCTCCTCTCCTCTATTCCCCTCTCTCCTCTCCTCTCCTCTATTCCTCTCTCTCCTCTCCTCTCCTCTATTCCCCTCTCCTCTCCTCTCCTCTTCTCTCCTCTATTCCTCTCTCTCCTCTCCTCTCCTCTATTCCCCTCTCTCCTCTCCTCTCCTCTCCTCTTCTCTCCTCTATTCCCCTCTCTCCTCTCCTCTCCTCTTCTCTCCTCTCCTGCCAGCCCCACCCCTCCTCTCCTCTCCTCTCCTCTCCTCTCCTCTCCTCTCCTCTCCTCTCCTCTCCTCTCCTCTCCTCTCCTCTCCTCTCCTCTCCTCTCCTCTATTCCCTGGCAGAGAAGCAGACAGGAGTTTCTGTCATGACAAATGGATATAAATAAAGTACTTCTACTGCATTAGTGGAGAGTCTATGAATTCCTAGTCCATTTTCATTGGAGATACACTGGCACAATTCCACCCCCCCCCCCCCCCCCCCCACAGTTCCTCCTCTCTCTCTACAATACCTCATCTCTCTCTGCAGTACCTCCTCCCTCTCCACACCCTCTCAATCTCCCAGGTCGTCCGCTAAAGACCAAGACATTCTTGCTGTCTATGTTTGGGCTTGCTAGTCTTAAACAAGTCCCAAATCATGTAGTTCGCTGTTTGACCTGCTGGTCACATGCTGTATGTGCACACACACACATGCATGCACGCACATGCACACACACACTCATGCACACACACACACACACACACACGCAGACACACACATGCACACACACACACTAGACCAGAATAAGCTATTTTATAGATACTCTATCAAAACATCTTACTTAATTTACTCAATCGATCAATCAAAGCTTTATTTGTATAGCGCATTTCATAAACAGAGGCAACACAATGCGCTTTACAGAGAACAAGGGAGGTGGGCATAGGCCCCACCCCATACATATTCCAGAGGGAAGCAAAAATACAGTATCACCCAGGGGCCAGAAAGGTGAGCTGTAAAAATTATTCCCTGACCCCTCTCAACAAGGCGATCGAGCAAGCTCCTGGAGTATGTTTGTCTAACGGCTAAAAACATTTATGGAGCAATAAATTACATTCAATTACATTTTCAGAGCAAAAAGGGCTAAAAACATCATGGCGAACACTGGTGTATGCCTGTGTGTGTGTGAGTGTGCCTGGGTCCAGATAGAGGCAGGGGGTTGGGCTAGGGTGGGGGTAGGAAAAGGATACGGACCCGGGTTAGGGTGAGGGGAAGGGGATCTGAACCCAGGACTGGTGTATGTCTGTGTATGCGTGAGTGTGCCTGGGTACTTACCATCAAAACATTAGTGGACACAGGGCAGTGATTGGGAGAGATAAAGGCCACTAGCAGTCTAGTCTGAATGATGTCCAGACTAGTCTAATATAAACGCACACTCCCTCTCTCCGCTGTAGGAATGCAGGGGGACAGTGACGCCATGTGTAACCACGCAGTACTGTATTTACTGTATACACATCTCTTGCCTAATAAGGATCCTTTCGTAGATTATCCTGTAAGATACATTTGTCTCTGAGATCTACAGCTCTGGACCTGGATACTCTGGTATGACAGTCTGATAATGAAACACACACATACTGTACACATACACACACACACACACAACACACACACACTGTATGCACACAACACACATACAGTGTCAGGACCTCAAGTGGGAGCTGTACATAAGCTGACCTGTCAGGCACCTGTGTGATCTACAGCCTATGCCTTAATCCTAGTCAAATTCCTAGTACCTCAATTCCTAGTACCTCTATGTGTGAACCATACTGTATACATGGCTAATAAACAGATCTTGAATCTTGAGTCGAGTCTACCGTACGCACACCTCCTCCCTTTAGCCTTTCAGACACTGCTACTCTTGCACAAAGATGCTGAATGTCTCTAAAAAGCTGTGTGTGTGTGTGTGTGTGTGTGTGTGTGTGTGTGTGTGTGTTTGTTTGTTTGTTTGTTTTCAGTTGGCCACATTCCTGTGCTCCATGGAGAAATTAGGAAATCAATCAACTTAAAAGAACTTGCAGAAGGAGCGTAGGCCTACATGGAGAAAGACCAACCCACACATTTCAACATGCACACGGTGAGATTAGAACCCCACAGACAGACACCGGCTTAACCAGCTACGCCGATGAAAAACTATCTCTTCATCGGTGTGGGTGGACAGTATTTATATCGGGGGAGGGAGTCGCCTACTCGGACTCTGTTTCACTCAGTTACACTTTTGGCAACACGCACCAAAGATAGTAAATGTCGGGTTGTCAATCCCTCCATCCCGTTGTTGACCTGCATTTCTAGGTTGCCACCACAAGAGGCAGTGGTCCCAGCACGCCAAAAAAAAAAAGACTATGAAATTTTGCAGTATCAAGTCCCTTGGTAGTATAGTGGATAGGGTGTCTGCTTCCCATTCCAAAGGTCAGGGGTTCAAGCCCCAGTGTGGAAGATTTTTTCATTTTCATTTTTTTTTTTCATCACACACACAATGGCTGGAGCATCCACCGATGAAACTTCTCTCTGCTCTTAATCCATCCCGACGTCCTTCCCCCAAGGTCAGCTGGGAGCAGACAGTAGGCAGCGTGCATGCTGGGATGCGCCTGGGGACCAACCAAGTGTCTTCACGGCCAGCGTTAGTGATCTGTTCTTCTGCATGTTTTCTTGTATTGGTTTCTTTATGGGGGAAACCCTTGCGAACATGGGGAGAACATGCAAACTCCGCACAGAAAGGCTCGGAGACCTTGCTGTGAGGTCACAGTACTAGGTACTGTGCCACCGTGGCACCATCCATCCATCCATCTTCATCCGCTTATCCGGGGTCGGGTCGCGGAGGCAGCAGTTCCAGCAGGGGGCCCCAGACATCCCTTTCCCTAGCAGCATCAACCAGCTCTGCCTTGGGAATCTTTAGCTGCTCCCAGGCCAGTGCGGAGATGTAATCCCACCACCTAGTCACCGTGCCACACATTAGCAATTTTGGGGTTCAGTGTCTTGCTCAAGGACACTTCGGCACACTGGGATCCCCAGCCGGCCACTCTGCCTCCTGAACTACGTGCTGCCCCAAAGATCTTCAGAAGTGGGATCCGAACCCATGCCTCCAGGGGAGACTGCGACCTGAACGCAGCCACTCGGCCATCCTGACTGAAAAGAACGTGTCAGTCAATATTCCAATTAGGCCTAAATAAAGGTAAAATAATAACAACAACAATAATAATAATAATAATAATAGTAATAATAATAATAATAATAATAATAATAATAATAATAATAATAATAATAATAATAATAATAATGATGATGATGAAATAAAGTATGATCATCCACCACCTGTTACCAGCAGTAACGGCCATTTTTCCGTCACAGTTATCCAGGGTTGCCCCCGGAAACCAAATCAGTATGGCTGATTCAGTGTGTGTTCTTGTGGCTCTAGAACACAGAGGCCATTTCCTAATCGTCAGCTGCAGGGAACAGTGTTCTCTCACCCAATGTTCCTATTAGGGGAAGAGAACATCACAACAGCATCACAGGAGCAGCAGCGGTGAACTGTGTCGGCTCTTGTAGGCAAGGTCCACACTGGCCTCTACTGGATGAGTTGAAATATTGAGATTCTGGGTTATCCCCAGAAGGGAGATATAGTCCTAGATTCTGGGTTATCCCCAGAAGGGAGATATAGTCCTAGATTCTGGGTTATCCCCAGAAGGGAGATAGTCCTAGATTCTGGGTTATCACCAGAAGGGAGATAGTCCTAGATTCTGGGTTATCACCAGAAGGGAGATAGTCCTAGATTCTGGGTTATCGTCAGGGGCCAGTATTTCAGAACATTTAATCTGGATCAGAATGAGTAATCCCTTTTTTTTTGCTATCCCAGATCAAATTGATCTTGTGGGTTTTGTCCTGGTTTTTCAAAGAATTTCCATATACTGTAGGACTGTATTGTATGTAATACATAATTTGGGGCTGGTCATAACCATCTGTCTAATCTATCAACTAATCTAACTATTCTACCCAATAGGCAAAAGACCTTCACTTCATTTTTGGTCAAATATTTTATTGGTTAATTATTTAATTTAGAATGGATATTGTTTTGGAATGGTCTGTGTTAGGCTACTTTAATATGCAATCATTGAATAAACGAATGATTAGATATCTGCCATGTAGCCTATCCTACATGTCTCTACATCCACCTTGAATCCATGCTTGATTCACCCTTCCAGTGGGATCAGTAGAGTAGAGTAGCCTAGGTACGAAAAAAGTGCACAAAAAATACACAACATAGGCCTACTGCTAAGCAGGGAGATATGAACGACGATGTCCCGCAGTAGGCCTACGTGTGTGAAACATCACAACGTGTGATAGCCTAAACAACACAATTTTCCTGTGTGTCGCATTCTAAACATTCAAAACAAAACACTTTCCGAACAAATTGTCATGGAGAAAATACGTTCAACATGTTCGGTAGGCTAGATCATAAGGACACTATGTTTTTGGGGTGAAAATATGAATGTAAAACAAAGAACAGGTTGTTTGCAAT
>NC_140248.1:24147642-24152642 GCF_949987555.1 Borostomias antarcticus
GAGTTAATCAGAGTAGAGTAGAGTAGAGTAGAGTAGAGCAGAGTAGAATAGAGTAGAGCAGAGCAGAGTAGAATAGAGTAGAGTAGAGTAGAGTAGAGTAGAGTAGAGTAGAGTAGAGCAGAGTAGAGTAGAATAGAGTAGAGTAGAGCAGAGCAGAGTAGAGTAGTTGAACAGAGTAGAACAGAGTAGAGCAGAGTAAAGTTCAGCTACTGTATACGTTTGTATCCATTCTAGTGACTGAACCTAATGGCTCTGGTATTGTCCATGTAGAGTGTGTGTGTGTGTACTGTAGGTGTGTTTGTACTGTAGGTGTGTGTGTGTGTGTGTGTGTGTGTGTAGGTGTGTAGGTGTGTGTGTGTGTGTGTGTGTGTCTGTAGGTGTATAAGAGTGTGTGTAGGTGTGTTTGTAGGTGTGTGTGTGTGTGTGTGTGTAGGTGTGTAGGTGTGTGTGGGTGTGTGTGTACTGTAGGTGTGTTTGTGGGTGTGTAGGTGTGTGTGTGTGTGTTTGTAGGTGTATAAGAGTGTGTGTAGGTGTGTGGATGGCTGGTCTCCACTAAGAGGATTTAGACAGTTCTATAACAGAGGATGTGGCAGGTGTAATCCCCCCATGCCCCCTCTACGCCCCTCTAACACCTGGCCGGACACTGGGCAGGACCGGGTTTGCCTGTGTATGTGTGTGTGTGTGTGTGTAGGTGTGTGTGTGTGTGTGTGTGTGTGTGTGCAGGGATTAAGTGTGTCCTTCCCAGCCTCTCTGCTGCTCATTTCTCAGTCCAGAATCCAGCACACACACACACACACACACACACACACACACACACACACACCCACACACACACACACTATCCCCCATGATCAAATATCAAGCGGTGTGTCTCAGTACTGTCCCTCATACGTTATCATAGGGTTCCCCAACATCCAGCTGAATGATGGTGCTCTGAGTTCTGATTGGTTAAACAGGCCGTGAATGATTGGACGAACGGGCGGAGTGATGGAGGAACGATTGGCTGGGCAGGTCAGGTGCCTCTCTCTTCCGGTGAAAAATGCAGCCCCCCTGATTGGCTAAGCCCGCTGTGAACGAGGTGCCTAGCTGATTGGTGGTTGGCTGGTGATCACTCATGGAGGAGGAACGTTTGATTGTTCCTGTTCAACCCCCTCTCCTTATCATCCCTCTCTTTCTCCTTCTCATCCCTCTCTCTCTCCTTCTCATCCCTTTATCTCCTTCTCATCCCTCTCTCTCTTTCTCATCCCTCTCACCTCTCTCCTTCTCATCCCTCTCTTTCTCCTTCTCATCCCTCTCTCTCTTTCTCATCCCTCTCTCTCTTTCTCATCCCTCTCTCTCTCCTTCTCATCCCTCTCTCTCTCCTTCTCATCCCTTTCTCTCCTTCTCATCCCTCTCTCTCTTTCTCATCCCTCTCACCCCTCTCTCTCCTTCTCATCCCTCTCTCTCCTCTCTCATCCCTCTCTCTCCTCTCATCCCTCTCTCTCATCCCTCTCTCCTCTCCTCATCACTCTCTTCCTCTCTTCATCCCCCTCTCCCTCGGGACAGACTAATGTAGGACAGACAGGGGCAGAGAGATAGATGGTTGTGGTGAATTCATGTCTAATCCCTGGTGATCTGCTGAGGAGCTGGCTCTCCAGGAACTCTGGGTAATGTGTGGCTGTCAAAGCCAGACAAAGCCTTATCCTCTTAGTCTCTCTCTCACATACACACACACAGACACATGCACAGACATGCGCACACACACACACACACACACACACACACACACACACACACACACACACACACACACACACACACACACACACACTTACTCTCTCTCCCTTTCGCTTTCTGTCAGTCAGTCAGTCTGTTTGTGTGTCTCTTCGTGACTTACAATTTCTGAAAAATGTCCAATCTCTGGCTGAGACTCCACAGTGACTCAACAGTTCAGAGTGTGGTAGTCTAACAGTGTGGTAGTCTAACAGTGTGGTAGTCTAACAGTGTGGTAGTCTAACAGTGTGGTAGTCAACAGTGTGGTAGTCAACAGTGTGATAGTCTAACAGTGTGGTAGTCTAACAGTGTGGTAGTCTAACAGTGTGGTAGTCTAACAGTGCGGTAGTCTAACAGTGTGGTAGTCTAACAGTGTGGTAGTCTAACAGTGTGGTAGTCTAACAGTGTGGTAGTCTAACAGTGTGGTAGTGTAACAGTGTGGTAGTCTAACAGTGTGGTAGTCTAACAGTGTGGTAGTCTAACAGTGCGGTAGTCTAACAGTGTGGTAGTCTAACAGTGTGGTAGTCTAACAGTGGGGTAGTCTAACAGTGCGGTAGTCTAACAGTGGGGTAGTCTAACAGTGGGGTAGTCTAACAGTGTGGTAGTCTAACAGTGGGGTAGTCTAACAGTGCGGTAGTCTAACAGTGCGGTAGTCTAACAGTGTGGTAGTCTAACAGTGTGGTAGTCTAACAGTGTGGTAGTCAAACAGTGGGGTAGTCAACAGTGTGGTAGTCTAACAGTGTGGTAGTCTAACAGTGGGGTAGTCTAACAGTGTGGTAGTCTAACAGTGTGGTAGTCAACAGTGTGGTAGTCTAACAGTGTGGTAGTCAACAGTGTGGTAGTCTAACAGTGTGGTAGTCAACAGTGTGGTAGTCAACAGTGTGGTAGTCTAACAGTGTGGTAGTCAACAGTGTGGTAGTCTAACAGTGTGGTAGTCAACAGTGTGGTAGTCTAACAGTGTGGTAGTCAACAGTGTGGTAGTCTAACAGTGTGGTAGTCAACAGTGTGGTAGTCTAACAGTGGGGTAGTCTAACAGTGTGGTAGTCTAACAGTGTGGTAGTCAACAGTGTGGTAGTCAACAGTGTGGTAGTCTAACAGTGTGGTAGTAAACAGTGTGGTAGTCTAACAGTGTGGTAGTCTAACAGTGTGGTAGTCTAACAGTGTGGTAGTAAACAGTGTGGTAGTCTAACAGTGGGGTAGTCTAACAGTGGGGTAGTCTAACAGTGGGGTAGTCTAACAGTGGGGTAGTGTAACAGTGTGGTAGTCTAACAGTGTGGTAGTCAACAGTGTGGTAGTCTAACAGTGTGGTAGTCTAACACGGTGGTAGTCTAACAGTGTGGTAGTCTAACAGTGTGGTAGTCTAACAGTGTGGTAGTCTAACAGTGTGGTAGTCTAACAGTGTGGTAGTCTAACAGTGTGGTAGTCTAACAGTGTGGTAGTCAACAGTGTGGTAGTCTAACAGTGTGGTAGTCTAACAGTGTGGTAGTCTAACAGTGTGGTAGTCTAACAGTGTGGTAGTCTAACAGTGTGGTAGTCTAACAGTGTGGTAGTCTAACAGTGTGGTAGTCTAACAGTGTGGTAGTCAACAGTGTGGTAGTCTAACAGGGTGGTAGTCTAACAGTGTGGTAGTCTAACAGTGTGGTAGTCTAACAGTGGGGTAGTCTAACAGTGTGGTAGTCTAACAGTGGGGTAGTCTAACAGTGTGGTAGTCTAACAGTGTGGTAGTCTAACAGTGTGGTAGTCTAACAGTGTGGTGTCAAGAGTGTTTGGTCTGTAATTAGCTGTACTGTATAGTTTCGTGCTCTGTCAAGTCCACCCTGCAGCAGTGTTATCACCAGTTGACTGTGTGTGTGTGTGTGTGTGTGTGTGTGTGCGTGTGTGTTTGTGTGTGTGTGTGTGTGTGTGTGTGTATGCATGTGTGTGTCTATGTGTGTGTGTTAATTACTGTGGTTAACTCCTCCTCTCCTCCTATCCCCTCCTCCTCTCCCTCCTCTCCTCTCCTCCTATCCCCTCCTCCTCTCCCTCCCCTCCTCTCCTCCTATCCCCTCCTCCTCTCCCTCCCCTCCTCTCCTCCTATCCCCTCCTCCTCTCCTCCTATCCCCTCCTCCTCTCCCTCCCCCCCTCTCGTTTCCTCTCAGCAGGTCAGTTCCAGCCCTGCCCCTATGAGGGGGCAGCGGGCAGCGCTAGTGCTGTGAGCGGACGTTCCCCGATCCTGTGTCTGCGCTGCAGGGAGGTGTGTAAGGGGGAGGTGGTGCGCGTGCAGAACGTGCACTTCCACGTGCGCTGCTTCACCTGCCAGGGTGAGTGTCATAAAAAGTGCCCCTGGGTACCAAGTAAGGGAGAGCGTCATTTTTCGATAATGACTGGTTGGCCGTACATTATCCCACTTATTACACGGTAACTTCACAACAACATGAATACATAGAGACAAAATATCGATTTGAAGAATATATTTGATCCTTATTTTGTTTGTGAAAAAATAAAGCAACGGATGGCTTCAGCTACGCTGTCTATCAACCATCAACGCCAACGCTGCTGTTTGGCTCAGTAGCAACATCGCAACGCCTATCAACGTTAGCAGTAGGCCAACTTGTTAACATGATTTTGCATGTTTCTATTTAATTGATTGTATCAGCAATGACATCCATGGTAGATGTAACTAGGCCTACACTTGATCTTTTCGCCAGCGAATAGCGTAACGTTAGCTAGATAAAAACAGTGAATAGCTTAATATTAGCTAGTTAACAACAGTTTAACAGTGAATAGCGTAACGTTAGCTAGATAACAGTTTAACAGTGAATATCTTAACGTTAGCTAGTTTAACAGCGAATAGCTTAACGCAGTGGTTCTTAACCTTGTTGGAGGTACTGAACCCCACCAGTTCCATATGCGCATTCACCGAACCCTTCTTAATTGGAAAAATAAAATATGATTTTTTCAAATTCAAAACATACTGTAGGTATATATTTTACTGGTGCACAAAATGAACCGTGCATCAACATCACTGTGTTCAAAGAACAAAACCATCAAAACATGATTTTCACACAAAAACAAAAGCATAATAATGAATATTTACTGCAAATCAGTGTGACTTCTGCTGTTGCCTTTCAGAGACCAGTTCAGACCTTGGCAAGTGCCACTCTCATGTCATTTTCGCAACAAAGTCTGTTCCTTTCACAATCACACGACGTACCATCACGACAGTCACAAGTCGACTACTGAGCGCACCAAATTCCCTGCAGCACAGA
>NC_140248.1:24157642-24160142 GCF_949987555.1 Borostomias antarcticus
ACTAGACTACGAGAATTACGGCTCTTGCGCAAAACACCTTTCCATGGAAACACCTGCAAGTCGCAATTGTACTTTGTCGAAACCTTCGAAATATCACTTTTATTTTGCGAAAAAGTGTAATAGAAACGCAACTAATAGCAGAGCCGTCCGAGTCGTCCTGCAGGTGGCACGTCTCTGAGCTGTAACTGAAATCCAATGCGTAGGCTAGAGTGTGAACAGGAAGGGGGACAGAACCCTCCCTTGGGGAGCTCCAGTGTCTCTGACTCACAGTCCTGAATGAAGCCTCACATATTGTGGTCTGCCAGTCAAGTAGTCTGTGGTCCAATCCACCAGGGGGGCTTCCGCCTGCATTGACCATAGTTTGTCTTCCAGGATTGGGGGCTGTCTGGTGTTATAAATGAGAAATCAAAGAACATGATCCTCACACCGCTGCCCATAGTTTCCAGATGGGAGTGGGCCCTGTGTAGATGATAGCAACGTCCACTCCCATGTGGGCCTGGTAGGAAAACTGCTTTCCCAGGGATCTGAGGCGAGCAAGGAAAAGCCTCTAGTCCCACCCCAACATTGTTGGGCTTGTTGCTTGGCTAGAGTCGCAGAACAGAAATCGCCTATTGCCGCTTAACTAACGTGAAATCAAACGTAAAATCTTTTTTAGAAGAATCCCTCAAATATGTTGTACATTTTAATTGAGACTCATGATTTGATCTTTAATTAATAAACAATAATTATGTAGCCTAGAAATTAGTTTGTGTGTGTGAGAGAAGAAACTGCTTGGTTTAATCTGGAATACAAAACCTGGGTGAGTAAAATCATGAGGGTGCTACGTGTGCTTGCATGACAGAACTAGACAGCCCTGGAGGATGCTAGCTATACAACAGCCACCAACGCACAGCTAGCCGCTGTTAGCTCACATTGAACAAATAGGACAAACATTTAGTCTAGCCACATGATTTACACGACACATTTCTTCTCATAAGAAGGTGAACAGTAGTACAGTTTTATAAATGAGGCCCATGGTCTGTACTGTACATGCAAACACAAGACACGCATACTGTACATGCACACACACACACACACACAAACACACACATACACAGACATGCATACTCAAACACAAAATGTGCATACACACAAAATCTCCCTTGCTTCCTGTCATCTCCCCCTCCCTTTCTTTCTCTCTCCCTCCTTCTCTCTCCTTCTCTTCTTCTGTCTCCCTCTCTCTCTTCTTCTCTCTCTCTCTCTTGTTCTCCCCCTCTCACTCTTACTCTCCCCCCCCCCCCCCTCTCTCTCTCTCTCTCTCTCTCTCTCTCCCTCAGGAAGGCTTATCTCTCTCGTCCACACAGTCTCAGGTGACAGATCAATAAGTCTCACTCAGCCTGTCCAGGCCAGAGCAGATTGAGTGGATGGTTGTCGGGTCAGAACCGAGAGAAATGGACAGCAGCCTTTATCTCCTCCTGTAGACACACTACACAAGAACCAATATAGTTGTGCTCTCTAGAACCAGGAAAGGCTCGGTGGAGATCTGTGTGAGAGAACCCTCTCCTTTCATAATTTCACCCAGTTTTTCTGAACCCTAGATGTCCTAAGAGCGTAGAAGTTTTCCGACCTTCTACGCGTGAAAATGCACTGGAATGGCAGTCAAACCCGTAACTTCCCACCCGTGAACTCGTACCAGATCGATGTACTCCCAGTTGTGCTCTCTGACATCACCCTCTAAGCAAGATGGCAGCCCCCATAGGTATGGCGACAAAGATAACTTTAGGGCAACGTAAAGTAAATTTGTACATTGTAATCAAAATAATACAAACGATTATGCACTACAATCTGCTATATGTATGTAATGATGCCCAAATATGTTGACAAGAGATAGCTAGTGCTAGCTAGCTAACATTAAGGTAAACCTGAACGTGACCATGCAAACGGCGAAAACTCGATGATGTCAATAAATAAAATGTAACGTACAGTATGATTTCTTAGCATAGCGAAATTAGGCATACGTTTAGCTTGCCAGCTCTGACAATGTGCCAAATCTCAAGCTTTTACCATATCGGCTTGTTTACATTTATCCAGAATGCCACGCATTCAGACAGTTTGCCTGGAACGCGATGAAGTCGTGAGTCGTGACTTGAAGTCGTAATTTACGAGTTCAAAATCCGATCTGGAACGCGGCATTAGTAGCCTTGAGAACCAATGGTTCTTGAGCCTAGTGGCCCATAGGGCAGGATCCTATCTCCTGATTCCTTAGCGTGAGGCAGCTTGATGGACAAGTCCACCCCCTGGACATGACGCTAGTGTGTCACAGGGATTTATCCCCCATCCAACTCTTGATGCTGAGTGCCAAGCATGGAGGCATTGGGTACCATTTTTTAATAGTCTTTGGTATGACTCGGCTGGGGATCGAACCCCCAACCTCCCAATCTCAGGGCGGACACTAACCACAAGGCCACTGAGCTCCAACACTAGAGGAAGACGCTTTCTAAGAACAAAAGTATCCAACCCC
>NC_140248.1:24165142-24175142 GCF_949987555.1 Borostomias antarcticus
TGTAAGTGTGTGTATGTGTGTGTGTGTGTGTGTGTGTGTGTGTGTGTGTGTGTGTGTGTGTGTGTGTGTGTTATGCAGAGAAAGAGAAAGAGACAGAGAAAGCCCAGACTGGCATGTCAGCAGACCACAGAGACCAGGTTATGCATTTGTGAGATTGTGTGAAGACACAAAATACAGTTTTGAAGTCATATTGTCTACTTTAGTGGCTTGCTTAAAAAATTCCCTATAGAAAAATACATGACTACAGTATTGGAGATATTTCAGCCTTTACTGTATAAACCATGTGACTGCTTGCACATTCAGTCCCCTCGTTGATAGAACACAGCAGAGGTCTAGAACACAGCAGAGGTCTAGAACACAGCAGAGGTCTAGAACACAGCAGAGGTCTAGAACACAGCAGAGGTCTAGAACACAGCAGAGGTCTAGAATACAGCAGAGATCCAGAACACAGCAGAGGTCTAGAACACAGCAGAGGTCTAGAACACAGCGGAGGTCTAGAACACGGCAGAGATCTAGAATACAGCAGAGATCTAGAATACAGCAGAGATCCAGAACACAGCAGAGGTCTAGAACACAGCAGAGGTCTAGAATACAGCAGAGGTCTAGAATACAGCAGAGATCTAGAACACAGCAGAGGTCTAGAATACAGCAGAGGTCTACAGTAGAACACGGCAGAGATCTAGAACACAGCAGAGGTCTAGAACACAGCAGAGGTCTAGAACACAGCAGAGGTCTAGAACACAGCGGAGGTCTAGAACACAGCGGAGGTCTAGAACACGGCAGAGATCTAGAACACAGCAGAGGTCTAGAACACAGCAGAGATCTAGAACACAGCAGAGATCTAGAACACAGCAGAGATCTAGAATACAGCAGAGATCTAGAACACAGCAGAGATCTAGAATACAGCAGAGGTCTAGAACACAACAGAGATCTAGAACACAGCAGAGATCTAGAACACAACAGAGATCTAGAACACAGCAGAGATCTAGAACACAGCAGAGATCTAGAACACAGCAGAGATCTAGAATACAGCAGAGGTCTAGAATACAGCAGAGATCTAGAACACAGCAGAGATCTAGAACACAGCAGAGATCTAGAACACAGCAGAGGTCTAGAATACAGCAGAGGTCTACAGTAGAACACGGCAGAGATCTAGAACACAGCAGAGGTCTAGAACACAGCAGAGATCTAGAACACAGCAGAGGTCTAAACCACTCTCTATTCTAATGTTCACCCACCGCTCTCTACACTGGCCGATGTCTTTCACTCACCTGTCAATTCCAATACACACTTACTCTCTCTCTCTCTCTCTCTCTCTCTCTCTCTCTCTCTCACAGACACACACACACACACACACACACCCTGCTCCCCCATTATCACACACACACTCACACACACAAATACACATGCACACACACACACACACATACACGCACACACACACACACACACAGACGCACACACACAATTCTCTAAGGGCGCCAGGTGTAGAGTATTAATCATTTCACCAGAGTGTGTGTCCAGTATGTCAGTAATGAAACACTATTGATTGGTGTGTACCTGCGGCCTGCTGGTGTTCTAGCTGGGTGGCGTACTGGGAAAGGGGATATAGACTTCTACTGCTAATTTACCCAGTACCTTACTATACCTCTGATGGTGTCCGGAGGTACTATAGGTGTCAGCTCAGCCGGAAAGACGACACAGAGCTGTCCTGAGGCCAGCTGTTAAGTCAGCCTGCAGGTGAAAACACTTCTTTAATGGCTGCACTGGGACCAGGGCCTAGACGCTCACATCTGCTCTGTGTAAGGCTCTATTGTATAGCCTCAGAGAGAGAAGCAGCTTGATGGCTGTTTTATAGAGCGGTTAGGACCATAGGGGGGAGAGAGGGGGAGGAGGAAAAGAGGGGGGGAGGGAGGAGAAGAGGAGGGCAGGAGAGAGGCAGAGGAGGAGAGGAGAGAGGAGGAGGAGGGAGGGAGCGAGGGAGGGGAGGAAGGAGAGAGCTGAAGGACCATAAGGAGAGAGATAGAGGGGAGGAGGGGAGGAGAGAGACAGAGGAGGAGAGTTGGAGGTGGAGGAGAAGAGGAGGGGGAGAGAGGTGGAGGAGAAGAGGAGGGGGAGAGGTGGAGGAGAAGAGGAGGGGGAGAGGTGGAGGAGAAGAGGAGGGGGAGAGGTGGAGGAGAAGAGGAGGGGGAGAGGAGGGGGAGAGGTGGAGGGGGAGAAGAGGAGGGGAAGAGGTGGAGGGGGAGAGGTGGAGGAGAAGAGGAGGGGGAGAGGTGGAGGAGAAGAGGAGGGGGAGAGAGGTGGAGGAGAAGAGTAGGGGGAGAGGTGGAGGAAAAGAGGAGGGGGAGAGAGGTGGAGGAGAAGAGGAGGCGGAGAGGTGGAGGAGAAGAGGAGGGGGAGAGGTGGAGGAGAAGAGGAGGGGGAGAGCTGAAGGACCAGAAGCGGAGAGGCAGGGCGCTGAGCCATCAAACACATTAATGCAGCTCAGCTATAAAGAGAATGAAATGGTGCGCCTGGACTCTTCACACAGGCAGGCAGGGACCAAGGATTAGTCTGCATCCCTTTATCCCTCTCCCTCTCTATCCCTCTCTCTCTCCCTCCCTCCCTCCCTCTCTTACTCTCTCTCTCTCCCTCCCTCCCTCTCTTACTCTCTCTCAATTCAATTCAATATGCTTTATTAGCATTAATGTTAGGTGAACAATATTGTCAAAGTGTCAAGGATAAATTTCAATAATTACATGAGAAAACTAAGTATACAATAAATTAGGTAAACTAACAGATAGATAAAGAGAGAGACCATTCATTAGGTCAATAAAGAGACAATTAACAAAATATATTAATACAAAATCAAATGTACTGTATCAACTGTCATATGTACAATAAATAAACACAAATGAACAAGCATCTCTCCCTCTCTCTCTCCCCATTTCTCTCCCTCCCCCTCTCTTCCCCTCTCTCTCCCTCTCTCTCTGTCTCCCTCTATATCTATCATGTCCAGCAGATGTACTGACCCACAGTATGCGTTACAGCCAGAGACAGTACTAAGCTCAACCCAGATCCATTACTCTGATTAAAAGCCTGTCCGTCCCACGTTCCTGGTTCAGATCAGAAGCTGTAATGTAACTAATAATGTCCCTGTGCTGTCCTGGTCTGAGCCATGCTTATCCACACTACTGTGGGCTGTAGTACACAATCTCCTGTATGCACACAGTTATCCCAGTATTATGTAATCCCCTTCATATGAAATCCTGTAGAGTGGATTGTAGAGTTTAACCCTGGGGAAGGGGGGTTAACATGTGTAATGTACTTAAAACCCCAGAGAGGTTATCAGGCTCACAGCTTCTCCACAGAGGGAAACAGTCATATGGAATATCGCTCAAGGTTAATCTGTCCCACACACACATCAGTGTTGACACAGATAGCTAAACAGTTAACACAAGCACTATCCGGCTAATACTGTTGGATTAATACTGTATGTACTGTACTGCACAAACGTATGTATGTGTTCAACACTGAGTGATCTCAAGTTTAATTGGTTTAATTGGTCACATCCTACATCATACAAGTACTGGACATGTGAAGTGTTTTTCTGTTAGCTCCTAGATTGTGCACACTGTAAATGGTAAATGGACTGCACTTATATAGCGCTTTTCCACCTTAGCGGCACTCAAAGCGCTTTACAATGGCCTCTCATTCACCCATTCACACACACACCAATGGCAGTAGCAGCCATGCAAGGTGCTAGCCTGCTCATTGGGAGCAATTTGGGGTTAGGTGTCTCGCTCAAGGACACTTCGACATGTGGACAGTCGGAGCTGGGATTCAAACCACTGACCCTTCGATCATTGAACGACCCGCTCTACCAACTGAGCTACAGCCGCCCCAATAAGCAATGAAGAGAGGTAGAAAAGGATAAAGAGAGTAACAGTGTATATAATCAATATAGTTACTAATACAAGATACAGAAGAAAAGAGAGTAGCAGCTATAGCTAAATACAAGTTACTATACAAATTCTAGACATGGAAGGAATGGGGATGTGTTGGGGGGTGGGTGTAGTTGTGCAGTGTACATATGGGTCTGGTGGAACTATAGGTCAAAATATGTATCTATAAGATACGTTTTGATATGTACATTCTGCATTTCCAACCTTTGCTGTAATTTTCCACTGCTGAAACGGCCACATTTCATCTATCTATCTATCTATCTATCTATCTATCTATCTATCTATCTATCTATCTATCTATCTATCTATCTATCTATCTATCTATCTATATTCTACTGAGTATAGATATAAAGTGTTGTGAGTGTAGATACTGAGTTTAGTCCACAGTCTCCTGGTTCAGGATCCTGATGGTCTGTTCTTCCCCCCCCCCCCCAGTGTGTGGGTGTGACCTGGCGTGCTCCGGGTTCTTCCAGAAGGCGGGGGAGTACATCTGCTCTGAGGACTACCAGCGTATGTACGGCACCACGTGTGACAGCTGCGCCGCCTACATCACCGGGGAGGTGGTCTCCGCCCTGGGCCGGACTTACCACCCACACTGCTTCGTCTGCAGTGTCTGCAGGTGGGAACACACACACATACACACACACACACAAACACACGTGTACATAACACACACACCCACACACGCACACGCACACATACACACACACACACACAAATATACACATACGCATGCACACACACGCACCCACATGCATCCACGCGCGCACGCACGCACGCACACACACACACACACACACACACACACACACACACACACACACACACACACACACACACACACACACACACACACACGCACACCGTAGGCATGCAGGCACATCCACACAGCAGATTTAAACTCTCTAGTGACCCTAGGTGTCAACACCAATATTTCGATTTTCCATCCAGGAGAGACTTAAATCAATTTCAGGAGCCTTATATATTAAATTGCATGACCTACGAGCGTATTTTGGAGTTTGCCCCATCCTGTTTATTCTGTTTGGGATTGCTGGCGCATAGCGGAGGGGGGAGGAGTTCCCTTCTGCCTTCTCCTTCTCTCTGCTCTGCACCAGCAATCGGCTGTATTTCTCAAACGGAATAAATATCACAACACAAACTGCTTTCCTAGATCAGTCTTGTATTAACTAAGATATCCACTGGAAAAAAAAACACTTTTTCCCATAGACACATTGAGCTCTAACGTCTGCAAATGTATGCTTGTCGCGGCAACCAAAACACGTCCTGGTTTTTGACTGCTGCCTAGCGCGATTATGGGAGTTTACTTTTTCTACCTGAGCGGCTGAATATATCGGCAATCGGCAATTGGTTGGCTGAGGTTGGCCGGTAGGATAAATTCAGCCAGTCGCCCAAGCCTAATCTGGGCCCTGGTGGAGGGTATGGTGGGATGTGATCTGTGACCTGGTGGAGGGTATGGTGGGATGTGATCTGGGCCCTGGTGGAGGGTGTGGTGGGATGTGATCTGGGCCCTGGTGGAGGGTATGGTGGGATGTGATCTGGGCCCTGGTGGAGGGTATGATGGGATGTGATCTGGGCCCTGGTGGGGGGTATGGTGGGATGTGATCTGGGCCCTGGTGGAGGGTATGGTGGGATGTGATCTGGGCCCTGGTGGAGGGTATGGTGGGATGTGATCTGGGCCCTGGTGGAGGGTATGGTGGGATGTGATCCTGGCCCTGGTGGAGGGTATGGTGGGATGTGATCTGGGCCCTGGTGGAGGGTATGGTGGGATGTGATCTGGGCCCTGGTGGGGGGTATGGTGGGATGTGATCTGGGCCCTGGTGGAGGGTATGGTGGGATGTGATCTGGGCCCTGGTGGAGGGTATGGTGGGATGTGATCTGGGCCCTGGTGGAGGGTATGGTGGGATGTGATCTGGGCCCTGGTGGAGGGTATGGTGGGATGTGATCTGTGGCCTGGTGGAGGGTATGGTGGGATGTGATCCTGGCCCTGGTGGAGGGTATGGTGGGATGTGATCCTGGCCCTGGTGGAGGGTATGGTGGGATGTGATCCGGGCCCTGGTGGAGGGTATGGTGGGATGTGATCTGGGCCCTGGTGGGGGGTATGGTGGGATGTGATCTGGGCCCTGGTGGAGGGTATGGTGGGATGTGATCTGGGCCCTGGTGGAGGGTATGGTGGGATGTGATCTGGGCCCTGGTGGAGGGTATGGTGGGATGTGATCTGGGCCCTGGTGGAGGGTATGGTGGGATGTGATCTGGGCCCTGGTGGAGGGTATGGTGGGATGTGATCTGGGCCCTGGTGGAGGGTATGGTGGGATGTGATCTAGGCCCTGGTGGAGGGTATGGTGGGATGTGATCTGGGCCCTGGTGGAGGGTATGGTGGGATGTGATCTAGGCCCTGGTGGAGGGTATGGTGGGATGTGATCTGGGCCCTGGTGGAGGGTATGGTGGGATGTGATCTGGGCCCTGGTGGAGGGTATGGTGGGATGTGATCTGGGCCCTGGTGGAGGGTATGGTGGGATGTGATCTGGGCCCTGGTGGAGGGTATGGTGGGATGTGATCTGAGCCCTGGTGGAGGGTATGGTGGGATGTGATCTGGGCCCTGGTGGAGGGTATGGTGGGATGTGATCTGAGCCCTGGTGGAGGGTATGGTGGGATGTGATCTGGGCCCTGGTCTAGGCCAACTAAGACACCAAGAGAGAGATAGTTAGCCAATCAGACTATGTTGTACTTTATGTGTGTTACCATTGGTCGATGATTGTGGGCACCTGGTTGGTTGAACTTACGCTAAGTTGCATTAGGTAGCACGTTTAGTATGGTCATACTGTAAGAGGACACTAACACACACACACACACACACACACACACATACACACACACACACACACACACACACACATACACACCCCTCCCTTCAGAGCTGCCACCACCTGTTATGGCCACCTGCCACTGAGGGTGACCCCCTCACCCCTCCCTCCTGTCCGACCACCTGGGCATTCCACCACCACAGACCCCCCCCCCCCCCCCCCCCCTCCCATGTACTCTAGAACAACAACAACAACAACAGTCAAGCAGCTTAGAGGGACCAAATGATCTCTGAGATTTCAGGAATGGAGAATAGGACACTTACTGTACTGACATACAGTAGCTCTGATATACTGTAACATATTGATATATGATATTGATATAGGATATTTATAATGATATTGATATAGGATATTGATAATGATATTGATATGGGATCATTATAATGATATTGATATTGATGTATGCATTTCAAATTGTACTGGATTGTACAAAGTGGACAGATTGTATGGAGTGTACTGTTGACGTGCTGTGATTGTTGATCTGGTAGGTTGATCAGTGCTGTTCAGATGGAGAGATGGGGGCTGTTGGTAGGAGAGATGGAGGGATGGAGAGATGGAGTGAAAGAGAGATGGAGAAACGGAGGGGTGGTGTTGGTAAGAGAGAAGGAGAGATGGAGGGATGAAGGGGTGGTGTTGGTAGGAGAGAAGGAGAGATGGAGGGATGGAGGGGTGGTGTTGGTAGGAGAGAAGGAGAGATGGAGAAATGGAGGGGTGGTGTTGGTAGGAGAGAAGGAGAGATGGAGGGATGAAGGGGTGGTGTTGGTAGGAGAGAAGGAGAGATGGAGAAATGGAGGGGTGGTGTTGGAAGATGAGAAGGAGAGATGGAGGGATGAAGGGGTTGTGTTGGTAGGAGAGAAGGAGAGATGGAGGGATGAAGGGGTTGTGTTGGTAGGAGAGAAGGAGAGATGGAGGGATGAAGGGGTGGTGTTGGTAGGAGAGATGGAGGGATGAAGGGTTGGTAGTGTTGGTAGGAGAGAGGAGAGATGGAAGGATGGAGGGGTGGTGTTGGTAGGAGAGAGGAGAGATGGAGAAATGGAGGGGTGGTGTTGGTAGGAGAGAAGGAGAGATGGAGGGATGGAGGGGTGGTGTTGGTAGGAGAGAAGGAGAGATGGAGAAATGGAGGGGTGGTGTTGGTAGGAGAGAAGGAGAGATGGAGGGATGGAGGGGTGGTGTTGGTAGGAGAGAAGGAGAGATGGAGAAATGGAGGGGTGGTGTTGGTAGGAGAGAAGGAGAGATGGATGGATGGAGGGGTGGTGTTGGTAGGAGAGAAGGAGAGATGGAGGGATGAAGGGGTTGTGTTGGAAGGAGCCATCTCCCCATCTCTGTAGCCGCAGGGCTGCGTTCATCCCAGGTCTGATGTTGTTCCCGTGTTTGCTAGTCCTGGTGCGTAATGCTGGAGAGCTTTTTCCTACATTTCTCTAGCTTTCGAGCATACAGCTACTCTACTGTGATCCGCCCCCTGTGTATGATATTAGATCACACACACACACACACACACACACACACACACACACACACACACACACACACACACACACACACACACACACACACACACACACACACCTAGACTCAGATCTGTGTGTGCTGTTCATTACAGGAAGCCCTTCCCTATCGGAGACAGGGTGACCTTCTGCGGTAAGAAGTGTGTGTGTCAGCAGTGCTCCCAGTCCCTGACCAGCGACCAGCCCGTCAAGATCCACGGACCCAGCTGTAAGTCACACAGACACACACACACACACACACTCACACACTCAAGAGACACAAGGACTCAGGTGTATGAGAAGAATCAACAAGGGTACAGATGACACATTTTCCGTCGTTTCTCCGTGTCCCAGTTCTGCCACCGCTCTGAGAAACAGACCCGGCCTTTTCTAACGAAGCCGCTGGAATATCTGCCCCTTAGCAGCGAGTATACCGGCCGTCCTGCCTACAGGTGCACACACATCACACACATCACACTGATGCTTCAGCCTGGGACAGACTGTAGGACGACCGTGAGTGACCCACGGACAACAGGCCAGCCCAGGACACACACACACACTCACACGCACACACAAACACAAGCATAAACACACACACACACACACCACGCGAGGTTCTGCTCCGTACCAGCTGTTCCCACAGGCAGTCCGGCTGTGTGAAAGGAGACAGTGCTTCCTGTACCCATGAGAGTGCCCTGTCAACTGTCCAAAATTGCTGATATATTTGAATCCTATTAAATATCAATTTTGATTTCTGGATTTCAAAAATAATAATTTAAAATGTGTTTGTGTGTGCGTGTGTGTGTGTGCTCGTGTGTATTTGTGTGTGCATGTGTGTGTGTGTGTGTGTGTTGGCCCCCTTGCCCTCCCCAGATGGGGCCCAGACGGCAGTGCCAGGCTGCCTGTCTGCCCCAGGGGCGTGATGAGGCTGGTGTAGACTCTACCAAGTGGACCACGCTGTGCCCGCCTGTGACAGCCCTGGGCCCTGTACTACGAAACAGGATTACAGGGTTAGCGCGATAACTTCAGGTTCAAGCCTGATTTATCCGTACTATGAAGGTGGTTCACTTCTCACCGTGCTATATTGCTGTGGTAACGTATGCTGCCGAGCTAACCTGCTCCGGGGCAGGTTAAGTTCCAGATTATGGATCAAAACATGTGAAGCACTGCTCGCTGACCGATCAATTCACTTGGAAAAAGGCATATGGACGTTAAGATTCTATATGGAACTTCAGTGTGCGAATTAAAAAATAATCTGCTGTGTGCAGTGAGATGTTCTTTTAAGAAGATTTTTTACAAACTGGCAAAACCTGGCTTTCCCTGATATCATCAAGGAATCTAAAAAGACCTTAGATTCCTTGTATATTATATGAAAATATTTTGCCTTGTGCATTTACAGTCGTAGACTGTAGGCTATGCACTGACTTGCGTTTTATTAGCCTATCTGCAGTTTCGTGTAGGCTGTGGGTGATGCGGAGAACCACGTAAAAACACTTGTACAAGTAAAAACACCGTCGTGGTACCGTTTATCCGTGATTGCGGTTGTCCTGTTTACTCGAGCGAGCTTGCGAAAAGTTATCCTGGATATGTTGAACAAGCTTCGTAGTACGGGGTCCTGGTCACAGCACAATCCTGTGTTCTCTCTCTGCTCAGTAAACCACAGCTACCCGCTAGAGCCAGACCCCCAGAC
>NC_140248.1:24182642-24187642 GCF_949987555.1 Borostomias antarcticus
TCTTAACACAGTAGTATTAGAACAGTAGTCTTAACACAGTAGTATTAGAACAGTAGTCTTAACACAGTAGTGTTAGAACAGTAGTGTTAGAACAGTAGTCTTAACACAATAGTATTAGAACAGTAGTGTTAGAACAGTAGTCTTAACACAGTAGTATTAGAACAGTAGTGTTAGAACAGTAGTCTTAACACAGTAGTATTAGAACAGTAGTGTTAGAACAGTAGTCTTAACACAGTAGTGTTAGAACAGTAGTGTTAGAACAGTAGTCTTAACACAATAGTATTAGAACAGTAGTGTTAGAACAGTAGTCTTAACACAGTAGTATTAGAACAGTAGTGTTAGAACAGTAGTGCTAGAACAGTAGTGTTAGAACAGTAGTGTTAGAACAGTAGTGTTAGCGCAGTAGTGTTAGAACAGTAGTGTTAGAACAGTAGTGCTAGAACAGTAGTGTTAGAACAGTAGTGTTAGAACAGTAGTGTTAGCGCAGTAGTGTTAGAACAGTAGTGCTAGAACAGTAGTCTTAACACAGTAGTATTATAACAGTAGTGTAACACAGTAGTATTATAACAGTAGTGTAACACAGTAGTATTATAACAGTAGTGTAACACAGTAGTATTATAACAGTAGTGTAACACAGTAGTATTATAACAGTAGTGTTAGAACAGTAGTGTTAGAACTAGAACATCACCTGATATATACTTTCTGTTCATCCTCCTCTTCTCCCTCCACCACTCCTCTCCTGGACACAGTCTCTGGGAACGATCTCTCCATACTCACACGTAACTATCCCTCCATACTCACACGTAACTATCTCTCCATACTCACACGTAACTATCTCTCCACACTCACACGTAACTATCTCTCCACACTCACACGTAACTATCTCTCCACACTCACACGTAACTATCTCTCCACACTCACACGTAACTATCTCTCCATACTCACACGTAACGATCTCTCCATACTCACACGTAACTATCCCTCCATACTCACACGTAACTATCTCTCCACACTCACACGTAACTATCTCTCCATACTCACACGTAACTATCTCTCCATACTCACACGTAACTATCTCTCCACACTCACACGTAACTATCTCTCCATACTCACACGTAACTATCTCTCCATACTCACACGTAACTATCTCTCCATACTCACACGTAACTATCTCTCCGTACTCACACGTAACTATCTCTCCGTACTCACACGTAACTATCTCTCCATACTCACACGTAACTCTCTCTCCATACTCACACGTAACTATCTCTCCATACTCACACGTAACTATCTCTCCGTACTCACACGTAACTATCTCTCCATACTCACACGTAACTATCTCTCCATACTCACACCTAACTATCTCTCCATACTCACACGTAACTATCTCTCCATACTCACACGTAACTATCTCTCCATACTCACACGTAACTATCTCTCCATACTCACACGTAACTATCTCTCCATACTCACACGTAACTATCTCTCCATACTCACACGTAACTATCTCTCCATACAAACACGTAACTATCTCTCCATTCTCACACGTAACTATCTCTCCATACTCACACGTAACTATCTCTCCATACTCACACGTAACTATCTCTCCATACTCACACGTAACTATCTCTCCATACTCACACGTAACTATCTCTCCATACAAACACGTACAGTAACTATCCTTCAGCTGCATTGTGGGAAACCTAGATCTTCTTGTTTTATGTAGTCCTTATTTTGCTTTGCTTATTCTCTCTCTTCATCCCTCTCTCTCCTCTTCCTCCCCCCCTCTCTCTTTTCTCTTCCTTCCTCTTTCTCTCTCTTCTCATCATCATCATCATCATCTCTCTCTCTCTCTCTCTCTCTCTCTCTCTCTCTCTCTCTTACAGGACATATTTGACAGTGTAGAGTTGAGACAGGGGCGATCGTCCAGCCCCTACACAGACTCCCCCTACCGGAGCCTGCCCCGATCCCCCCAGCCCTACTACCGCCCTGGTGAGACACACACACACACACACACACACACACACACCTGCACGCACATCCTCCTTCATCCTATCTCGAGGGGCGGGTCTTGGCCCTTGCTCATGCTCTGGTTTCTCTCACTGTCATTGGCTGGGCTTGACTGCAGGCACTGAAAGTGGCAGGAGCTCACCCTATCACAGTCAGCCTGACTCCAGGCCTGCCACGCCCACCACAAACCAAGCCCCCAAGCATTTCCATGTTCCAGGTAGGCGTCTGTCTTCATCTGTCTTCATCTACCCCTCTCTCCACCTCCTCTACCTCCCTTCCTCACTCCCTCCCTCAACCTCCTCTCCTCCCTCCCCCCATCCTCATGGCCAAGGGCTGAAGACCCCAATTTGGAGAAAACCTAACCGAAACCTGGTTAAAACCCAACTAACTAAATTCACACGAAACCTTGTGTTGTCCGTCTCCTCGGTGTGTACTTTCATTAACCCATGTCTGCGTTGCCCCCGCTTCCCTCCCTCCCTCCATCCTTCCTTCCTTCCTTCCTTCCTTCCTTCCTTCCTTCCTTCCTTCCTTCCTTCCTTCCTTCCTTCCTTCCTTCCTTCCTTCCTTCCTTCCTTCCTTCCTTCCTTCCTTCCTTCCTTCCTTCCTTCCTTCCTTCCTTCCTTCCTTCCTTCCATCCCTCCTTCCCTCCATTCCTCCCTCCATCTATCCCTCCATCTATCATGGACATTGGACCTCATTCCTGAACGCAGTTAAGAAGAAGTTAAGAAGAAATTTCTTCTTAACTCCACTTATGAAGTTCCCGGGACAATTCTGGCATTCCTGAATGGTTTCTTATCTCAGATTTGTTCTTATCTAAGAACAGGATTTAAGAACGCGGAAATGCAGTCGTAGGTAGGCCAGATTGGAGTGCGCCCGTTCGCAAGGGCTGAATTTATGAGAAATCCGAGGTGATTGCGTTCACATCAATTCTACAGACATCCTAGGCTTGAATAATAATCATAATCATAAATACGAGGATATTTCCCTCAACCCCATATTCTTCAGCCTCCATGTCTCTCCGGCGATGTTCTTCCATCTGTTGTCTTTAATGAGGCTTCCTACTAACGCACTGCTCCACAGAGACAGACCACGCCCTGTAAACTGGCCCTATATCTATGCAGAGGGGCACCTCCCACAGCCATCAGTTAGGGTGGTGGTGTCAGCTTCATCCCCCCGCCTCGGTAATGTGAGAAACGTGCTCAGGTACAGCACAGAGCGAGGGAGGAGGAGGAGGGAGGAGGAGGAGAAAGGTTTCGCCAGCGAAGGAACATTATGTAATTTAATAACAGTGTGGGCGTCTCTGTTCTTCCAAATCAAGGATTCTACTTCTGTACCTTTAGCTCTCTCTCTCTCCCCCTCCTTTCTCTTTCTCTTACTCTCCTCCTCTCCTCTTCCTCTCCTATTCTCCTCTCTCGTATCCCCTTCACTCACTCCTCCTCTCCTCTCCTCACCTGTCTGTCTGCTTGTCCTCCTGTCCTCAGCTACAGGAGAGCCCAACATCTACAGGAAGCCGCCCATCTATAAGAGACGTGGTACAGTTTTATTTTATCGTATCTGGGGTATATGTATCTATGTGGTATATATTGGGTAGAGGTATGTGTGTGGTGTATGTAGTATCTGTGTGTTATATGTTGTTTTTATGTGTTATATATTGTGGGATCCTCAGACTCTATCCATTTCAATTCGATTACTCCTCAGCGTTGGAGAGGGGGGGGGGGTCTGGGGGTGATTACTCCTCATCATTGGGGAGGGGGGGGGGTCTGGGGGTGATTACTCCTCATCGTTGGAGAGGGGGGGGGGGTCTGGGGGTGATTACTCCTCATCGTTGGGGAGGGGGGGGGGTCTGGGGGTGATTACTCCTCATCGTTGGAGAGGGGGGGGGGGTGTGGGGGTGATTACTCCTCATCGTTGGGGAGGGGTGAGGGTGATTAAATGATTAAATGTGTTGTTGCAGCTTCCTGTTGTGCTTGGCCGTTCACCTCACTTCCAACACTTATAGCGCTGCATTAACCACAGTGCTGACCAGAGCCGTACAGTAAACTGTACTGTAAAGAGCTCTAAGGCTTTAACTAGGAGCAGAAGGTGGTTTACAAGACAACCTGCTCCTGCTGGTCTGGAAACTGTCCAGCTGAGAGGAAAGAGGGGGCAGGGTGAGGGAGGGTGAGGGAGATGGGAGAGAGAGAGAGAGAGAGAGAGAGAGAGAGAGTGGAGAGAGAGAGAGAGAGAGAGAGAGAGGAGAGAGAGAGAGAGGAGAGAGAGATAGAGAGGAGAGAGAGGAGAGAGAGAGAGAGAGGAGAGAGAGAGAGAGAGAGAGAGGAGAGAGAGAGAGAGGAGAGAGAGAGAGGAGAGAGAGAGAGAGAGAGAGAGAGAAAGAGAGAGGAGAGAGAGAGAGAGAGAGGTTATAAATGGTCGTGGAGCCTGAGGGTCTCCCCCCTGTAGCTGACAGGACAGGCAGAGTTAGAACTCCAGACACGGTTGATCTCACAATGAGAGCCTGAGCAGACTGCCGAGCACAGAATCACTGGCTGACCACCTTCATAAGCCCCCCTATACAGACCACCTTCCGAAGCCCCCTATACAGACCACCTTCATAAGCCCCCTATACAGACCACCTTCAGAAGACATCCGTCTATATAGACCACCTACTGAAGCCCTCTATACAGACCACCTTCATAAGCCCCCTATACAGACCACCTTCAGAAGCCCTCTATACAGACCACGTTCAGAAGACATCCGTCTATACAGACCACCTTCATAAGCCCCCTATACAGACCACCTTCAGAAACCCCCTATACAGATCACCTTCAGAAACCCCCTATACAGATCACCTTCGGAAGCACTCTATACAGATCACCTTCGGAAGACTTCCCTCTACACAGACCACCTTCAAAAGCCAGCCTGTCCGGTGTAGGACCAGAGACGAGGGCATGGCTGCACGATACAGAGCTGGCCATCTGATGGCACACCAAAGAAGAAGACAGCTATCTCTT
>NC_140248.1:24192642-24227642 GCF_949987555.1 Borostomias antarcticus
ATTAACAAGCACGGTATCAACCAACCCTAACATTCACGTTACAAAACAAAAAATATGTTTTCATGTTTTCAGCTGGACTTGCTTATCTGCACAAGTACCCTTATGATTATTTTGGTTTCATTATTTTTAAGTATGGATTATTAACCCCATGGTTTGTATAATGTGATTTGTTTAAAAATATGTAGGCTATGGTTATAAATTATATCGATTTCTTGCTCTAAATCATATGATTTCCCAGTTAAAAGCAGTATGACATTAATCACCCATTTCGGTGCAGTGTTCTTTGAATTGAGATTTCCATCATGAATATGGAAAGAGTTGTGAGGTGCAGAAATGTGTATTAGCATTCTTAAGTAAATACTTTTGGATTAATCACAAACAAGAATCACAGGCAGTAATGTAGTTCGCATATGACCACAAAATGAAATGATTTCAACAAGTTGAACAGACATGTTTTGAGGGTAACACAGAGAGTTCGGATAATGTAAAGGGGATTTGACTCGGCCCAAAATTAATTTACATGAAGGCCTACAAGAAAAACGTGTACAATTGACAAATTGATAAAAGCCCCACACCCACAATAGTAAGAAATATGTTTTCACGGCAACGTAATGTTATGTCGCAAGAGCTGTCCCATTCCTTTTAGACCAATTCGAGCCCTTGCAGCCTCTCGCACTCAACCACTTTACCAGGTGACGTCAATAAGTCTGTGAGGGCTCAGGGCTTGAGGGTTTAGGGGGGACATTGGGACTGGGCCCATGTGTTGCCCTGTGATGTCATGATTAAGGGACAGTTCATTCATTGATGAGTGACTTCACTATGGGCCTGTTTTTATCTTCTGCTCTGTTAATCGTCATTTGGGTCTAACAACTTCTGCTTTAAACCAGTCCACACCTGAGATCACATGCATGCACACACACACACACACACACGCACACACACACACACACACACACACACACACACACACACACACACACACACACACACATTTAACTATAAACACAATCAAAATCATGAATTGTGGATGGAGAGGCTATCAGGGACAATGCCATTGGCCATAGTTCATATAATGCTGGATCATATGTTTCTGGCCAGGCGTTGGCATCCCTGTAATTCAATGCCCTGTCTAAACCTCAGAGAGAGAAAGAAAGAGAGAAAGTTGAGGCTACGGCATTATATTAGTATCTGGCGCCCCCTGCTCTCTCAACTGTAACTCTGCATGTGTTCCCTATTTCCTCTGGTTACTTCTGGTCACTGTCCTCCTCCAGAGACTACATATCCCACCAGGCATTGCAGCGGTGCTTTTCTACTGTTTTTGTTTATGAATATTGTATTGACTTTCAACAAAAGCCACTGAGGGGTGAACGAGGTAAACATATTTGGACGCGTGTTCTAGGCTACGTAAACCAATGTCCAATACATATCTTTGGTCCATTATATTTACGAGTCCACATACAGTAGGCTACACATACTCTTCTTAGCATAGGTAAGTTAGGTAACAGCATTGTCCATATTCAATTCCAATGATGTTTCCATTCACCGGTTGAGCAGCACGCCAGATGCGCTCATGCTACCATCGACACGGTCCAAAACTGTTTGTGCTTCCCAGTCCACACACCTGCTTCTCAGTACCTGGAGATAGCTATGTACTGTACATTAATGCTCCACCTGTTGTTCAGTGATAGAACTGCATGTACACAGATAATGCTTTAGATACGAATAAAATAAGGATATAGAATGAAACAAACAAAACACCATTATGGCCCCAACAAATATTGTTTGTGTTGATGTTCCAGACTCCTACGTCTCCAAGTCAGCGTCGTTGCCTGGTTATGGCAGGAACGGCCTACACAGGGTAAGATATAGAGACGTCCCTAACCAGACGACCAGACTGGCTGACGGCGGCTAATTCTATTAGCGATGAGGCTTATCATAATACTATGTTTACATCACGTTGTTGTTGTTGTTGTTGATCTGTCCTGACCTGATGCAGCCCCAGAGTGCAGACTATATCCAGTACGACAGCAACAACGCTGTTAACTGGCAGATCAGAGGTAGGCTGGTGTCAGTTTACCGTTCAAACAATGCTACCTGAAATACTGTTCACTTGGTGGAAATGAAAAGGTGCACTAATGGATGTTTTCCTCTTTATCTTACAGAATACAAGGTAAGACGCTCAGCTGAGGGAGTAAACTAACAAACTCACAATCACTGACCGAATGGTGGTAACTAGATGAGAATTGGAAGGGAAAAAAATGGATGTAACAAATGTTGCATGTCCAACCCTGTTTCTCCAGTGTCTACCCATGCCTTTAATGCATCCAAACCCATTCTCCAGTGTCTACCCATGCCTTTAATGCATCCAAACCCATTCTCCAGTGTCTACCCATGCCTTTAATGCATCCAAACCCATTCTCCAGTGTCTACCCATGCCTTTAATGCATCCAAACCCATTCTCCAGTGTCTACCCATGCCTTTAATGCATCCAAACCCATTCTCCAGTGTCTACCCATGCCTTTAATGCATCCAAACCCATTCTCCAGTGTCTACCCATGCCTTTAAGGCATCCAAACCCATTCTCCAGTGTCTACCCATGCCTTTAATGCATCCAAACCCATTCTCCAGTGTCTACCCATGCCTTTTAATGTCGCCCTCCACCTCACACACAGATCTATCCATATGAAGAACTGGTGGTGACCATTAGGGGGCGCAACCAGCTGCCTGGAGACGTGGACAGAGCCAGGCTGGAGGTGAGACAGAACACACAATGACACTTCTCTCTGTGACGGTGACATATCTGACAACATGGATGGATGGATGGATGGATGGATGGATGGATGGATGGATGGATGGATGGATGGATGGATGGATAGATAGATGAGAAGTAGAAGTTAAATGTTCTCCGTCCTTTGTCTGATTGGTCCTGTCCTCCCCAGCGCCACCTCTCTCCGGAGGAGTTCTACCGGGTCTTTGGGATGACCATCGTGGACTTTGAGCGCCTGGCGCAGTGGAAGAGGAACGACCTGAAGAAGCGGGTCCGCCTCTTCTGACACCAGGAAACAAAAGGCTCTGGGTTCTACAGCTCTGGGCTCCACTAACCAGACCTGTTCTTCTGAGACCAGCAGGCTGTGCTCCTACGCTCTGGGATCCACTAACTTGGCCTCAGAGTAACAGTAGAACCCTTGCCGGTTCTGTTCCTGCTGCACGCTCTGCAATCCGCTAGCCAGACCTGTTCTGAGGTCGATGTTCTGGCCTGAGCTAGCCAACGCTGGAGGAACCAGGGGAACGGAGCCAGACTGGGTCCTGAAGATGGACAGACAGACACGACACCCCTGCAGAGGAGAAGACAGAGAGCATAACTACTGTAACATGGACTAAAGGTGTCTGCACACTGCCCCAACCAATGCCAACCAACACCAACCAACACCAGCATTGGATTGGTGGTGCCATGTTTGTTGGTGACTGTTGGCGTCGGCTGGATGAATTTTGCAGCTGAATTTTAAACTTCCAACATTTTAACAACTGCCAACTCTAGAATGTTGGGTGTTGGCAGTTGGTTGGCGTTGGTCGGGCCGTGTGCAGACACCTTAACAGACAACCAGACACGCTGTAAGCACCTCTCGTAAGAGATACAACAGGATCACTCTAGTTCTGCCTGCTGCCGGTATTCAGGCCCCCAGGGCGGTTTGGTTGTAAGTTGACAGAGTTGGTGAACGTGTGTAGGTCTCTGGGAGATCCGCAAGCATGGAGAAGGAACTCTTTTTTTTCTCTTACTGTGACCACGATAGTGACGATAGGAGCACCAGCAAACTGACAGAACCACATGGATCCGAGTGTTGCTTTATTTTCTCTTTTTATTTATTTTATTTAAACTTTATTGAGCCAGGTTGTCCATATTGAGATCAGGAAATCTCTTTTTCAGGGAGGCCTAGTGTAGTCTGAGTGGTTCCACTCCACGCCTTCCGCCAGGAAACGTTAACACAGTCTGCTGTTAGTGAAACCTGCTGATTTATCTCAGAGTGGGACGGTAGATGTTAGATGTGTTAAGCAAACAAAAAATATTTGTGTGTGTGTGTGTGTGTGTGTGTGTGTGTGTGTGTGTGTGTGTGTGTGTGTGTGTGTGTGTGTGTGTGCACGTGTGCGTGCGTGCGTGGTGCATCATGTACGCAAGTGCACGCACGCTCTGCAAACCAAAGTAATTTATATTTATTGAAATATTTATTGAAATAGATGTTTTGTTTTCTTGTTCGCTTTGTGCACTGTTATTTGAATTGGCTGAATCCATGACAAACTGACTGATCACAAATCCTTCATCAGAGAAGGCTGTTGTTCACAGAAGAGATTTGATTCTTCAAGGCTCACAGCATCCAGAAGGGATTTGATTCTTCAAGACTAAATGATTTGATTCATCAAGACTCATAGCATCCAAAAGTGGTTTGATTCTTCAATGCTCACACTGTCCAGAGGTTATTTGATTCATGAACACATTATTTGAATATGTATCCCAATATTTTATGCAAGACATTGTTGACATTATCCATTATCCAAGCAATCATATTTTGAACAAACAACATAATGATCTGTACTCATATTATGATACCCATACAGTACTGTATATGACGTCATGTCAATGTCATCATATTTTGTCATGAGGAAGATTTGACCAGGACAAATGGAAGGGATATTTGGAATAGAGATAGATGTGATGAACTGGGACAGACCTGTTGATATGTGATGGAAGTAGAGATAGAGATATAGAGATAGATGTGATGAACTGGGACAGACCTGTTGATATGTGATGGAAGTAGAGATAGAGATAGAGTTATAGAGAGACAGAGAGAGTTATAGAGTTATGGAGATAGACACCGGATAACAGTTACAGCTTTGCCTTTACCCAGAGAAAGTGGACAGAAGTGGAATGGTCATCAGAATGGACTTAGGGGACTCTATTGGGGTGGGGGGACTCTGTCCTAGAGACGGTGATATGAAGAGGCAGGGTCAAAGCATAGGGAACATGATGGTATGTAGAAGTGGAGTAGAAATAATGGTTTTTAAAACAATTGATTTACAACAGATGTATATAAGAACATGCCGTTTATTTTGGCACCAGCCCACCAAGCACTACAGCAGGATCCGTCACAGTCTGTCTGAACAGGGATCATCATAGTCTGAATGAGATCTAGTCGAGACTGAGGAGAGTGACAGTCATACAGAGAGAGTCAGTCTCAGTCAGAATCCAACCCTGGAGTCATGGCTGTCACCCTCAATGTACATTTCCTATGTTTAGTTGGCTTCCATGGGATGATCTTGACTGGAGCAGAGCTATACCCAGTAGTCTGGTCTGTTAGTGCTAGCCTTGACCAGAAGGTTAACATATAGTACTACAGTGATACTATGTGTAGGTTAGCAGTCAGCTCCTTACTGCCATCTTAAATGTTTTAGGCTACTAATCAGAGACTTACAGTATTGGAACTGTTATGAGGTGGGATTCAAAATCCCACCCACTCTAAAATCTATTCACCTTTAGGGTCCGCCCAGGGGTGGTGGCTGGAATTACACCAACGGTGGGGCCTGGTAGCAGGCCGGCCTGGCAACTTTCCCCAGGATTCCTCCTTGTACTGCTTCCACATGACACAATAGATCATGGGTAGAATAGGGGGAGGAGTTGAGACACAATAGCGAGCTGTGGCAGGGTCATGCACACTGCTCGGTTCCCTGGACTGAAGGTAGTTGGTCCACCCAGGGGTGGTGGCGGGATTTACACCAACGGTACAGCCTGGTAAATCCTCTTAAGGACTGAATGGAAACAATCTTTTACAGTACTTTGGATAAAAAAGACAGATGGGCCTAAAATTTGAGAGAACAGTTGGGTCCAGACTTCACAATAGATCATGGGTGGGTTTATTTTATCATGGCTTTGTGACTGCGTCAATAAACAAAGAAATAAAAATATAAACTCTCTCTTCAAAGTCCTTTGCAACCTTCAATCTGAGATGGTTCAGGTTTCAGCCAGCGGGGGCAGGGTCCGCCCAGGGGTGGTGGCTGGAATTACACCAACGGTTGGGCCTGGTAGCAGGCCGGCCTGGTAGGATTCCTCCTTGTACTGCTTCCACATGACACAATAGATCATGGGTAGAATAGGGGGAGGAGTTGAGACACAATAGCGAGCGGGGGCAGGGTCATGCACACTGCTCGGTTCCCTGGACTGGAGGTAGTTGGTCCGCCCAGGGGTGGTGGCGGGATTTACACCAACGGTACAGCCTGGTAAATCCTCTTAATAAAAAAAAATAAAAAATTGTATGTTAGTAGAGAGCTTGAAAATGTAAGGGAGTGGCTGCTGGACAACAAACTCTCACTGCATCTGGAACTTCTCATACACATCATTCATCATTCGTCGCTAAAAAAGAGTGCAACTGAATGGAAACAATATTTTACAGTACTTTGGATAAAAAAGACAGATGGGCCTAAAATTTGAGAGAACAGTTGGGTCCAGACTTCACAATAGATCATGGGTGGGTTTATTTTATCATGGCTTTGTGACTGCGTCAATAAACAAAGAAATAAAAATATAAACTCTCTCTTCAAAGTCCTTTGCAACCTTCAATCTGAGATGGTTCAGGTTTCAGCCAGCGGGGGCAGGGTCCGCCCAGGGGTGGTGGCTGGAATTACACCAACGGTGGGGCCTGGTAGCAGGCCGGCCTGGCAACTTTCCCCAGGATTCCTCCTTGTACTGCTTCCACATGACACAATAGATCATGGGTAGAATAGGGGGAGGAGTTGAGACACAATAGCGAGCGGGGGCAGGGTCATGCACACTGCTCGGTTCCCTGGACTGGAGGTAGTTGGTCCGCCCAGGGGTGGTGGCGGGATTTACACCAACGGTACAGCCTGGTAAATCCTCTTAATAAAAAAATTGTATGTTAGTAGAGAGCTTGAAAATGTAAGGGAGTGGCTGCTGGAAAACAAACTCTCACTGCATCTGGAACTTCTCATACACATCATTCATCATTCATCGCTAAAAAAGAGTGCAACTGAATGGAAACAATCTTTTACAGTACTTTGGATAAAAAAGACAGATGGGCCTAAAATTTGAGAGAACAGTTGGGTCCAGACTTCACAATAGATCATGGGTGGGTTTATTTTATCATGGCTTTGTGACTGCGTCAATAAACAAAGAAATAAAAATATAAACTCTCTCTTCAAAGTCCTTTTCAACCTTCAATCTGAGATGGTTCAGGTTTCAGCCAGCGGGGGCAGGGTCCGCCCAGGGTTGGTGGCTGGAATTACACCAACGGTGGGGCCTGGTAGCGTAGCAGGCCGGCCTGGTAGCGTAGCAGGCCGGCCTGGTAGCGTAGCAGGCCGGCCTGGTAGCGTAGCAGGCCGGCCTGGTAGCAGGCCGGCCTGGTCAACCGTCCCCAGGATTCCTCCTTGTACTGCTTCCACATGACACAATAGATCATGGGTAGAATAGGGGGAGGAGTTGAGACACAATAGCGAGCGGGGGCAGGGTCATGCACACTGCTCGGTTCCCTGGACTGGAGGTAGTTGGTCCGCCCAGGGGTGGTGGCGGGTATTACACCAACGGTACAGCCTGGTAAATCCTCTTAATAAAAAAATAAAAAAATTGTATGTTAGTAGAGAGCTTGAAAATGTAAGGGAGTGGCTGCTGGAAAACAAACTCTCACTGCATCTGGAACTTCTCATACACATCATTCATCATTCATCGCTAAAAAAGAGTGCAACTGAATGGAAACAATCTTTTACAGTACTTTGGATAAAAAAGACAGATGGGCCTAAAATTTGAGAGAACAGTTGGGTCCAGACTTCACAATAGATCATGGGTGGGTTTATTTTATCATGGCTTTGTGACTGCGTCAATAAACAAAGAAATAAAAATATAAACTCTCTCTTCAAAGTCCTTTTCAACCTTCAATCTGAGATGGTTCAGGTTTCAGCCAGCGGGGGCAGGGTCCGCCCAGGGTTGGTGGCTGGAATTACACCAACGGTGGGGCCTGGGAGCAGGCCGGCCTGGTCAACCGTCCCCAGGATTCCTCCTTGTACTGCTTCCACATGACACAATAGATCATGGGTAGAATAGGGGGAGGAGTTGAGACACAATAGCGAGCGGGGGCAGGGTCATGCACACTGCTCGGTTCCCTGGACTGGAGGTAGTTGGTCCGCCCAGGGGTGGTGGCGGGTATTACACCAACGGTACAGCCTGGTAAATCCTCTTAATAAAATAATAAAAAAATTGTATGTTAGTAGAGAGCTTGAAAATGTAAGGGAGTGGCTGCTGGACAACAAACTCTCACTGCATCTGGAACTTCTCATACACATCATTCATCGCTAAAAAAGAGTGCAACTGAATGGAAACAATCTTTTACAGTACTTTGGATAAAAAAGACAGATGGGCCTAAAATTTGAGAGAACAGTTGGGTCCAGACTTCACAATAGATCATGGGTGGGTTTATTTTATCATGGCTTTGTGACTGCGTCAATAAACAAAGAAATAAAAATATAAACTCTCTCTTCAAAGTCCTTTGCAACCTTCAATCTGAGATGGTTCAGGTTTCAGCCAGCGGGGGCAGGGTCCGCCCAGGGGTGGTGGCTGATATTACACCAACGGTGGGGCCTGGTAGCAGGCCGGCCTGGTAGATTTACACCAACGGTACAGCCTGGTAAATCCTCTTAATAAAAAAAAAAAAAAAATTGTATGTTAGTAGAGAGCTTGAAAATGTAAGGGAGTGGCTGCTGGACAACAAACTCTCACTGCATCTGGAACTTCTCATACACATCATTCATCATTCGTCGCTAAAAAAGAGTGCAACTGAATGGAAACAATCTTTTACAGTACTTTGGATAAAAAAGACAGATGGGCCTAAAATTTGAGAGAACAGTTGGGTCCAGACTTCACAATAGATCATGGGTGGGTTTATTTTATCATGGCTTTGTGACTGCGTCAATAAACAAAGAAATAAAAATATAAACTCTCTCTTCAAAGTCCTTTTCAACCTTCAATCTGAGATGGTTCAGGTTTCAGCCAGCTGGGGCAGGGTCCGCCCAGGGGCGGTGGCTGATATTACACCAACGGTGGGGCCTGGTAGCAGTCCGGCCTGGTCAACCGTCCCCAGGATTCCTCCTTGTACTGCTTCCACATGACACAATAGATCATGGGTAGAATAGGGGGAGGAGTTGAGACACAATAGCGAGCGGGGGCAGGGTCATGCACACTGCTCGGTTCCCTGGACTGGAGGTAGTTGGTCCGCCCAGGGGTGGTGGCGGGTATTACACCAACGGTACAGCCTGGTAAATCCTCTTAATAAAAAAATAAAAAAATTGTATGTTAGTAGAGAGCTTGAAAATGTAAGGGAGTGGCTGCTGGAAAACAAACTCTCACTGCATCTGGAACTTCTCATACACATCATTCGTCGCTAAAAAAGAGTGCAACTGAATGGAAACAATCTTTTACAGTACTTTGGATAAAAAAGACAGATGGGCCTAAAATTTGAGAGAACAGTTGGGTCCAGACTTCACAATAGATCATGGGTGGGTTTATTTTATCATGGCTTTGTGACTGCGTCAATAAACAAAGAAATACAAATATAAACTCTCTCTTCAAAGTCCTTTTCAACCTTCAATCTGAGATGGTTCAGGTTTCAGCCAGCGGGGGCAGGGTCCGCCCAGGGTTGGTGGCTGGAATTACACCAACGGTGGGGCCTGGGAGCAGGCCGGCCTGGTCAACCGTCCCCAGGATTCCTCCTTGTACTGCTTCCACATGACACAATAGATCATGGGTAGAATAGGGGGAGGAGTTGAGACACAATAGCGAGCGGGGGCAGGGTCATGCACACTGCTCGGTTCCCTGGACTGGAGGTAGTTGGTCCGCCCAGGGGTGGTGGCGGGTATTACACCAACGGTACAGCCTGGTAAATCCTCTTAATAAAAAAATAAAAAAATTGTATGTTAGTAGAGAGCTTGAAAATGTAAGGGAGTGGCTGCTGGACAACAAACTCTCACTGCATCTGGAACTTCTCATACACATCATTCATCGCTAAAAAAGAGTGCAACTGAATGGAAACAATCTTTTACAGTACTTTGGATAAAAAAGACAGTTGGGCCTAAAATTTGAGAGAACAGTTGGGTCCAGACTTCACAATAGATCATGGGTGGGTTTATTTTATCATGGCTTTGTGACTGCGTCAATAAACAAAGAAATAAAAATATAAACTCTCTCTTCAAAGTCCTTTTCAACCTTCAATCTGAGATAGTTCAGGTTTCAGCCAGCGGGGGCAGGGTCCGCCCAGGGTTGGTGGCTGGAATTACACCAACGGTGGGGCCTGGGAGCAGGCTGGCCTGGTCAACCGTCCCCAGGATTCCTCCTTGTACTGCTTCCACATGACACAATAGATCATGGGTAGAATAGGGGGAGGAGTTGAGACACAATAGCGAGCGGGGGCAGGGTCATGCACACTGCTCGGTTCCCTGGACTGGAGGTAGTTGGTCCGCCCAGGGGTGGTGGCGGGTATTACACCAACGGTACAGCCTGGTAAATCCTCTTAATAAAAAAATAAAAAAATTGTATGTTAGTAGAGAGCTTGAAAATGTAAGGGAGTGGCTGCTGGACAACAAACTCTCACTGCATCTGGAACTTCTCATACACATCATTCATCGCTAAAAAAGAGTGCAACTGAATGGAAACAATCTTTTACAGTACTTTGGATAAAAAAGACAGATGGGCCTAAAATTTGAGAGAACAGTTGGGTCCAGACTTCACAATAGATCATGTGTGTCATAGTATGGCGTTTTCTTTTTCAGACCAAATTAATTTTTATCTACAATCTTCATGAACATTCAAGTGTATGTAGTACAAGCATTTCTGATCATAGATCTGCCACCCAGGGGTCTATAGTCCATTCCTAGGCCGAGCAGTGAACAATTTTATTATTTCCACCTGAAAAAAAACATAAGGGGTATGTATGGCGTTTTTTCTTTCAGACCAAATTTATTTTTATCTACAATCTTCATGGACATTCACAGGTATGTAGTACAAGCAATTCTGATCAGAGATCTGCCACCCAGGGGTCTCTAGTCCATTACTAGGCCGAGCAGTGACAAATTTAATTATTTCCACCTGAAAAAAAACATAAGGGGTATGTATGGCGGGTTTTTTTTAAGACCAAATTTATTTTTATCTACAATCTTCATGAACATTCACAGGTATGTAGTACAAGCAATTCTGATCAGAGATCTGCCACCCAGGGGTCTCTAGTCCATTACTTGGCAGAGCAGTGACAAATTTAATTATTTCCACCTGAAAAAAAACATAAGGGGTATGTATGGCGTTTTCTTTTTCAGACCAAATTTATTTTTATCTACAATCTTCATGAACATTCACAGGTATGTAGAACAAGCCATTCTGATCATAGATCTGCCACCCAGGGGTCTCTAGTCCATTCCTAGGCCAAGCAGTTAACAATTTAATTATGTCCACCTGAAAAAAAAACATAAGGGGTATGTATGGCGTTTTTTTTTCAGACCAAATGTATTTTTATCTACAATCTTCATGATCCTTCACAGGTATGTAGTACAAGCAATTCTGATCATATATCTGCCACCCAGGGGTCTCTAGTCCATTACTAGGCCGAGCAGTGACACATTTTATTATTTCCACCTGAAAAAAAAACATAAGGGGGTATGTATGGCGGGGTTTTTTTCAGACCAAATTTATTTTTTGTCTACAATCTTCATGAACCTTCACAGGTATGTTTAGGGCTGTACGTTGGTACACCGCCCTGCCAGGGACCATTCATTGCGCCAGAGACTTTTTTCACTCTTTCTACATTACCGTATCTACAGATAGCTTATTATTACTCACCAAAGTGAAGACTGTTTTGGAAAGATTACAGCCTTTTCTCTGAGGTGGGGCTTTTAGCCCCAGACCTTTTATAAAGGACCCTGATCATGTGATCTCATATCCCCATAGAATACCGACCTGGTCCAGGGCTCGTCTAACATCATACCCCAGAGTAACCATCATCTCTCCAGTCAAAATACCTCCATCTGTATCTCCACCACTCCTGTGACTTGCAATTTATAACCCTTTTTTTGAAAATCGTTCAGACCTGATCCTGTCAGAAGGAACCTGGGGAGACAGGGTGGTTTCTTGAAACAGTTATACATTATGATGGGTATGACGGCTTTTTACAACCCTTTTTTTGAAAATCGTTCAGACCTGATCCTGTCAGAAGGCACCTGAACAGACGGTGGTTTGTTGAAACAGTTATGATTGGTACATTCTGATGGGTATGACGGCTTTTAACTGTTTCTGTAGGTTATCAAGTGTCAGATTGCAATATCTATAGGATAAGATATCTGGATGGTCTTAGGAGTGGCAGATTTTGAGAGTTAAAAAAAAAAGTATTCTACCCAATAAAAGCTTTTTACGACAATAGATTGTGATTGAAATGTATTTCTGGACTGGACTGGGGACATAAATAGTTTATTTGGTGTTTTTATTCATGTTTATATGTTAAATGTGTTTTTGTCTGTCCTGTTTTAGATAGATACACACCCAGATATCGATTTATCCTCCTTATCATAGTTCTTAACCAATCTCTAGGAGCCTGGAACATCATGTCAACCAATCATGTCGCCTCATCCTTCAACCAATCCCAGAATGCAGGTGATGAATACAGGTGTGCTTCCATTGTATTGCAATGCAACGTACAGCATGCTAACAAAGATGGCTGCTGATCAGCTGTGGTTGTGAGGGTCTGTCTGTTGTGTTGGTAGGGTGATCTAATTACAAATGTGCCTGGTTAAGTGGAATTTGATACTGTCAATATTAATTAAATACTAATAAAAATACAAACAATCCCATCTTTGGATCTGGTTGTTAGAACAAACCATCCAGCTAACAAACGAGCCAAGTGGACAACCATCATTAACCTTTATTATATACAATCTTAATTACATACGTATGCAATACGTCATGATGGGAACAGAAATACACCAGTGATTCTTCCTTTCACTTAAACAGGGTGTTCAGTATGTAAATATGTAAATTATTATTGTGCAATATCTTTGAATGGTGAGGGGAGGCTTTAAGTTTGCATTGTTGCCATTGTGGGGTGTAGTCCAAAATCCCTATAGGAAAAATGAACAGAATTTGCCAGAATAGAGAATGTTTTGTTCTAAAAGTTAAAATATATAATTGAAGATTAGTTTTGTGAATTGTGAAGGCCTTAGTTGGTTCGGAGGTTGATGTTGTAGAGATATGCTAACCATTATTAGAACTGGACTACAAGATTTGAATGGCCGCCATTTTTTCCATTCATAGAGATTGTGGGATTTCGCAAATGGAATAAATACCACACATATAAACACAAAACTGCCTTAAATTACATTTCTGGATCTTTAAGGGTCTTTATTTGGCCACACGTGACACACTCACGTGAGTGACGGCGACACAGCACACACACATCTTCAGTGCTCGCTAGTGGAAATTGTTCCCTGAATTTATTCCATCCAAGCTGTCCTCCAAGTGCAGCCAGGAGCAGTGGGCCGCCATCGTTCATGGTGACCAGGGACCAAATCCAAGCGCTCAGTCCACCTTCTGGTCAGGGACCGGACTGAAGAGCATCTGGTTCTTCTGGTCAGGGACCGGACTGAAGAGCATCTGGTTCTTCTGGTCAGGGACCGGACTGAAGAGCATCTGGTTCTTCTGGTCAGGGACCGGACTGAAGAGCATCTGGTTCTTTTGGGAGGAAACCCTCGCACACACGGGGAGAAAGGCCTGGAGACCTTCTTGCTCTGAGGCAACTGTCCTCCGCCACCGTGCTGCACATGAGTGATTTTGGGGTTCAGAGTCTTGCACTTGTCAGACACTTCGGCACAATGCCGGGAGCTGGGATCGAACCGGGGACCTTGCGTAGCTCAATCTTCTTGTAGGAAAATATTTTTTCAATGGACAGATTTAACTACTACAAATGCAAATTACAAATTACATTAAAAATGGCGACACACACTCAGAAAGACTCATGTAGTCCAGTTTCAAAAATGGTTTGCATATCACTAGCAAAGTGAACCTCAGAAACAGGGCTTCGAAATTCACCAAACTCATATTCAGTGATGTATTGTAACTTTTAGAACAAAACATCAAATTTTTCCCATAGTGATTTTGGACTACACCCTACAGTGGCTGCAATGCTAAGTATTCAGTCTACAATGTATATATATTTATATATATATATATATATATATATATATATATATATATATATATATATATAGCCATGGTAGTAAATGTACAGTGTAACAGGTGCTCTTCTTCATGAGGCCCTCTGGTTGGGTGCTCTGCCATATGAAAACATATCAAGAGCAAACCGTGACATGAAACCACAGGAATGGCCGCACTCATTAACATTTAAAGACAGACAGAGGGGGTGCACATCTTTAACAAGGGGGAACGTCACATTTCTGAAAACATTGCTTATTGTAGTGCCGCCATTCCCAAGGTTGTACAAGATATCACGGTACACCATCTCTCTCTCCATGTCAAAGTGCTTTTGTCAGCTAGAACTATGAAAGCAATATTCAGTTCACGTTTAGATAATATTTTAGAATATGATATAGAGTATATGACAACTATCTATGTACACACATATATTACTCTTGTAAAGGACATCATGACATAATGATCTTTGTGTTTATGTTCAACAACAACAACAACAACTTAGAATTAAAAAGAAACAACATTGGCAAAATGATATCTGAATGTTACCTCTACAAATGGAGCCTAAAGATATAGTTTCATGTGCTACAAATATTTCAAGGCATGTATGGAGTTTGGCAAAGAGCAGAGACAATTCAAACACACCAACTTAGAAAAATAATTTGTAGAAGATAAAATCAGGTAGAAAATGAAAAATAGAAAATGAATCAAGTCTTTTCTTGGTTTAAGTTATTTGAAATGATACTACAAGAAACAACATGTTTATAATGTTGTGCTATTGAAGTTTGCGATTCATAGGGTATCATTTGAAGCTGTAGATCATATTATCAGTATAGCAACAATGCCATCGTCGCGCTGAAAGTAAAGCTTTGCTGGATCTGAAATCTTTAGTATAACATATACAGGTACATAATATATCCATATAGTTACACAAAATATGCATAAAGGTATGTACAGCTACTGTATATATGGGCATACTGGAGTTACTGTATATAAATACACAACAATACTAAAGCGCAAGGATCAGAGGGATCTGACAGACCTGGGGCCAAATACAATCTGAAATACATTCATGTACTTTTCTGTGAAAACCCCACTGCAAGCAGACTCAAGCAAACACTGATGGGATTGAAAATATTTCAAACAGTAATTGGACCCAGGTCTGGATCACACAAGATTTGAATAATAGAGGGAGCTGGACACCATATTCCATGGGACCATGGGTGTTGTCTCTCTCTCTCTGGTAAAAAAAAAATCATCCATAAATTGTGGAGGCAGGAGCCAACTGAATCTGTGCTTCGTTACAAGGTTGCCTTTGGGTATAAAGACAACATAGTTATCCTTGATAAAAAATCAGTTAATAATGTGGTTGATACAAAAAAAACACACACATCATCTTTCAACCAAAAGTGCCTTTCACTCCCAAGGAGTTGTTGGTTTTCTCTGTCTAGAGTTTTCTGTGGAAGGCTTGGCAGACGGCACGGCGTAGAAAGACGGGGAGCCAGTCAGGATGTTGGGGGGACCCTTTTGTGCCGGCCTGTGGGGGTGTCTGGCTGGCTATGCCGTGCCCGGGGGCTGCCCTCCCCTCTACTGCAGGTAGCGGTAGACCTTGAAACAGTGGTTGCCAGAGTCCGCCACAGCCACGTGCCCGTCTGAGGTGAGGGCCAGGCCCTGGGGCCCGTACAGGGGGTCCGCAGACGTGTTGATGTAGGACAGGAAGGAGCCTGCGCTGTCAAACACCTGACAGTAACAAAACACACGGACACACACGCACACCACACACAGACCTGTCAGGCGCCTACCAGCAAAACATTCTCAGCTTCTCCGTCTCAAATGTCAGTGTTGTTATTTCAACCTGTTACGGGCGGCTGTATAAACGGCGTGCTGGAGCGTTCCTCCGTGTCGGCTGTGTAAAGCCAGCCTCAGCCCGGAGCCTCACCTGGATCCTGCTGTTGCCCCAGTCGGCTACAATGATGTTCCCGTTGGCATCCACGGCCACACCGGTGGGAGCGTTGAACTGGCCGTTGCCCTCCCCGTGAGATCCAAACTTAAACAGGAACTCCCCGTCTGCACTGTACACCTGGGAACAGGAAGTAGACGCAGCTCAGCTCTGAAGGTTGTTAAGCACTATATACTATACAGCACACATCAGGGTTTGCCAATGCGGTTTTAACCCCGTATTCAAAACGTAATCCTATTATCAACTCCATTATTCAAGTAAGGCAACATATTTCAAATGCTTTTGCGTTAGAGTGATGCAAGGATTATTGCATGTAAATGTAAACTCACATACCAGTTTGACTCCGGGCCAACATACTGAGTTTGAAGTTACTCACACATCAATGTTATAGTTTAACTCTGGGTACAGCTGTGTGTGAGACAACATGCTTGAGCAGGCGACAAAACATCATTCTTCTCTTACCTTCACAGAGTGATTGTGGAAATCTGTCACAACAATTTCATTCTTGTTGTTCACTGCAACAAAGTGTGGACCTGGGGGCAGAGAGATAAGGAGGCGGAGATAAGAGAGAGAGACAAGAGCAGAATTAGAGAGAGGTAGAGAGAGAGAGAGAGAGAGAGAGAGAGAGAGAGAGAGAGAGAGAGAAAGCAGAGTTACGGTTTGGCTCCATTGTGGCCATCAGCACCATTCCACACCGTCAACATTCTACCATCAAAAATCAAGAAATGAACCTCGGCAATTCTCTAACATCGAACATGACGCCACTGCTGGAGTGGAGCTGGTCATTAATTACAATGGATTAATTCCCTTAACGTGGTTGATGTTTGACACTGACGGCTGCAGTGGAGCCAAGGGGTTAGAAAGAGACAGAGAGAAAGAGACAGTGAGAGAGAGAGAGAGAAAGAGAGAGAGAGAGAGAGAGAGAGAGAGCTATGAGAGGACGATGGCCATGACTTATCAAAGTCGTAAACATTTCTGAGTAGACCACAGATCTCATAGTTGGTACAATACATACAATACAATACAATACAATACAATACAACAACAAAAATCACTAAATTCAACTAAGTTGGACTGATGGACCATCATACCACATGGGTAACATTGTTACAATTGAATATGGTTAGTTTTGAAATTTGCTTTAAATTTATTTCAGACAAGAATGCAATATGTTACATATGGCAATTGCTTTTGTCGCAATCATTGCAATGCATTACAATTACAATGGCATATGCATGAATCTCTGATGCGTATATGTACTGTATATCAGTCACGGCGCAATCTTCCAAGCTGTCCATTCTCATTTGAAGGGCACAGAGGATGGATGCTGGTTAGACAGGGAAGGGTCACACTAATACTTACTGAACACACAGCCAGATCTATTTAAGTTTGCACCACTTTTTTCTAAAAACAGAAATGGGGGGGAAACAGAAAGAAAAAAACAAGGTGGAGTCAGAGATTAGGGACCAGAAACCAAGAGAAGAGAGAGAGGAGGCAGTCTGGTCTAGAGGCAGGTGTGCTTCCCTCTGGGAGCCAGAGATCCGAGCCCCTCCCCTTACCTGCAAACTGTCTGTCGGCTGTGCCCCTGGCTCCAAATTTGGTCACCAGCTTCCCATTGGACTGGAAGATGAACACACAGCAGGCCTTGTTGTCCACGGCGATGATGTGACCATTCCGGTCCACGGCCACACCTTTAGGACCCATCAGGCGACCAGCTCCGATCTTATTCTGGGATGGAGAGAAAGCAGTCACACTACATGAAACCACTTGTGAAATGGGGAGGAGGAGGCAATCTCAAATCTGTGTTAGAAGGTAAAGGTGATCTTTTAGAGGGAGAAACACAGAAGGGTGAACTGCTTGAGTCAATCTCTTCTACAGTCAGTCTCTCCCACATTGTGCCACTTCACTGCCCCACCTGGTTTAGTGAGGGCGGGTCTAGGGGTCAAAGTTGAAAGAGTGGCAGGTCGTAGCAGCAGAGCCAAGTATTTCAAACAGATGCTTAAGATCTTTCAGTTTGTCGATAGAATACAAACAGCAAACTTCTAGCAGTACACGGTCCAAAATACGTCTTCCGCTTGTTAACTTGATGTAACATTAAGTTAATGTTTCAATGCAGGATTATATGTAGGCCTAGTAGCATCGTTATGTGGAGCGCATAAAATCAACATACTATTTACCCATTAACCCATTTAAGCCGACCATTTTCTACTCACAAAAAAAAACGAAATGTTATTCATGTGTTTTTTGTCAATGACATGATAGTAGACAACTTAGACAAAGGTTTTAAGAAAAAAAAAGTTTCCAAGTGCTTCCTGTGACATGACGTTGTCGACTTCCTGCCCCTCCCTCCTGAGAAGATATAATAACATAGGCCTACATAAAAGTCAGGTATCAATGAATAATCATGTATGTTGTTAATTTATTTCATCATTCAACAAAACTCCACAGTCTTGTCTAACTGATGAACTGGAATATTATATTATTTTAATGTTTTTAACTTCTATTTTTTTTAAATCTATTTTACATGCACTTTGTATTTTTTTCCATGGCATAGAAATTGTAACTTTTTCAGGACTTTTAAAATAACTTTTTCAACAAAATAATTAGAGGTTTTTAATATATATATATATATATATATATATATATATATTACATCTGCAAAATCAGCTGCAATAGGTACCTTGATGTCACCAACTTTTGTTGGTTTTGGATTGACAAAGTGTTTTAAACTTCAATTTTAGGCCGTAGACCATCGTTTTTATTTCACACAGACTTGTTCTGACATGTATCTTCAGTGTTAAGATTGTTTATCAAATAAAGAGAACTCCGCAGAAAAATACTTTTGGGAATTACACTACATGATTTGATTTGACCATTACTTCAACATGTAGTCAGGAGGAGGAACCAGGATTTGAACCGACGACCCTATGATCATTGGCAGACCTTGTCACTCCCTGCCTGGGCCAATAGTCGATATTCATGTGCAGTTTCACATAAATTGGCCAAACCAAACTGAGGAGATACAATGGCACACACAGACACTATCTATGGGTTTAGTTGGATACATCTTGATACAAGGTATGTGCCCACCGGAAACTATAGTTGCCAGTCATTCAAATGCTATTTTCTTCAAAGCAAAGTACAAAATGAAGAAAATAAATGCAATACATGATTGTATGTTACTCAATTGAGATGATTATATGCATGAAAACTTTGAAAAAAAAATTGGGCTTGAATGGGTTAACGCCATCTCTGAGGCAACAGCGTCAGAATTTTTTACTAAACACATAAAAGTAATAAAAGCAGACAACATTTGGTGTACAATGTAGCTTTGTAGCTCAAAATGTCCTCTAAACAATTCCAGTTTTCAAATCCTCCCACAAATGTGCAGTAACGGTTACAGTCATAGACATTAATAAATGGAGCTAACACAATGATGCAGCATTGCTAAGCAACATTTTCAGGGTGAAAATTAACAGTGATGATTTGAGGTCGTTTTTATTGGCTCCAATTAATATGCACATAAAAAGCTGAAAATATGGACGTATGACTGTGATATGTTATTATTGTTGAGTCGGTAACTTTTCCGTTGCAGTTTAAAATGTGGCTAGTACAGGAATAAATGAGTCTTATCGCAGTGCTTGTGGTGTTAGATCATGGATGTATTAATAGAACGTTAGATGCACATTTGAGGGTGGGCGTTAATAGATACCCATACGCTAGCTAGGGTAGTAGTAATGTAGCTAGCGTAGTAGTGTATCAGTAATGTAGCTAGTGTAGTAATGTATCAGTAATGTAGTTAGTGTAGTAGTGTATCAGTAATGTAGTTAGCGTAGTAATGTATCAGTAATGTAGTTAGTGTAGTAGTGTATCAGTAATGTAGTTAGCGTAGTAATGTATCAGTAATGTAGCTAGCGTAGTAGTGTATCAGTAATGTTGCTAGCATAGTAGTGTATCAGCGTAAAAACTCATGAGTCTGCCATTCAGGCTAGAGTCTCTCCTACAGTCTCACCTTGAACTTCCCGTCAGAGGAGAAGATGCTGACCCATCGGTTGTCGTAGTCGGCCACAATGATGTCGCCATTCATATCCACGGTAACGCCCGTGGGCCTCTGCAGCTGGCCCGGTGTGCGACCCCTGACCCCAAAGCGCATCTTGAACTGTCCGTCATTGGAGAACACCTGCAGAGGAGGCGGGGTGTAGTATACGTGTATACTCGTAGTATACGTGTATATACGTAGCCTATATATATCACTCCGAGGTCCCTGTGGTCGATCGACGCGGTCACGGCTCTCTGTCCTGGCCCCACAGTGGTGGAATGAACTGCCCACTGTCGTCAGGACAGCAAAGTCACTGACCATCTTTCGCTGCAGGCTCAAAATTCACATTCATCTGTTCAAGAAGTAGGCCTACTACCAGGATCCTCCCTTTTAAGGACCTATTGTATTTATATTTTGCTACTCTTGCACGTTGGCTCAATAGATTATGCTCTTAGTCACTCTTGTTTAGAAAGGAGATGCACTTGTGAGTTCTGGCGAGTAGTACACTGACTTTTCCTACGTTAAATGCAATTATTGTATGTCGCTTTGCATAAAAGCATCTGCCACATGACTGTAATGTAATAGAGAGCTGATGCCTCTCATTTTTCTGTTCTGTTTCATAAGATATGTATCAGCAATGTTATGACAAACCTGTCACACTTGTGCACCTCTGTGGCAGCTTGGTATGAAAGTGAATAACACCTGGAACATTCCAGATGTTGTCATTTTGATTCCAGAAGGAGTGACAAGACTCTGTTGTACATGTATATGTCTATGTCACCACAAGGGGTCAGAGCAGTCTCAGGAGCATATTTATAGCATGTAGATAATTCATCCACACCGGTACCTTATCTTTATATTGTATAGATGTTTATTTTACTGTCATTTTTAAATTGTGTATCTGTCAGTACCCGGCAGTAACATTTCACTGTGATTGTACACTGTACATGTTTGCATGTGACGGATAAATCAATCAATCAAAGCTTTATTTGTGTAGCGCATTTCATACCCAGAGGCAACACAATGCGCTTTACAGAGAACAAGGGAGGTGGGCATACGACCCACTCTCTACATATTCCAGAGGGAAGCAAAAAAACAGTAATCACCCGGGGGCCAGATAAGTTGAGCTGTAAAAATTCTTCCCTGACCCCTCTCAACAAGGCGATCGAGCAAGCTCCAGGAGTATGTTTGTCTACCGGCTAAGAACATTTATAAAGCAATACATTACATTAAATTACATTTCAGTTTAAGAGAGGCTAAAAAAGCATCATAGGAGAGACATGGCAAATACTGGTGTGTGTTTGCTATGGCCCAGGCCTAAAGCCGGAAGTGGGCTGGTGTATGTCTGTGTCATGTATAAAGAATGTGAATCTGATGTGAATCTGAGGAGCTCTGTCTCACCTGGATACACTGGTTGTTGCTGTCGGCCACCACCACTCTGCCGTTGCTGGACGCCGAGATGCCCTGAAGGTTGGTGAACTCCCCCTTCTCTCTCCCTCGAGAGCCTACAAGGCAGGGAAACACACACACACACACACACACACACACACACACACACACACACACACACACACACACACACACACACACACACACACACACAGAGTACACACTCATGCAAGTCATGTCTTTGATATCTCATGCACTGTAGATGACCTGACAGTGGACAGTTGGTGGCACCATGCAGCAGGTTGGCACTAGCCGGATATCAGACAGAATGTCCACTTGTTACACTCCATTGAGATCTTCAGTCTGACGTTGCTTCCACTGTAACCGTTGTCCATGGAGGAGGGAGATTCAATTTCCCCTAACCAATCACTAGAGACCAACATATCCGTCTGAATCTAATGTCATAGCCATGTTAACCATAGACAATGTTGACAACATGGAGCGAAGTGAAACAATGTAATCGTAGTAGGCTACTTTGTTAGTAATACTACCAATTACTACTAATCGCCCTTCTCTCAAGTAACACAGAAGCCTACAACTACAGAAGCCATTGTCTTTGGATTGAAATGTCTGGTCCCAGGCTGGGCTGGTACAGGCTGGCAGTGGCGACGTCTTACCCACTCTGTAGATGAGCTCGTCTTCGATGGGGTTCTCCTTCCTCTTGGTGGTGCTGTACATGCTCGAGGGCCGGCGCACCGCCTTCTGCCGCACGTGGCCCCCGGTGCCGCTGGGCGACTTGACCCGGCGCTTGACGTCGTCCGGGGACTGGGGCACGTCCGAGGGCTTGACCGCCCGCAGCCGGAAGGGGCTGCCGCGCACCGCCTGTCCGTACAGCGACAGCGCGAAGGAGTACTCGCCTTCCGAGCGCAGCGCGTAGCCCACCTCGTACGTGCCGTTCTTGTTGTCCGTCACATCTGGCTCGGCCGCCACGGTCCCGTCCGCCGCCGTGATCTCGGCCTTGAGCGCCGCGTTGCCCGACTTCACCAGCTCGCCGTCCTTAGTGGGTAGAAGATATGCATCCATCGAATTAATGAGGGATTTGAAAAGCAACATTTACAGCCGTGTCGATGTCGGCGTATTATAACAGAGCGGGACAGTGAACGGGAGAAAAGGCCGTCCAGTCATCCGAAATGAAATGAGTAACCTTGTCCTTGGTTGTCACGGTGATGCTGTGGTGCTGTCCCGTCGCTGCGTGGCGTAGGCCCTCTCCCGTGGCGACGGAGGTGTGGCCTACCGCCGCCGTGGTGATGAGCACCCCCAGGTTCTGGATGGAGCGGCGTAGGCCCTCGGTCTCCACCTGAAGAGGTTAGAGGTCACACACAGACCTGACCCTTGACCCTCACCCAGACCCCTCTGCACCCGATGCTCACGCAGTCGGACAAACACTATCGTCAAAGCCAATAGGCAAACGCAATAGGCAATTTGCCACAATATAGAAAAAAAACGGGCTAGGTGTGAGAATGGATGGATACAGTCATAGTCAGTCAAGAGCGCAAATTACCAAATAAACCAAAATAAATTAGGCCCAAATGAAATGTTAGAGTTCCTTGGGAGGAGATAGCGTTGGCTGTCAGTAGCGTACTTAATGAAATCCATTTGTAGAAAGATGAAAGATGTTAGACGGTGTTATGTTTCCTATGTCAATAAAGCACTATCTGAATTGAATGCATTTCGGTCTGTGTCGGTGAAAGAAAAAAAACAATGGCAATTGATGTAAACCAGTGTTTAGCCAAAGGGACAGGTTGGCAGACAAACCGTTTTTCTGGGACTGTCCCCATAGTCTGACTCAACGGATGTAGGTTTTGGTGGTAAGCCTTGTCATTTGTTTATTACTGCCCAATCAGGGGCGCCGATTCATGTGGTCAACCAATCAGTGGGGAATGGAGATTCTCCCAGACTACCTGAAACCTAGCAACCGCTCCGCCGAAAGAACATAAATAGCTGGATTGAAGGCGTCGAGCCGTGTTGTGTGGCGTCTCTAACCCCTCGGCTCCACTCAGCATCAACTGTCAGTGTCTGTCAAAAATCAAGAAATGAACCTTGGCGACTCTCTTATGTCAGACGCAGGCATCGAACGCAACGGCTGCAGTGGACACGCTCTCATTAATTACAATGGATTCATTTCTTTGCCGTCTGCTTGTTGATGGTTGACGCTGACGCTAGCGGACCCGGTGAAGTCAAGCTCTTACCTGGCAGTCCAGGTGTGCGTTCTGGTGTGGTCTCTCTGGGAAGTCGTGGCGGGCCAGGGCTGCCACGCGCTCGCTCATCTGCTTCTGGACCAGCAGCACCTGGACAACAACACAAACAAACAACACAAACAAACAAGGAAGCGTCAGATACGCCATGTCACACTTGTGGCTTCTGACAGTACATGGGAGACGCTCAACAACAACAACAACAACAACAGCATTATCCAACCGGTAACTGCAGCTCTGTTGATATGCAACAGCTGGTCAGAGTTCATAGTTTCAACCTCAGTGTAAAACTACAGCTGTGTGATTGGTAATGGTAAATGGTAAATGGACTGCACTTATATAGCGCTTTTCCACCTTAGCAGCACTCAAAGCGCTTTACAATGGCCTCTTACAATGACAGTACCAACCTCAGTTGCGCTCCCATGGCTCAGGGCCTGCTCTGTGAAACTACAGCTGCTCTGGATGTGTTCCTTTCCCTGGAGAAGAGAGGACATCTGAGCCTGCAGCACCTAGAGAGAGGAGAGGACAGGAGAGAGGAAAGAGGAGAGGACATGAGGGGACAGGAGAGATGAAAGAGGAGAGGACATGAGAGGACAGGAGAGAGGAAAGAGGAGAGGACATGAGGGGACAGGAGAGAGGAAAGAGGAGAGGACATGAGGGGACAGGAGAGAGGAGGGGCCAGGAGGGGAGAGAGAGGAGAAGAGAGAATAGAGGAGAGAGAAGAGGAGGGGGAGAGGAGAGGGAAGAGGATTGGAGAGGAGAAGAGATGGGATAGGAGGAGGAGAGGTTTTTAGTGTCTGGGGTGTGTCCAGTTCCTTTCTTATGCCAGGGTTAGAGGGGCGTGTCTAACCTTCTGCTTGGTGCTGCATATGTTCTCCAGGTCGGTGACCAGGGCGGTCTTGCGCTGGTGCAGGGCCCGCTCAAGCTCCTCGAAGGTGCCCGTGATCTCGGCCACCGCTTCGTTCTTCCTCTCCGTCAGCTGGCGGGAGATCTCCGTCACCAGCTCGATGGCCGCCGTCAGCTGGGGCAGCCTGGGACAGGAAGAGATGTCATATCAAATGGAGGAGACAGTTGTTATCTAGTCTTGCATAGACAGACCTATCTCTTCCCCAGGCCCTGAGAGAGCCATCCACTGGACTCATGTTCAAAAAACTTCTTAAGACACACATGTTCAGGCAGGCCTTCGGCCATCTATAACGCCTTGCTGCTCGCAATGTTGTTTTTTCTGTTCTGTGTCGTTTTAATTTAGTCTCGTGTTGTATTGCCTTTGATTTTAATTTATTACTATAAAGCACTCTGTGCATCCGTGCTGTGAAAAGCGCTATAGAAATAAAGCTTACTTACTTACTTACTTACTTACTACACCTCTACATCATTGTTGTTATCTGATCTCAAATGGAGGTGACACAAGCTCTCTGTGCCTTCTCTCATACTTTCTAAACAGAAGAGTGGTGCATGTAACAACATTCTTTATTGTGACACAATCCAGGATTGATGTCATTAGTTTATAGTCTAGTATGTTAGTCTATATAGTCTTACATGTTATTACCTAACTGAGGAATGTGCATACGAGCACACTATCCCCAACACACTGCAGGAAGCATGGATAGATTAGTTCCACTAGTCAGCCCTTAACTGACTAATAATAAGCAAGTATGGTAGTATTTTAGTATGCTATCATGTTTCTATGTAGCTATGCTAGTATGCTACAGTATTTTAGACTGCTAGTATGCTTGTATGAAAGTATACTAGTATACCACAGTTGTATTTTAGTATGCTAGCATGCCAGTATGCTTGTATCTAAGTATGCTAGTATACCACAGCAGTATTTTAGAATGCTAGTATGCTTGTATGTAAGTATGCTAGTATACCACAGTTGTGTTTTAGTATGCTAGCATGCCAGTATTCTTGTATCTAAGTATGCTAGTATACCACAGCAGTATTTTAGAATGCTAGTATGCTTGTATGTCAGTATGCTAGTATACCACAGTTGTATTTTAGAATGCTAGTATGCTTGTATGTAGGCCTACAGTAAGTATGCTACAGTAGTATTTTAGTATGCTAGTATGTGTACCACCTGTTGCGTATGGCATCCAGTTGGGCCTTGAGCGCGGCCTTGTGTTGCTCCAGGACGTCCCGGAGTGGCACAGTGACGTGCTCGCCATGCTCAGCCTCGGTGCAGTCCAGACACATGGCAGTCTCACACGACTCGCAGTAGAACTCCATCACCTGCAGGGGGCGGCAGAGGCACACAGAGCGCGGTCATCCAGGGGGTTGTGGAGGCAACACCTTTGCCTGTTTTCCCCTGACACACCTCTTTTATGTCACTATGTTTACGTGCACTCTTTCTCTTGAATGTATTCAGTGCACTTGTATGTATCTGATTGGACTATGTTTTTAATGTCCCCACTGTAAAGCACTCTGTGCACTCGTGCTACGAAGGGTGCTATATAAATAAGATTTGACTTACTTACTTACTTAACACAGCGTCTGTCGAAATGCCTTGGGATTGTTCCCAGACGGGCAGTATAGGGTGGGGGTAACAGAATCCTACCTTGCTCTTGTGGTTGGGGGAGCAGAGGGGCAGTAGGGGTAGACGGGGGGGGGGTAACTACCTTGCCCTCGTGGTTGGGGCAGTAGGAGGAGACGGGGGGTAACTACCTTGCCCTCGTGTTTGGGGCAGTAGGAGGAGACGGGGGGTAACTACCTTGCCCTCGTGGTTGGGGCAGTAGTAGGAGACAGGGGGAAACTACCTTGCCCTCGTGTTTGGGGCAGTAGGAGGAGACAGGGGGTAACTACCTTTCCCTCGTGGTTGGGGCAGTAGGAGGAGACGGGGGGTAACTACCTTGCCCTCGTGGTTGGGGCAGCAGAGGGGCAGTAGGGGTAGACGGGGGGGGGGGGTAACTACCTTGCCCTCGTGGTTGGGGCAGCAGAGGGGCTTCCCCGCAGCTGCAGCGCTGACCGACTCCAGGACGCTGCAGGCCTCGGGACGAGAACACTCAGGATCCCGCTGCAAGACCTGGTCACACACAGGCCAGCACTGTTTAAAGAGCTTTCAAGAACACTTTCAAGAGATTAGTAAAGGACCGTAATCAAATGGTTCTGTGTTCCTTCAAGTAGTTATTGCTACGCACTCAAGCATTATGCAACTTTTATAGGGGCGGCTGTAGCTCAGTTGGTAGAGCAGGTCGTTCAGTGATCGAAGGGTCAGTGGTTCGAATCCCAGCTCCGACTGCCCACATGTCGAAATGTCCTTGAGCAAGACACATAACCCCAAATTGCTCCCAATGAGCAGGTTAGCGCCTTGCATGGCAGCTACCGCCATTGGTGTGTGAATGGGTGAATGAGAGGCCATTGTAAAACGCTTTGAGTGCCGCTAAGGTGGAAAAGTGCTATATAAGTGCCGTCCATTTACCATTTATAGTAACACTGCTGTTTTCAGGCAAGATAGAGAGATGAGACAGACCTGTATAAATAACGGTTGAATAGATAGTTTGTTATTAGCGCCGGTGAGAGACAGACCTCCATGAGGTTGGTGATGAAGAAGTTGTTCTGCAGGGCGGACACGCCTTTCTCTGGCAGGATGGACGTCTGGCGACACACAGGACACGACAGGGTCAGAGACTCTGGAGGGATGTAGTTCTGCAGACAGCTGGGGGAGGAGAGAGAGAACGGAGAGTGTCAGAGAGAGAGAGAGAGAGGACAGCATCAGAGAGAGAGCGGAGAGTGTCAGAGAGAGAGAGAGAGAGGACAGCATCAGAGAGAGAGAGCAGAGAGTGTCAGAGAGAGAGAGAGAGAGAGACCGGAGAGTGTCAGAGAGAGAGGACAGCATCAGAGACTGTGGAGGGGGAGGAGAGAGAAAGAAATAGGACAGCATCAGAGAGACAGGACAGCGTGGGAGAGAGAGACAGGACAGTGTCAGAGAGAGAGAGAGGACAGTGTCAGAGAGAGAGAGACAGGACAGTGTCAGAGAGAGAGACAGGACAGTGCCAGAGAGAGAGACAGGACAGTGTCAGAGAGAGAGAGAGGACAGTGTCAGAGAGAGAGACAGGACAGTGTCAGAGAGAGAGACAGGACAGTGTCAGAGAGAGAGACAGGACAGTGTCAGAGAGAGAGACAGGACAGCATCAGAGAGAGAGACAGGACAGTGTCAGAGACAGCAGGGGGAGAAGGGAGAGACAGGAGAGCATCAGAGAGACAGGACAGCGTCAGAGAGAGAGACAGGAGAGCATCAGAGAGAGAGGACGGCATCAGAGAGAGGGACAGGACAGTGTCAGAGAGAGAGAGAGAGACAGGACAGCTTCAGAGAGAGAGACAGGACAGTGTCAGAGAGAGAGAGACAGGACAGCTTCAGAGAGAGAGACAGGACAGTGTCAGAGAGAGAGAGAGAGACAGGAGAGCTTCAGAGAGAGAGAGAGAGACAGGACAGCTTCAGAGAGAGAGACAGGACAGCATTAGAGAGAGAGACAGGGGAGGAGAGAGAGACAGGACAGCATCAGTGAGAGAGACAGGGGAGGAGAGAGAGAGAGACAGGGCAGCATCAGTGATAGAGAGACAGGGGAGGAGAGAGAGAGAGAGACGGGGCAGCATCAGTGAGAGAGAGACAGGGGAGGAGAGAGAGACAGGACCATGTCAGAGACTGGGGAAGTTGTGCAGACAGCTGGGGGAGGAGAGAGCAGAGAGAGAGAGAGAGAGAGAGATGAATCATCTCAACCCTGTTCCTGAGACAGCTGTATACTGGGACCACATGGTCAGAGACACCATGGACTCATCGCTTTTTTAGTGACTTGTGTGCTCATAACAGCTGAATCATGGAGTGTTTCGCTTGTTTTTCAAAGTTTCGAGGGGGACGTTTAGGATGCCATCCTAATTGATAGACAGCCCTTAAACACCGCACACACACACACACACACACACACACACACACACACACACACACACACACACACACACACACACACACACACACACACACACACACACACACAGAGCCGCAGGATAAGGCATTCTGGCTTTGATAGAGGCAGAGACATTATAGCATAGGGAGGGACTGTGACAAAGAGAGGGAGAGAGACAGAGAGAGAGAGAGAGAGAGAGAGAGGGGAACAGAGAGAGACAGAGAGGGAGAGAGAGAGAGAGAGAGAGGGGAACAGAGAGAGACAGAGAGGGAGAGAGAGAGAGAGACAGAGAGGGAGAGAGAGAGACAGAGAGGGAGAGAGACAGAGAGAGAGGGGAACAGAGAGAGACAGAGAGGGAGAGAGAGATGACATAGAAGCAAAGAAGCCGGAAGCCAGAAAGAGAGAGAGAGAGAGACAGAAAAGGGGAACAGACGGAGGAAGGAGAGAAAGAGAGACTTGGAGTAAAAAGCAAAAAAACAAATACTACAGGCAGAAACGCCGGCAGCCACGGGGGGCATCAGCGCGTATGATGCTCTCCTTACGACGGTCACCACAGCCTGCGGGCTACAGCGTATCTATCCAGCCCAGCGCCACCGTCTGGGGCCTTGGAAAGCCGGGGCCACCCTGGGTGTGTGGCTCAGACAGGGGCCCCAGGGCAGACACAGCAGGGGGGGCCTCTCTGGGACCGCCCCCCCCCCCCCCTGCTGGCTCACCATCACGGGAAACACCAGCCATGACGTTAGGAAGGGTGCTTCCTCAGGATCTGTTAACCCACCCCCTCTCGACACACACACACACACACACACACACACACACATACACATACACACACACACACACACACACACAAATACACACACACACACACACACACACACATACACACACACATACACACACATACACACACACACACACACACATACACACACACACACACACACACGTACTTGTACTCCCACACACATACACACACAGCCACAAACACACACACCACCCAGTGGCCGACCCTCATGGTTGGAGAGACCATTGCCAGTGGGTCTCCTCTCGGAGAGAGAAAAAGAGAGAGAGAGAGAGAGAGCGTGAAAGGCTGCAGTTCTCTCCTGGTCTCCTCGCGCTGCTGTCTCTCAACAGCGGGTCTCCCTTCAGACGGCCGTCTCAAACTCAGGAATGCACTTAAGAGTCTCTGATGAGCGGATCTGAGGAGTGTTCCTGTCAGCGCGGGGGGGGGGGCGGGGCTAGGAGACCGTTCATACGGTACCTGTCATGGACGCAATGCCAGGGTAGACGGGGGAGGAGTCACCGTCACCGTCTGGTTATCTTTCACAGAAGGGCTGGGCAGCTGGTATTTGAACCTTGCCAGAACTTCTGGGAACAAGTTATGACATTCACGGACACCAATGAGAATCCGATCGGATTTTCAACCATATGCTGATTGGCCTGCGCAGATAGTGGGCTGTGCGGAGAGGCTGATTTTGCCTCTGATTGGGTCACTGACCGCTTATTTCTATTTTCAAGTATTGCTAACGAGTCCTGCACTCTTGCAAGCTGTCAGTAGCATATCAGTCATTTTTATCATTTATTACACAAACGGCAAAATGTATAACCTAAATGAGTTTTTCATTAAAGGAGTAGTAAAGGGAAAAATCATTTTAGCCCTGTTTTAAGGTTACTTATGATCTTATACAATGGTTCAGATCAAAACGTTGACAAAACTAGCACTTTTGAGAAAGTCTGATAATTGCTCTACCACTGTTTTGGTCATACAATGGATGTGGGTGGGCACCGTGAAAAATCATTACAAAAACATGTTAAACTCGGTTTTTAGTTGGCTTTCTGACATATAATTCGCCATGAAGTAAGATTCTAGTTCATCTGGAAAGGCTTTTTTAAATATTTAGCATAGAACTATTTAGTCGCAGCACATACGTGTGTAAACTTCCACAAACTAGGTAGCCTAGCAACATAAACAATAACAATAGCTACCGTAAGTAGTTCCGCTTCCTGAATCCCCTCTGCGGATTGATCTACACATCTACAACGGTTGCGTCAATACAAGTCAATGGATTTGATAAAATGATCAATAAAACCCTACAGGATTCATACTTTGCGGAGAATTTGATGTCAGAACACCAACGGACACCAATTACCCCCTCGGTGAGCTTCTTGTCTTTGAATGATTTTTCAAGGTGCCCACCCACATCCATTGTATGACCTAAACGGTGGTAGAGCAATTATCAGACTTTCTCAAAAGTGCTAGTTTTGTCAACGTTTTGATCTGAACCATTGTATATGATCATAAGTAACCTTAAAACAGGACTAAACATGATTTTTCCCTTTACTACTCCTTTAAGTCCCGACTATACACCTGAAATTAAATAATGTTCAAATGCAGCTGGATTTGAAAGTTAGGCTCATCCAGCCATGGTTCATCCAGTCACCTGTCAAGTCTTTTTGAAAGTGCCTGCCCAAGTGCCTTTTCCAATCAGTTTCTAGCGTTTCCAGATGTTTATGAGAAGCAAACCATCTAGAGCGTCAGGTTACTCCAGACTAGAGAGTCGGGGGTCAGATGTCACAGTCTGGCCATGGTCAGGGAGGGTAGCAGGTTACCTTTCGCAAAAGGTGTGCAGGCAGGGCAGGACCTTGGGGTTGTGGTAGCGGTCCAGACAGATGCTGCAAACCAGGAACTGCTTGTCTATCTGACGCACCACTGGACTCGGGCTGCCCGTCTCACGCTTCGCCATGGTAACAGACATTCACGGAGCGAGCCACCGAGTGGGACGTCAGTTAGCCTGGGGAGGAGAAGAGGAGAGAGAGAGAGAGGAAGAGAGAAGAAGAGAGAGGGGGGGAGAGAGAGAGAGAGGAATAGAGGGAGAGAGAGAGAATAAGAATTAATCTGAGTAATGATATTTGAAATGACAGTTAAGTCATCACTGAAGAAGGTTAAGTATCACTCTCTTTCCCCAGATGTTCTTTAGTGTGCTTCCTCCAGTCGTGAGGGGAAGTCTGTTATATCTAGCCTTCTAAACTACAGATCCCAGCATGCCTCCACATGGGCATAGAACTGCGTTGTGTCAGGTGACCTCTACGCTGCAGCCTATTGGCTGCTCTGAATCAACAGAGGCTCAGCAGTCATGGCACACAGGCTTCCAGACGCCATGCTAGAGGCACGGTCTTCGTTGGCAGCGGAACCTTTATTTATGTTGTTGTTGTTTTTCAATCATAAGTTGTATTGTTTCCCTCTCAGAACAAACAAACAAACAAAGAAACAGTATCACAAACAAACAATATCATAAACAAACAATATCACAAAGCATTTGACCAGGGGACCCTTTATGATGACGAACAAAGACACACACACACACACACACACACACACACACACACACACACACACACACAAGCATGTCCTATGAAGGTTTTTAGGCCCCAAAATGACTATAATTACCCTTTCATAGACTGGCTCCTCATGCGGCTCTAGTAGATATACGACAGCAAGCTGGTACTAGACACACACATACATCTCCACACACTACACAAGCTGGTACTAGACACACACATACATCTCCACACACTACACAAGCTGGTACTACACACACACATACATCTCCACGGACTACACATGCTTTTCATGAACAAGATATGTTTGACAAGTGAAATTGAGAAGAGAAAGAGGGAGAGAGAGTGAGAGATAGAGAAAGAAAGACAAAGAGGGAAAGAGAGAGGGAGAGAGACAGTGACGGAGAGAGAGAGAAAGAAAGACAGAGGGAAAGAGAGAGGGAGACAGAGACAGTGACGGAGAGAGGGAGGGAGAGAGAGGCAGCCACAGGCAGACATAGCTCCCTAGAGAAGACAGACTGTACGCCCACTGCACACAAAAAGAGGTGGAATCCGAGCTGCACTTCTTAACTACAGTACCAGCCAACTACAGCAAGACATCAGAGACACATACTTCCCACAGATTACACCCACATCCTCTTGAGAACACGACTAACAAAATGTCCATATCTGCTGGATGAAATACAGCAATGTGAAAACACAGCAGCAATATTTGTGAGCAGTTGTGACAGGAAAATGGCGTCCAATGGAACATAACTAGACTGTTAACCGCCTGTACATCCCTGCACATGGCACTGATCTCTGTACATAGACACACTGTGCAAACAGAGCAGACCCTTTCATTACATTTGTAAATAAAATAAAATGAAATGTTTTGCAGTGTGCACAGCTCTCACTTATTTATAATTCTATTTTTCAAAGTGCAATGTCCACATTCTTCTATTTATAATTTTTTGTGAGTTATAAGTTATATTTCCTTCTCTGTAGACACAGCTCTGTTAACACGTCTCCCTATTTAGAATATGTTTAATATTACTCACATTTTTTTGTTTTATTTCACACTTGCTTTGGCAGTGTAATCGTATGTTTGCCATGTCAATAAAGTCCTTTGAATTCAACTGATTTCAATGAGAGAGAGAATGACACAGACAGAGACAGAGGGGCGTATCTCCTGCTGTGAGTGATGTCACAGCAAAAAGGAATATGGGGTCAATAAGGTTCCCCCCCCCATCTCTCTCTCTCTCTCTCTCTCTCTCTCTTTCTCTTTCTCTTTCTCTCTCTCTCTCTCTCTCTCTCTCTCTCTCTCTCTCTCTCTCTCTCTCTCTCTCTCTCTTTCTCTCTCTCTCTTTCTCTCTCTCTCTCTCTCTTTCTCCCTCTCTCTCACACACACACACACACGCACACACGCACGCGCACGCACACACACACACACACACACACACACACACACACACACACACACACACACACACACATACACACATACACACACTCCTCTGGTTCAGACATCTTCAGCCAAACTCCAGAACAGGTACCAGCTGTATGAACCTCACACAGCAGAGTATAGACTATCCTCACCAGACCTCACATAGAGTATAGACCATCCTCACCAGACCTCACATAGCAGAGTATAGACCATCCTCACCAGACCTCACATAGTAGAGTATAGACTATCCTCACCAGACCTCACATAGTAGAGTATAGACCATCCTCACCAGACCTCACATAGTAGAGTATAGACCATCCTCACCAGACCTCACATAGTAGAGTATAGACCATCCTCACCAGACCTCACACAGAGTATAGACTATCCTCACCAGACCTCACATAGAGTATAGACCATCCTCACCAGGCCTCCCATAGCAGAGTATAGACCATCCTCACCAGACCTCACATAGCAGAGTATAGACTATCCTCACCAGACCTCACATATAGTATAGACCATCCTCACCAGGTCTCACATAGAGTATAGACCATCCTCACCAGACCTCACATAGCAGAGTATAGACTATCCTCACCAGACCTCACATATAGTATAGACCATCCTCACCAGACCTCACATAGCAGAGTATAGACTATCCTCACCAGACCTCACATAGAGTATAGACCATCCTCACCAGGCCTCCCATAGCAGAGTATAGACCATCCTCACCAGACCTCACATAGCAGAGTATAGACTATCCTCACCAGACCTCACATATAGTATAGACCATCCTCACCAGGTCTCACATAGAGTATAGACCATCCTCACCAGACCTCACATAGCAGAGTATAGACTATCCTCACCAGACCTCACATAGAGTATAGACCATCCTCACCAGACCTCACATAGCAGAGTATAGACTATCCTCACAAGACCTCACATAGCAGAGTATAGACTATCCTCACCAGACCTCACATATAGTATAGACCATCCTCACCAGACCTCACATAGAGTATAGACCATCCTCACCAGACCTCACATAGTAGAGTATAGACCATCCTCACCAGACCTCACATAGCAGAGTATAGACCATCCTCACCAGACCTCTCATAGAGTATAGACCATCCTCACCAGACCTCACATAGTAGAGTATAGACCATCCTCACCAGACCTCACATAGTAGAGTATAGACCATCCTCACCAGACCTCACATAGTAGAGTATAGACCATCCTCACCAGACCTCACATAGCAGAGTATAGACCATCCTCACCAGACCTCAAATAGAGTATAGACCATCCTCACCAGACCTCACATAGAGTATAGACCATCCTCACCAGACCTCACATAGCAGAGTATAGACCATCCTCACCAGACCTCACATAGAGTATAGACCATCCTCACCAGACCTCACATAGAGTATAGACCATCCTCACCCGACCTCACATAGAGTATAGACCATC
>NC_140248.1:24232642-24235142 GCF_949987555.1 Borostomias antarcticus
ACTACACTCTAATCACAACCACAACCACAACCACACTCTAATCACAACCACAACCACACTCTAATAACAACCACGACCACACAACCACAACTACACTCTAATCACAGCCACAGCCACATTCTAATCACAATCACAACCACACTCTAATCACAACCACAACTACACTCTAATCACAATCACACAACCACACTCTAATCAAAACCACAACCACACTCTAATCACAACCACAACCACACTCTAATCACAACCACACAACCACAACCACGCTCTAATCACAACCACACAACCACAGCCACACTCTAATGACAACCACAATCACACAACCACAACCACACTCTAATCACAACCACAATCACACAACCACGATCACACTCTAATCACAACCGCAACCACACTACCACAACCACACTAATCACAACCACAATCACACAACCACGATCACACAACCATGACCACACAGCCACAACCACAACCATAACCACATAACCACAGCTTACAGGCCTTCCCCATTAAGCACACATCCACATTATGTTGGTGTAATTGTGCTAGCCTTGGTCTGACCCAGATTCAGCTAATACCCTGCACTCTAACAACAGAATAACAATGCACAACGCTGTGTGTGTGTGTGTGTGTGTGTGTGTGTGTGTGTGTGTGTATGTGTGTGTGTGTGTGTTTAAATCAAACTCCCTTTTCACTGAACACAATGCAGAAACACTGACTCACTGTTGGCATTGTTGAGTAAAAATAACAGCTCCCTAATCATCTATTTCTGCACGGCTCTCTCTCCCCTCTGTGGAGGCCTGGTCCATCCATACACACACACGCACACACACACACACACACACACACACACACACACACACACACGTGTTAACATAAATCTAACCTTTGAACTAAGTCACTGTTTCCCACTATTCAACACCATCCCGACTGCTGCTATCTTCCTGTACTCTCTCTCTCTCTCTCTCTCTCTCTCTCTCTCTCTCTCTCTCTCTCTCTCTCTCCCTCTCTGAGCTGAAATGGGCACCTCCCTGAAAAAGGGAGGAAAGGCAGGAAATTAAAGCTTCTTGCTGGGGAAGTTCAACGATAGGGCAGCTGTTCTAACAGGAGAAGAGGTGAGAGAGAGAGGGGGAGAGAGGAGGGGGGGGAGAGAGAGAGAGAGAGAGAGAGAGAGAGAGAGAGAGAGAGAGAGGGGTATGGGGTGTGGAAAGAGAAGGGTGGTGAGGGGACAATGCACTCAATCACACACACCACACACGCACACACTCACATACACTCACACACACACACACACTAGCACCAGCACGCGACTGCGATGTGGTAAAGACCGTTAACAAACACACACAAACACACACACACACACACTCACAGAGAGAAAGAGCGAGCAACGCTACTTACTTGTGGAAGCTGAGGACGGTGTGGAAGGTTCCATGGCGGTTCACTGTGTTCACGGACGGCCCAGAAACCACAGAACATTACACTGTCCTCTCCTCCCCTCTCCCCCTGCTGGAATCACTCTCCCTGAGGCACACACACCCACCTACACACAACACTTCCTCCTCCCTCCTCCCTCCTCCCTACCCCGAGCTTTTGTTGTTCCTCCCTCTCCTTCTCTCTCTCTCTTTCTCCAACCTCTCTCTTTCTTTCTTTGTAACCCGCCCTTTTCCTTCTCTCTCTCTCTCTCTCTCTCTCTGGCAAGCCCACGCACACACACACAGACACAAACACACAATCAGTGAAACGCAGTGAATGACAACAGCTGAGCGGTGATGTCAGAGGAAGGCGGGGGGGCGGGGTCGCAGCCCCACCCACTCCGTGCTGTTGACTAAAGCTTATCCTGCTATAGTCCCTTCTGATTCGCTGACAGAGGAACCAGCTATGAAGAAGGATTGCCTCATAGGCCAAACATTCAAGCTGCTGATATGGGTGGGGTGAGAAAGGGGGAGTGGGAGAGAGAGAGAGAGGGGGGGTAGAGGGAGGGTGAGAATGAGACAGAAAGAAAAAAATGCTCCTATTGTGACAAATTTTAAAGTCTGTCTGTCTGTCTGTCTGTCTGTCTGCCTGTCTGTCTGTCTGTCTGTCTGTCTGTCTGTCTGCCTGTCTGTCTGCCTGTCTGTCTGCCTGCCTGTCTGTCTGCCTGCCTGTCTGCCTGCCTGCCTGTCTGTCTGTCTGTCTGTCTGTCTGTCTGTCTGTCTGCCTGTCTGTCTGTCTGTCTGTCTGTCTGTCTGTCTGTCTGTTCAGAAGGGTGGTTCTGAGGGTTAACAGGGTGACGGTGTGTCCGGCCGCATGGGTCTGACCTTTGGTGGACTCACCTGTACACCACCGCTGCTACTGTAGTGACAAACATGTACTTTCATTTTTTACAAACCTGATTACATGTATCCATATACATGAAATAACAACCAATATTTGAACTATGGGCACATACAACACAATTTTATTAAATGTATTCCAATATTCAAAACTACATGAAATGTGTGTGCATTACTGTGCAGGGTTG
>NC_140248.1:24243354-24263354 GCF_949987555.1 Borostomias antarcticus
CACACACATGTCCATGCACACACATACAGGACACACACACACACACACAGACACACACAAAGACACACAGACACACGCACACACATGCACACCTGCACACACAAACACACAGAAAGAGACACACACACACACAGCGACAGACACGCACACACGTGTGCATGCATACATACAGACACCCACACACTTACACACACAAAGACACACAGACACATACACACACGTGCGCACACACACAGGACTTACCCATCCATTTTGCTCTCAGGGAAGGTGGTCACGAATGAAGTGTGAGGTGTTCTACTGTAGGTTGTCCAGATTCCGCGGCGCTGAACAGCCCTGGTCCAAGAGAGGTTCAGATTATAATCTCATATCAGCCCTGGTCCAAGAGAGGTTCAGATTATAATCTCATATCACACCTGGTCCAAGAGAGGTTCAGATTATAATCTCATATCAGACCTGGTCCAAGAAAGGTTCAGATTATAATATCATATCAGACCTTGTCCAAGAGAGGTTCAGATTATAACCTCATATCAGCCCTGGTCCAAGAGAGGTTCAGATTATAATATCATGAGCCCTTCTCCAAGAAAGGTTCATATTATGATCTCATAACAGCCCAGGGCTGAGTTTCCCAGAGGCATCGTAGCGCTATGATGAACGCCATAGCTTACGATGAACGTAGCGCTATGAGGCCTCTGGGAAACTGAGCCCTGGTCCAGAAAGGTTCAGATTATAATCTCATATCAGACCTGAGAGACCTACTGTCCTAACTGCAGGAATACAATCTCATATCAGACCTGACACTGTCCACAACGCCGGATCATCATCTCATACAGACCTACTGTCCTGAATACAGGATTATAATCTCATCTACACCTGATAGATTTACTGAACTCGTCCTGAACAGACGATTACTTGATAGACCTTCTGTCCTAAACGCAGGATTATAATCTCATATCAGACCTGAGAGACCTACTGTCCTGAAGACAAGGGGATAGAGAGGCTTTCATATCACACTTCTCACTTACTTTGTTTGCTGTTTCCCATTGCAATTCTGTTCAACCTCCTCAATCTACACACTTTACTGTAAACATTCCCTGATATTCAGTGGTTTGACTCCACTGTGGACTGTATGTATTCCCTGCAGTGGGAATACATAATAGCACACATGATATCTCATATTATAGCCTATCCACCTGGTCCTCCATTAGAGACCATTCGTGCTCCAGACAACGCTGCTGTCACTCATCTGTCCTCCAAGATCTGGGATGGAGTCAGTCTCATCCACAACTGCTCTCTGGCGACATCTTGTGATGAAAACCGATACTGCGGTGACTGAAAAATACAGCTTCACCTCCAAGATTATTATCAAGCAAGTTGTGTATGATGATATGACAAAAAATGCTTTGGAACTACAAATGCCCCCAGACATGCGCCTCACTGATCACAACAGACAGGGCCACAATGAAGAGACTGTGTCAGGATGCATCCTGGTCTCCAGGGGAAGTGAGACATCTGCTGGCATCACTGTACACGTCTCAGCTGTACCGGACAGACGGTCTCTTGTGTGGCCTGTTTGTAGTCGCATACCGCTGTGTAAAAGGTCACAGAGGCAAAGACGTCTTCAGTCAGTCATTTAGTAGACGCTTTTATCCAAAGCGACTAACAATAATTGCATTTAACGTAGGAAAAGCCAATGTACTATTACTTGCTAGAACTCACAAGTGCATCTTCTTTCTAAAACAAGTGACTAAGAGCATAATCTAGTGCTGAAGGCAAAGAGCAAGAATAGCAATCTAAAGTACAGTGCAATACAATACAATAAGTGCTTAGGAGGGAGGATTGTTGTAGTACTTCTCGAAGAGATGAGTTTTGAGCCTGCGATGAAAGATGGGCAGCGACTCTGCTGTCCTGACATCAGTGGGCAGTTCATTCCACCACTGCGGGGCCAGGACAGAGAAGAGCCGTGACCGTGTCGATCGACCGCAGGGGCCTCAGAGTGACGGGGCAACCAGTCGCCCGGAGGTAGCAGAGTGTAGCGGTCGGGAGGGGGTGTAGGGTTTGACCATGGCCTGGAGGTAGGAGGGGGCTGTTCCTTTCATTGCCCTGTAGGTTAGCGCCAGAGTTTTAAACTGGATGCGAGCCGCTACAGGGAGCCAGTGTAGGGAAGTTGTGTGGGAGAACTTGGGGTGGTTGAACACCAGGCGAGCAGCAGCTTTCTGGACAAGTTCAAAGACAAGTGAGCCACCAAGGGCACCCACTGAGAAATGTTGCCTGGAGTTGAGCTTCAACTCCAGGCAACTTGTAAGAGACAACCCTACTGTGTTGGTTCCAAAGTAATCTTTTTTTTATCCACCAATCCAATTCCAACCCTCTCAAACACCATAATGGCATTGATGTAACAGCAAATTAGCTTAACAACATCTTCAAAGGCCACAATCACACACTTTGGGTCAGTTTTGGGAGTTTCAGAGGACATTTCAGACTGACTTTGTTTCATTAGCTCGTCAACAAACACAGAGAGCATAAAATGTCTTCCGTTCATGAGTGCTTAACGCCGAAAACAGTTCTCCAGAGAAACAGCTGACAAAGCACTAGTGTGTGACTGATAACGCCTTCATACACCATCAAACTCTGCATTAGATGTAAAAAATTTAAAAAAAAATGGGTAAGAGTAGTTCTGGGTAAATTCTATTTGATATCCCTTTACCTTTGCTGATAAAGCGTCACTCCAGAGGTTCCCAGCAGACACCAGAGAAGATGAGCACTAATATTTCACCTGCTCTGTCGTCTTTCTTTCTCGTTCATCTGCATTCCACCCTCTCCCCTTTCTGTCTTTCTGATATGTCTGCTCAGTCTTCCCACTCCTCCTCTTCGTTCTGTCTTGTCTTCATGTCCCTCTCCGTGTGTGTGTGTGTGTGAGGAGAGAGAGAGAGGGGGGGGAGAGAGAGAGAGGGGGGGGAGAGAGAGAGAGAGAGAGAGGGGGAGAGAGAGAGAGAGAGAGAGAGGGGGGGAGAGAGAGGGGGAGAGAGAGAGAGAGAGAGGGGGGGAGAGAGAGAGAGAGAGAGGGGGGGGGAGAGAGAGAGGGGGGGAGAGAGAGAGAGAGAGAGAGAGAGAGAGAGAGAAAGAGAGAGGGGGGGATAGAGAGAGAGAGAGAGAGAGGGGGGGGAGAGAGAGAGAGAGGGTGGGGGGGAGAGAGAGAGAGAGAGAGAGAGAGAGAGAGAGAGGGGGGGAGAGGGGGGGAGAGAGAGAGAGAGAGGGGGGGAGAGAGAGAGAGAGAGGGGGGGGGAGAGAGAGAGAGAGAGGGGGGGGGGGAGAGAGAGAGAGAGAGAGAGAGAGAGGGCTGAGTGGTGTAGCCTTGGTGAGTGTATGACTGTGAAGGTCATCCTCAGCTCCAGGGAGATTTCTCACACATGACTCTTTCTGACAGAGAGAGGACTCGGAGGCGTCTGAATGGTGGGATTGTCCTCTGGTTCTTAATTTACAATATGGGTCAGACAGCAATGACATAACTTTCCTCTGCATGCACCATCATGAAAAAGAAGGAACAGACAGCGCTTCCGAGGGGACTTGTGAAGTAAAGAGCTGATCAACTTACAACATGCATGTTTTATAACCCTCCTCTAAGGCCTGGGGCTTTCGAGGCCAAGTGGCTCATTTCCAGCTACCGTGTAGTCATAACATCATGAGTCCTAGTTTATGGGGCGTATTGCATTACAGAGATATGCAAGTTCATCAGGATCAAATGAAGACAGCTCACATGCTGTTGCCCCCCCCCCCCCCCCCCGTCACCTGAGTGGCCCGCCGGTGGCTCTGCTCAGGGACAGAGGGAGGGAGCGATTGGGTGATAGTGCGGGGGGGGGGGGGGGTCTGTATGAAAGAAGAGTCTGTCTGTGTAGAGACTTTGTCCCAAAGACTATTCTTTCACTTTGACACCGGCCAAAATGCACTCGCTGTAAACAAACCCCGTTTCCCTGGCGACGGTGTACGAATGCCCCCCCCCCACCGCCCCCGACCTCGGGCGTCTCCGTCTCACACTAAAGTTTAAGGACAGGCCGCGAGGACGGGGAGACGTCTCGATAGTCTGCGACGGCGTCCTCCCACTCACCTGAGAACACGGCAGGGTGAGGCGGAGGGCGGCCATTCCTGGCTGGTAGCTGCTGCCGCCAGATCTTCCACATCTCTGCGCTACGGTAGATTACTTTAATTATGCCTGACTAGAAAGAAACCTTGTACAGAAAGTCTGCCCCCTCTCCTAGATACAGTCAGTCAGTGAGTCAGTCAGTCAGCTAGTCAGTCAGTCAGCAAGCCAATCAGTCAAGTCAGTCAGTCAGCCAGTCAGTCAGCCAGCCAGCCAGCCAGCCAGCCAGCCAGCCAGTCAGCCAGCCAATCAAAGTCAGTCCGCCAACCAGTCAGTCAGTCAGCCAGCCAGCCAATCAAACAGTCAGTCTGCCAACTAGCCAGTCAGCCAATCAAACAGTCAGTCAGCCAGCCAATCAAACAGTCAGTCAGCCAGCCAATCAAACAGTCAGTCAGCCAGTCAGTCAGCCAGTCAGTCAGTCAGCCAGTCAGTCAGTCAGTCAGCCAGTCAGTCAGTCAGTCAATCAATCAGTCAGTCCGCCAACCAGTCAGTCAGTCAGTCAGTCAGTCAGTCAGCCAGCCAGCGGGTACAAATAATAGATGAAAGAAGGAAAGGATAGGAAGCTGTAGTGAAGGGTAGTGTATCAGAACATGGAACCTAAGCTAGACACAGCTCCTGTCCTTCTTCCTATCCACTGTATAGTTTGGGGAGAAACAGTCAGTTTGAATTTTAAGAAAACATGACATTGTTCAAAAACATTAAAGTCCGTTCAAAATAAATAATAGAAGGCTAAAATGTAAAAATATCAAACTTTATTACAAAATATAAAATACAAAATATACTCTTGGGGGTCCATGAACCCCACCTGCCAGGGTGGAGCACAGAGCACTGAACCAGCTTGTTTTGAGATCTCGTCAAAAGTGAGTTCAAATTCACCTTTAGTTCAAAACAAGAGTGGACAAATAAATACAGGTAGGTCTAAAAGACACAGACCAACAGCCCCCCTCCCTCCCTGGGGAGTCCTGGCCCTCCGGGGGTCCTCCAGGCCCCCCCCCCTCCTTGGCTAGACCACACCCCGGAAGTCCTGGTCCTCCTGGCCGTCTCCGAAGCGTCTGAAGAAGGAGACCAGCCCTGAGCTGTCCTGTCTGTCTAAGGGCCCCCCGGACCCCGCCCCCCCCCCGGCGCCCTCCCTGTCCCCCGCCGACCCCCTGGGTCCCGTGTCTGACCCGAACCTCGCTCTCTGGGCGGTGCAGCGCTGGAACAGCTTCCCCAGCCAGGAGGCACTGGACGGCGGAGCCTCGCTGGAGGTCTCGTCCAGGGAGACGGACCTGATGAGGGACGGCGGCGGCGGCTGAGACGGGGCTCTCTGAGCGGGGCAGTCGGGGAGGGATGAGCCCCCCCCCTCGCCGCCACCCTGGAGGCGCAGCGTCGCGAAGGGAGGGCCGGCGGACGACGACGACGACAGGGTGGTGTTGGTGTTGGGGGAGTCCAGCGACCTCATCCTGGCCAGCAGCCCCAGAGGGGAGCAGACGGTGGCGCGGGACGGGGTGTGGGGCAGCGCCCAAACGCCGTCACCGTCGTCGAAGACGTCCTGGTGGCGGGCGGAGTAGGAGTGGCGGCGCTGGGGGGTGCGTCCGTCGCGGCGGGGGGTGGGGTCCCGGGGGCTGAGAATGGTCCATGGGGAGCCCAGGGCGCCCAAGGTGTTACACAGGGCCAGGTCCACCTCTCGCATCTCGCGGGGGCGGGGCGTGGTGGGGGCGCCGCCGTCGTCGTCCGGGGCGGGCGGGCGGGCAGGGCGGGGGGAGTCGGCGGTTCGATCCCCGTACAGGCTGCCCCGGCTGTTCTGGTAGCGAAGCACCCTCCGGGACACCTCGCGCATCCTCTGCGCCTCCTCCTTGTTCACCCTCTCCTGCTCCTTCCCCCCCCCCTCTTCCTCTCCTCCCTCCTCGCTCCCCCGGGGAGTGGGGTGGGCGCGGGGCCCGCCCTGGGTGGGCCGGCGGCGGCGGTCGCCGGTCTTAGGCGTGCAAAGCTGATCGATGGAGGCGGCTTTCTTGCAGCCCGTCCGTAGCCTCTGCTGCTCCGGGGTCGATGCCGCCGCGCGGCCCGCCTCCACTCCTCCTCCTCGGGGGGTGGCGGGGCACCACGCCTCGCTGACCTCCTCCCCCACCTCCACCTCCTCCACTCTCCCCACCTCCTCCGTGAGCCCCATCAGCTCCCACCGCTGACCGGGGTCTCTACCCTCCCCGGCGCCCATCCCGGGGGCCTCGGCGGCCAGGGGGCTGTCCAGGGTGGTGGTGGCGGCGGCGAGGGGGGGCATCTGGCTGGGGGAGCCCCCGATGGGGGAGAGCTTGGAGGCGGAGCGGCGTCGGGCGGGGCCCCCTGCGCGCGCGGCGGACAGGCAGCTGTGGAGGAGGTCCTCCAGGCAGGGGCGGGGCCCCAGGCCGGAGCAGGTGGCGGTGGAGCGGCGCCGGGAGGCGGCGCTGAGGCGGTCCGCCGTCAGTCGGTCCCCCCGCTGGCGGCGCCGCAGCTCTGCGGCCTCCCGCTCGCAGTTCTCCTGAGAGGGGTTGGGGAGAGGGGGGGGGTCAGAGAGAGGTCAGAGAGTCCGGAGGAATCCAGCCAAATCGGCTGTGGCCATCATGACAGAAGGTATCGACCATTTCAATTGAATTTTTGGCCACAAAGGGAACTGGTTCAAACAAACTTCCTGTTTTGACTATGAACATTCCATGAAATTGACTTACCATTTCACAGTGTACTATGTGTATGCGTGTGTGTACTCTATGTGTGTGTGTGTACTGTACTGTATGTGTGTGTGCGTACTGTATGTGTACTGTATGTGTGTGTGTGTGTGTGTGTTTGTGTAGTGTACCTGTACAGCCTTGTGGAACCTCTGGCAGAAGGAATGGAAGATGAGGTAGCAGTCCTGGAGCTGGAAGTCGGCTGGATCCTCGCAGAAGTACTCAGCTACGGCCCGACTCAGAGAGCTGAGCTCCAACAGACCGACCTCCACCTCAGTCAGCCTGACCTCTGCACTCTATATATATATATACACACACACACACTCGTTACAAACGCTGTTATTTTGAAAGACCAGCATGCATTGCGCGAAACTGAGCTATCGAACATCTGTGCGTGAGTTGTCATCTTTTGTGTGAGTGTGTGCGATCGCATATTTTTGGTTTTGTTGAACTAACTCTGTAGGGTAGGTTAGAGCTAGAGGGTTAGCATGGCTAGAGCTAGAGGGTTAGCATGGCTAGAGCTAGAGGGTTAGCATGGCTAGAGCTAGAGGGTTAGCATGGCTAGAGCTAGAGGGTTAGCATGGCTAGAGCTAGAGGGTTAGCATGGTTAGAGCTAGAGGGTTAGCATGGCTAGAGCTAGAGGGTTAGCATGGTTAGAGCTAGAGGGTTAGCATGGCTAGAGCTAGAGGGTTAGCATGGCTAGAGCTACAGGGTTAGCATGGCTAGAGCTAGAGGGTTAGCATGGCTAGAGCTAGAGGGTTAGCATGGCTAGAGCTAGAGGGTTAGCATGGTTAGAGCTAGAGGGTTAGCATGGCTAGAGCTACAGGGTTAGCATGGCTAGAGCTAGAGGGTTAGCATGGCTAGAGCTAGAGGGTTAGCATGGTGAGAGCTACAGGGTTAGCATGGCTAGAGCTAGAGGGTTAGCATGGCTAGAGCTAGAGGGTTAGCATGGTTAGAGCTAGAGGGTTAGCATGGTGAGAGCTAGAGGGTTAGCATGGCTAGAGCTAGAGGGTTAGCATGGCTAGAGCTAGAGGGTTAGCATGGCTAGAGCTACAGGGTTAGCATGGCTAGAGCTAGAGGGTTAGCGTGGTGCACTCCAGGCCCGTCCTCCTAGACTTTTTTTGTTGTAGTCCTCTTTATTTTGTTTACAGGGATTTGTTGACGTGTTTAGACACGGCAAATTCCCATAAGTGCAGACTTCGTGAACATGCTTTGTTTACATGGAGCAACTACAATATAGTCTAGGAAACCACATTTTTATGCCTCTGCCAGGTGATAGCCTGACCGGAGGCATTATGGTTTCGGGTTGTCCGTACGTCCGTCTGTCTGTCCGATGTTTAATGTTTAATTAATGCAATATCTCGGGAACACATTGACGGAATTTCTTCACCTTTGGTACAAATGTTCACTGGCACTCAAGGATGAACTGCTTAGATCGTGGGGGTCAAAGGTCAAAGTTCAAGGTCACTGTGACCTCACAAAATGTGTTTTTGGCCTGATGAACACAATATCTCAAGAAAGGCTTGACAATTTGTACATGTTTGGCCGAAATGTCCAGTTAGACTTAGATTAATTGGATTCGATTTTGGTATTCAAATGTCAAAGGTCACAGTGACATCACAAAATGCACTTTTGAACGCTAACGCTGACGCTAATTCTCACACTAATGCTAGCTTTAGCTAGCTAGCGTTAGCATTAGCGTTAGCATTACAGTTACAGTTAGCGTTAGCTAGCTAGCTAGCATTAGGATTAGGTTAGGTTAGCAGTTAGGGTTAGTTAGGTTAACTGCAACTTGCATTGTTGGGCGGAGGCATTTAGCCACTACGCGGTTTTTCTAGTTCTTTATTGTTTTGTTGGTGTCTAGTTGTTGAGCCTAATGTTGTTCTAGGGAGGAATTCTTTTTTAAGCACCTATTATATTTTGCTTCTCTTGCACTTTAATTTTACCGCTAGATTTTGCTCTTTATTTGGCAGTGAGTGAAGGTGACACAGCACACACAACACACACACACGTCTTCGGTTGCCAGTGGAAATTGTCCTGCATTTCTCCCATCCAAGCTGCCCTCCTCCAGGGGGAGCCGGGAGCAGTGGGCCGCCATCGTTCTACCTCCCGAGCTACATGCTAGCTATACTTACTTGTAGTACACTGACGTCCTACCTTAGGTCCAATTAGTGAAAATCGCTTTGGATAAAAGTGTCTGCTAAATGACTCTAATGTCATGAAATATACAGGATAACTACACATGACATCACACAAAACATCTTCATAAACAAGATCCTGGTTACACACACACACACACACACAAACACACACACTTCTACTATGGCTGACTGACTGACTAGAGACATTGAGTGAGGGAGGGCGACGCCAAATAGAATGTCTACAGAGCATGTGAGATCTCTCTCCAATCCGCGTCGACAGATGTGAGTCAACATGGCGACCGACTTGTGAGCCGTCAGCTGTTCTCACCATGAGGAAGCTCTCCATCTGCTGCTGGAGTTCAGGCTGTCTGCTCGCGTCCATCATGGCTTCCTTCACCTTCTGCACCTCTCTCTCGAAGTCCGCCTCCACTTCCTGTTTCTGGACCCTGGACACACATCGACAACTTGGGACACAGTACAACACTATAACACAATGCACTGTATTTCAGACCGGATATACAGATGGTTGATAAATTAAAGAAGAAACCTGAATAAATGAGAGGAGAAAGGTAACAAAACAAAACATTCACCGCCCCATTAGGAAGGGCCGCCCTAAAGATGTTGATTGGTTCTGCAATGCAGTTTTTTTTTCAATCCTTCAAATTGTTTCCACCCACTTTTAGTGACGAAACCTGGATAATGTCTTAAGTCTCTAGTTGAGTGCAGCATTTAGAGACTGACTCAAACCTGGACGAACGTCTTAGAGACTGACTCAAACCTGGACGAACGTCTTAGAGACTGACTCAAACCTGGACAAACGTCTTAGAGACTGACTCAAACCTGGACGAACGTCTTAGAGACTGACTCAAACCTGGACGAACGTCTTAGAGACTGACTCAAACCTGGACGAACGTCTTAGAGACTGACTCAAACCTGGACGAACGTCTTAGAGACTGACTCAAACCTGGACGAACGTCTTAGAGACTGACTCAAACCTGGACGAACGTCTTAGAGACTGACTCAAACCTGGACGAACGTCTTAGAGACTGACTCAAACCTGGACGAACGTCTTAGAGACGGACTCAAACCTGGACGAACGTCTTAGAGACTGACTCAAACCTGGACGAACGTCTTAGAGACTGACTCAAACCTGGACGAACGTCTTAGAGACTGACTCAAACCTGGACGAACGTCTTAGAGACTGACTCAAACCTGGACGAACGTCTTAGAGACTGACTCAAACCTGGACGAACGTCTTAGAGACTGACTCAAACCTGGACGAACGTCTTAGAGACTGACTCAAACCTGGACGAACGTCTTAGAGACTGACTCAAACCTGGACGAACGTCTTAGAGACTGACTCAAACCTGGACGAACGTCTTAGAGACTGACTCAAACCTGGACGAACGTCTTAGAGACTGACTCAAACCTGGACGAACGTCTTAGAGACTGACTCAAACCTGGACGAACGTCTTAGAGACTGACTCAAACCTGGACGAACGTCTTAGAGACTGACTCAAACCTGGACGAACGTCTTAGAGACTGACTCAAACCTGGACGAACGTCTTAGAGACTGACTCAAACCTGGACGAACGTCTTAGAGACTGACTCAAACCTGGACGAACGTCTTAGAGACTGACTCAAACCTGGACGAACGTCTTAGAGACTGACTCAAACCTGGATGAATGTCTTCAGTCTCATGTTGAGTGCAGCGTTTAGAGACTGACTCGTGAGTCTTTGCTGTGGGGGGGATTTTCCTGGCATGGTGTGGGTCCACTGTTAGTCCCCTTAGAGAGAAGGGTCACTGAAAAGCAATACTAACTTCATCATATTCTATGATGAAACATTTCTATCCTGATGGGAGCGGTCTCTTCCAGGACAAGCGTTAGACAGCGCTCTCCATCATCAAAACACCAAATGAGGGAATGTCTTTTGGAAGAACGGTGTGCCGTCCCTCCAGTAGAGTTCCAGAGACTTGTAGAACCCATGTAGAACCCATGCCGAGATGCATTGAAGGTGTTCTAGCGGCTTGTGGAGGCCCAACACCTTACTAAGACACTTCATGTTGGTTTTTCCTTTAATTTGCCGTAAACCATCTGATTGTAAACTCTTAAAGACACCACCGGCAGTAGCCAGGACCACCATGAAGAGAACGCACTACCTTGCTGCCATTCCGATGTGTTCCAGCTGGCTGGGAAACGTCAACAGAGCAGAATCAGTATCCTGGGCTTGCTGGTTGAAGAAAGAGAGAAAGAGACAGAAGGTTAGAGGGAGGTGCAGAGAGAGAGAGAGAGAGGTTAGAGGGAGTTATGGAGAAAGAGAAAGAGAGGGTAGAGGGAGGTATGGAGAGAGAGAGAGAGAGAGAGAGAAAGAGAGAGGGTAGAGGTATGGAGAGAGAGAGATGGTAGAGGTATGGAGAGGGAGATGGTAGAGGTGTGGAGAGGGAGATGGTAGAGGTGTGGAGAGGGAGATGGTAGAGGTGTGGAGAGGGAGAGGGAGATGGTAGAGGTATGGGGAGGGAGATGGTAGAGGTGTGGAGAGGGAGATGGTAGAGGTATGGAGAGGGAGATGGTAGAGGTGTGGAGAGGGAGATGGTAGAGGTATGGAGAGGGGGATGGTAGAGGTGTGGAGAGGGAGATGGTAGAGGTATGGAGATGGAGATGGTAGAGGTGTGGAGAGGGAGATGGTAGAGGTATGGAGAGGGAGATGGTAGAGGTGTGGAGAGGGAGATGGTAGAGGTGTGGAGAGGGAGATGGTAGAGGTATGGAGAGAGAGATGGTAGAGGTATGGAGAGGGAGATGGTAGAGGTATGGAGAGAGAGATGGTAGAGGTATGGAGAGGGAGATGGTAGAGGTGTGGAGAGGGAGATGGTAGAGGTGTGGAGAGGGAGATGGTAGAGGTATGGAGAGGGAGATGGTAGAGGTGTGGAGAGGGAGATGGTAGAGGTGTGGAGAGAGAGATGGTAGAGGTATGGAGAGGGAGATGGTAGAGGTGTGGAGAGGGAGATGGTAGAGGTATGGAGAGAGAGATGGTAGAGGTGTGGAGAGGGAGATGGTAGAGGTGTGGAGAGGGAGATGGTAGAGGTGTGGAGAGGGAGATGGTAGAGGTGTGGAGAGGGAGATGGTAGAGGTGTGGAGAGGGAGATGGTAGAGGTGTGGAGAGGGAGATGGTAGAGGTGTGGAGAGGGAGATGGTAGAGGTATGGGGAGGGAGATGGTAGAGGTGTGGAGAGGGAGATGGTAGAGGTGTGGAGAGGGAGATGGTAGAGGTGTGGAGAGGGAGATGGTAGAGGTGTGGAGAGAGAGAGGGAGATGGTAGAGGTATGGAGAGAGAGATGGTAGAGGTGTGGAGAGGGAGATGGTAGAGGTGTGGAGAGGGAGATGGTAGAGGTGTGGAGAGGGAGATGGTAGAGGTGTGGAGAGGGAGATGGTAGAGGTATGGAGAGAGAGATGGTACAGGTGTGGAGAGGGAGATGGTAGAGGTGTGGAGAGGGAGATGGTAGAGGTGTGGAGAGGGAGATGGTACAGGTGTGGAGAGGGAGATGGTAGAGGTGTGGAGAGGGAGAGAGATGGTAGAGGTATGGAGAGGGAGATGGTAGAGGTGTGGAGAGGGAGATGGTAGAGGTGTGGAGAGAGAGATGGTACAGGTGTGGAGAGGGAGATGGTAGAGGTGTGGAGAGGGAGATGGTAGAGGTATGGAGAGGGAGATGGTAGAGGTGTGGAGAGGGAGATGGTAGAGGTATGGAGAGGGAGATGGTAGAGGTGTGGAGAGGGAGAGAGATGGTAGAGGTATGGAGAGGGAGAGAGATGGTAGAGGTGTGGAGAGGGAGATGGTAGAGGTGTGGAGAGAGAGATGGTAGAGGTATGGAGAGGGAGATGGTAGTGGTGTGGAGAGGGAGATGGTAGTGGTGTGGAGAGGGAGATGGTAGAGGTGTGGAGAGGGAGATGGTAGAGGTGTGGAGAGGGAGATGGTAGAGGTGTGGAGAAAGAGAGATGGTAGAGGTGTGGAGAGGGAGATGGTAGAGGTGTGGAGAGGGAGATGGTAGAGGTGTGGAGAGGGAGATGGTAGAGGTGTGGAGAGGGAGATGGTAGAGGTATGGAGAGGGAGATGGTAGAGGTGTGGAGAGGGAGATGGTAGAGGTGTGGAGAGGGAGATGGTAGAGGTATGGAGAGGGAGGGAGATGGTAGAGGTGTGGAGAGGGAGATGGTAGAGGTGTGGAGAGGGAGATGGTAGAGGTATGGAGAGGGAGAGGGAGATGGTAGAGGTGTGGAGAGAGAGAGGGAGATGGTAGAGGTGTGGAGAGGGAGATGGTAGAGGTGTGGAGAGAGAGAGGGAGATGGTAGAGGTGTGGAGATAGAGAGGGAGATGGTAGAGGTGTGGAGAGGGAGATGGTAGAGGTGTGGAGAGGGAGATTGTAGAGGTGTGGAGAGAGAGATGGTAGAGGTGTGGAGAGAGAGGGAGATGGTAGAGGTGTGGAGAGAGAGATGGTAGAGGTGTGGAGAGAGAGAGGGAGATGGTAGAGGTATGGAGAGGGAGATGGTAGAGGTGTGGAGAGGGAGATGGTAGAGGTGTGGGGAGGGAGATTGTAGAGGTGTGGAGAGGGAGATGGTAGAGGTGTGGAGAGGGAGATGGTAGAGGTATAGAGAGGGAGATGGTAGAGGTATAGAGAGGGAGATGGTAGAGGTATGGAGAGGGAGATGGTAGAGGTATGGGAGAGGGAGATGGTAGAGGTATGGAGAGGGAGATGGTAGAGGTATGGAGAGGGAGATGGTAGAGGTGTGGAGAGGGAGATGGTAGAGGTGTGGAGAGGGAGATGGTAGAGGTATAGAGAGGGAGATGGTAGAGGTATGGAGAGGGAGATGGTAGAGGTATGGAGAGGGAGATGGTAGAGGTATGGAGAGAGAGATGGTAGAGGTGTGGAGAGGGAGATGGTAGAGGTATGGAGAGAGAGATGGTAGAGGTGTGGAGAGGGGAGAGAGGCCAGATGAGCTCCATCTTGGACTCTACGAAAGCAATGTGCAGAGCCTTGTTGTCTCACCATGGCAACGTAGTGCATGAGGTTCATGCCAGGCTTATTGGCCTTGGTGTCCGCCATCTTCAGCAGAGACGTCATTCTGAACCCGATGGCACTGCCTGCATAGCCCCCCTATAGGACACACACACATGCGCGCACACACACACACGCACAGACACACAGACATGCATACACACACACACACGTTCCACACGCAAACAGAGATACGCACATACACACAAAAACATACACATGCACACACATTCACGCACACACAGATACGCACACGTACATAAACACACACACACACACACACACACACACAAACAGACACGCATGCACACACAGACGCGCACACACACACACAATCACATTCACCTGTCGGTAGCTTCAGAGACTTACATTACATTACAGTCATTTAGCAGATGCTTTTATCCAAAGCGACTAACAATAATTGCATTTAACATCGGAAAAGCCAATGTACTACTACTCACCAGAACTCACAAGTGCATCTTCTTTCTAAAACAGGTGACTAAGAGCATTATCTAGTGCTGAAGGCAAAGTGTAAGATTAGCAAACTAAAATACAATAGGTGCTTAAGATGGAGGATCGTTGTAGTACTTCTTGATGAGTGAGTGTGTTAGTGTTAGTAAGCTGATGAGTGTTAGTGTTAGGAAGCTGATGAGTGAGTGTGTTAGTGTTAGGAAGCTGATGAGTGAGTGTGTTAGTGTTAGGAAGCTGATGAGTGTGTTAGTGTTGGGAAGCTGATGAGTGAGTGTGTTAGTGTTAGTGTTAGTGTTGGGAAGCTGATGAGTGAGTGTGTTAGTGTTAGGAAGCTGATGAGTGAGTGTGTTAGTGTTAGTGTTAGGAAGCTGATGACTGAGTGTGTTAGTGTTGGGAAGCTGATGAGTGAGTGTGTTAGTGTTGGGAAGCTGATGAGTGAGTGAGTGTGTTAGTGTTGGGAAGCTGATGAGTGAGTGTGTTAGTGTTAGGAAGCTGATGAGTGAGTGTGTTAGTGTTAGGAAGCTGATGAGTGAGTGTGTTAGTGTTAGGAAGCTGATGAGTGTGTTAGTGTTGGGAAGCTGATGAGTGAGTGTGTTAGTGTTAGTGTTGGGAAGCTGATGAGTGAGTGTGTTAGTGTTGGGAAGCTGATGAGTGAGTGAGTGTGTTAGTGTTGGGAAGCTGATGAGTGAGTGTGTTAGTGTTAGTAAGCTGATGAGTGAGTGTGTTAGTGTTAGGAAGCTGATGAGTGTTAGTGTTAGTGTTAGGAAGCTGATGAGTGAGTGTGTTAGTGTTAGTGTTAGTGTTAGGAAGCTGATGAGTGAGTGTGTTGGTGTTAGGAAGCTGATGAGTGTGTTAGTGTTAGGAAGCTGATGAGTGTGTTAGTGTTAGGAAGCTGATGAGTGAGTGTGTTAGTGTTAGGAAGCTGATGAGTGAGTGTGTTAGTGTTAGGAAGCTGATGAGTGTTAGTGTTAGTGTTAGGAAGCTGATGAGTGAGTGTGTTAGGAAGCTGATGAGTGAGTGTGTTAGTGTTAGGACGCTGATGACCGAGTGTGTTAGTGTTAGTGTTAGGAAGCTGATGACTGAGTGTGTTAGTGTTGGGAAGCTGATGAGTGAGTGTGTTAGTGTTAGTGTTAGGAAGCTGATGAGTGAGTGTGTTAGTGTTAGGAAGCTGATGACCGAGTGTGTTAGTGTTGGGAAGCTGATGAGTGAGTGTGTTAGTGTTAGTGTTAGGAAGCTGATGAGTGAGTGTGTTAGTGTTAGGAAGCTGATGAGTGAGTGTGTTAGTGTTGGGAAGCTGATGAGTGAGTGTGTTAGTGTTAGTGTTAGGAAGCTGATGAGTGAGTGTGTTAGTGTTAGGAAGCTGATGAGTGAGTGTGTTAGTGTTAGTGTTAGGAAGCTGATGAGTGAGTGTGTTAGTGTTAGGAAGCTGATGAGTGAGTGTGTTAGTGTTAGGAAGCTGATGAGTGAGTGTGTTAGTGTTAGGAAGCTGATGAGTGAGTGTGTTAGTGTTAGGAAGCTGATGAGTGAGTGTGTTAGTGTTAGGAAGCTGATGAGTGAGTGTGTTAGTGTTAGGAAGCTGATGACCGAGTGTGTTAGTGTTAGTGTTAGGAAGCTGATGAGTGAGTGTGTAAGTGTTAGGAAGCTGATGAGTGAGTGTGTTAGTGTTAGTGTTAGGAAGCTGATGAGTGAGTGTGTTAGTGTTAGGAAGCTGATGAGTGAGTGTGTTAGTGTTAGTGTTAGGAAGCTGATGAGTGTTAGTGTTAGGAAGCTGATGAGTGAGTGTGTTAGTGTTAGTGTTAGGAAGCTGATGAGTGTTAGTGTTAGTGTTAGGAAGCTGATGAGTGAGTGTGTTAGTGTTAGGAAGCTGATGAGTGTTAGTGTTAGTGTTAGGAAGCTGATGAGTGAGTGTGTTAGTGTTAGTGTTAGGAAGCTGATGAGTGAGTGTGTTAGTGTTAGTAAGCTGATGAGTGAGTGTGTTAGTGTTAGGAAGCTGATGAGTGTTAGTGTTAGTGTTAGGAAGCTGATGAGTGAGTGTGTTAGTGTTAGTGTTAGTGTTAGGAAGCTGATGAGTGAGTGTGTTGGTGTTAGGAAGCTGATGAGTGTGTTAGTGTTAGGAAGCTGATGAGTGTGTTAGTGTTAGGAAGCTGATGAGTGAGTGTGTTAGTGTTAGGAAGCTGATGAGTGAGTGTGTTAGTGTTAGGAAGCTGATGAGTGTTAGTGTTAGTGTTAGGAAGCTGATGAGTGAGTGTGTTAGGAAGCTGATGAGTGAGTGTGTTAGTGTTAGGACGCTGATGACCGAGTGTGTTAGTGTTAGTGTTAGGAAGCTGATGACTGAGTGTGTTAGTGTTGGGAAGCTGATGAGTGAGTGTGTTAGTGTTAGTGTTAGGAAGCTGATGAGTGAGTGTGTTAGTGTTAGGAAGCTGATGACCGAGTGTGTTAGTGTTGGGAAGCTGATGAGTGAGTGTGTTAGTGTTAGTGTTAGGAAGCTGATGAGTGAGTGTGTTAGTGTTAGGAAGCTGATGAGTGAGTGTGTTAGTGTTGGGAAGCTGATGAGTGAGTGTGTTAGTGTTAGTGTTAGGAAGCTGATGAGTGAGTGTGTTAGTGTTAGGAAGCTGATGAGTGAGTGTGTTAGTGTTAGTGTTAGGAAGCTGATGAGTGAGTGTGTTAGTGTTAGGAAGCTGATGAGTGAGTGTGTTAGTGTTAGGAAGCTGATGAGTGAGTGTGTTAGTGTTAGGAAGCTGATGAGTGAGTGTGTTAGTGTTAGGAAGCTGATGAGTGAGTGTGTTAGTGTTAGGAAGCTGATGAGTGAGTGTGTTAGTGTTAGGAAGCTGATGACCGAGTGTGTTAGTGTTAGTGTTAGGAAGCTGATGAGTGAGTGTGTAAGTGTTAGGAAGCTGATGAGTGAGTGTGTTAGTGTTAGTGTTAGGAAGCTGATGAGTGAGTGTGTTAGTGTTAGGAAGCTGATGAGTGAGTGTGTTAGTGTTAGTGTTAGGAAGCTGATGAGTGTTAGTGTTAGGAAGCTGATGAGTGAGTGTGTTAGTGTTAGTGTTAGGAAGCTGATGAGTGTTAGTGTTAGTGTTAGGAAGCTGATGAGTGAGTGTGTTAGTGTTAGGAAGCTGATGAGTGTTAGTGTTAGTGTTAGGAAGCTGATGAGTGAGTGTGTTAGTGTTAGTGTTAGGAAGCTGATGAGTGAGTGTGTTAGTGTTAGGAAGCTGATGAGTGTTAGTGTTAGGAAGCTGATGAGGGAGTGTGTTAGTGTTAGTGTTAGGAAGCTGATGAGTGAGTGTGTTAGTGTTAGTGTTAAGAAGCTGATGAGTGAGTGTGTTAGTGTTAGTAAGCTGATGAGATGAGTGTGTTAGTGTTAGGAAGCTGATGAGTGTTAGTGTTGGGAAGCTGATGAGTGAGTGTGTTAGTGTTAGTGTTAGGAAGCTGATGAGTGTTAGTGTTAGGAAGCTGATGAGTGAGTGTGTTAGTGTTAGTGTTAGGAAGCTGATGAGTGTTAGTGTTAGGAAGCTGATGAGTGTTAGTGTTAGGAAGCTGATGAGTGAGTGTGTTAGTGTTAGTGTTGGGAAGCTGATGAGTGAGTGTGTTAGTGTTAGTGTTAGGAAGCTGATGAGTGAGTGTGTAAGTGTTAGGAAGCTGATGAGTGAGTGTGTTAGTGTTAGTGTTAGGAAGCTGATGAGTGAGTGTGTTAGTGTTAGGAAGCTGATGAGTGAGTGTGTTAGTGTTAGGAAGCTGATGAGTGAGTGTGTTAGTGTTGGGGAGCTGATGAGTGAGTGTGTTAGTGTTAGGAAGCTGATGAGTGTGTTAGTGTTAGGAAGCTGATGAGTGAGTGTGTTAGTGTTAGTGTTGGGGAGCTGATGAGTGAGTGTGTTAGTGTTAGGAAGCTGATGAGTGTTAGTGTTAGGAAGCTGATGAGTGAGTGAGTGTGTTAGTGTTAGTGTTAGGAAGCTGATGAGTGAGTGGATAACGTTACTAACAGCGTTCATGTAGTTTCCAGCCTTCAACACCAGGTGAATGATGGAGTGGAGGTCATCACAGTCCAACAGCTCTGGAGGAGAGGACAGACGGACACAAAGAGAAGGGATCAGAATCTGTGTGTGTGTGTGTGTAGGTGTGTGTGTGTGTGTGTGTGTGTGTGTGTGTGTGTGTGTTACCGTTGGCTGCTTTGATCATGACATCGATGGATTTCTCCATCTCCTCCATGAGAGGAAAGAACTCTTCTCTGAGCATCAGAGTCTTCAGACGTTCCGCATAGCTACAGAGGAGACAGACCACATCACAATCACCATCATCATCACCACCATCACCACCATCATCATCATCATCACCATCATCACCATCATCACCACCATCACCACCATCACCACCATCACCACCATCATCATCACCATCATCACCATCACCACCACCATCACCACCACCATCACCACCACCACCACCACCATCACCACCACCATCACCACCACCACCACCACCACCACCACCATCACCACCATCACCACCACCACCACCACCATCACCACCATCACCACCACCATCACCACCACCATCACCATCACCACCATCATCAACATCATCACCATCACCACCACCACCACCACCATCACCATCACCATCACCACCACCATCACCATCACCACCACCATCACCACCATCATCAACAACATCATCACCATCACCACCACTACCATCATCATCATCATGGTAAAGGTAAATGGACTGCTTTTATCCAAAGCGCTTCATCTTCATCATCATCATCATCACCATTGTCAACACCACCATCATCATCATCATAATAAATGGACTGCTTTACAATGGCCTCTCATTCACACCCCAATGGCGCTAGCCTGCTGCCACGCATCATCCTCAGTGGATAGCCAGCATCACACCTGGTATCAGACTGAACTGGGACTCACCCTGGCACGTTCACCAGCAGCACCATGAACTGGTCCGCTTCAGGTAACTGGGAGACGTCTCCAGAGAAGGACAGCAGCTGTTTGACCTGGAGATCAGAACCATGTCAGCCAGACAGCAGTCCAGTCCTGAGATACATGACTATACATCCAACCACCTCCAGCACGCATGCGCACAGGCCAGCGCGCAGACTGGCTATTCTCCGGCTCACATTCTCTGCGCTACGATCGTTGTTGGTGCCGAGAATATTGTCGTCGTCATTCGTCAGCAACAATCCGATCGTAGCGCAGAGAATGTGAGCCGGAGAATAGCCAGTCTGCGCGCTGGCCTGTGCGCATGCGTGCTGGAGCAAGTGGGGAAAGGCGTGTAAAGATCATATTACAGAGGCTAAAGACCCCGTATTTGAAAACCACAAAAATGCCTCGCGTTGAGGAATCTCAACTGTCGATTCATTCAATCTGATTGATGAAAACAACCGTTTAGCGGCCGAAAATGGATTTTGAGAAACTGCATTCTCGGTGCCCCGATCACCGTCATTACATGGATATACTGGCTCGCGCTGGATTTTAAATTTCTTCTACAGGCCTCCGAACTACACAAAAGTGATCTCGG
>NC_140248.1:24265854-24303354 GCF_949987555.1 Borostomias antarcticus
GAGACAGGAGGAGTGAGAGAGAGACAGGAGGAGTGAGAGAGAGACAGGAGGAGTGAGAGAGAGACAGGAGGAGGGAGAGAGAGACAGGAGGAGGGAGAGAGAGACAGGAGGAGGGAGAGAGAGACAGGAGGAGGGAGAGAGAGACAGGAGGAGTGAGAGAGAGACAGGAGAGAGAGAGAGAGACAGGAGAGAGAGAGAGAGACAGGAGGAGTGAGAGAGAGACAGGAGAGAGAGAGAGAGAGACAGGAGGAGTGAGAGAGAGACAGGAGGAGTGAGAGAGAGACAGGACGAGTGAGAGAGACAGGAGGAGTGAGAGAGAGACAGGAGGAGTGAGAGAGAGACAGGAGGAGTGAGAGAGAGACAGGAGGAGTGAGAGAGAGACAGGAGGAGTGAGAGAGAGACAGGAGGAGGGAGAGAGAGACAGGAGGAGGGAGAGAGAGACAGGAGGAGGGAGAGAGAGACAGGAGGAGTTAGAGAGAGAGGAGTGAGAGAGACAGGAGGAGTGAGAGAGAGACAGGAGGAGTGAGAGAGACAGGAGGAGTGAGAGAGAGACAGGAGGAGTGAGAGAGACAGGAGGAGTGAGAGAGAGACAGGACGAGTGAGAGAGACAGGAGGAGTGAGAGAGAGACAGGAGGAGTGAGAGAGAGACAGGAGGAGGGAGAGAGAGACAGGAGGAGTGAGAGAGAGACAGGAGGAGTGAGAGAGAGACAGGAGGAGTGAGAGAGAGACAGGAGGAGTGAGAGAGAGACAGGAGGAGTGAGAGAGAGACAGGAGGAGTGAGAGAGAGACAGGAGGAGGGAGAGAGAGACAGGAGGAGGGAGAGAGACAGGAGGAGGGAGAGAGAGACAGGAGGAGTTAGAGAGAGAGGAGTGAGAGAGACAGGAGGAGTGAGAGAGAGACAGGAGGAGTGAGAGAGAGACAGGAGGAGGGAGAGAGAGACAGGAGGAGGGAGAGAGAGACAGGAGGAGGGAGAGAGAGAGGAGTGAGAGAGACAGGAGGAGTGAGAGAGAGACAGGAGGAGTGAGAGAGAGACAGGAGGAGGGAGAGAGAGACAGGAGGAGGGAGAGAGAGACGAGAGGAGCGCCTTACCTCTCCCTCCTCAGGCAGCAGTTTGTAGAGCTCCTGGAGTTTCCCTCCTCCGAGGCGCTGGCCGTTCCCCAGGCTGATGTCCTCTATCACCTCCCTGACCGGCCTGCAGGGGGAGACAGAGAGCAGCGGCGCAGAGTCAACACCCACTCAGCTGGGACAGATACTGATCCTGGGACAGCTACTGACCCACCCACTCGCCTGGGACAGCTACTGACCCACCCACTCAGCTGGGACAGATACTGATCCTGGGACAGCTACTGACCCACCCACTCAACTGGGACAGCTACTGATCCTGGGACAGCTACTGACCCACCCACTCAGCTGAGACAGATACTGACCCACCCACTCAGCTGGGACAGCTACTGATCCTGGGACAGCTACAGACCCACCCACTCAGCTGGGACAGCTACTGACCCACCCACTCAGCTGGGACAGCTACAGACCCACCCACTCAGCTGGGACAGCTACTGACCCACCCACTCAGCTGAGACAGCTACTGACCCACCCACTCAGCTGGGACAGCTACTGTTCCTGGGACAGCTACTGACCCACCCACTCAGCTGGGACAGCTACTGATCCACCCACTCAGCTGGGACAGCTACTGATCCTGGGACAGCTACTGACCCACCCACTCAGCTGGGAGAGCTACTGATCCTGGGACAGCTACTGACCCACCCACTCAGCTGGGACAGCTACTGACCCACCCACTCAGCTGGGACAGCTACTGATCCAGGACCAGGGCAGTCCCATGAACTGTATCGACGTTGATGAAGTAATTTGTGCAAAAGGAGCCTCCACAAGTATTCAGTGTATAAATGAACATGCTGAACATACTGTACAATCATATAGATTCAAATAATATTTTGAAATATTTCACTTTGTGTAATGGATGTAGAATACATGAAAGTTTCACTTTTTGAATTAAAACTTTTCACAAAATTCAAATTAAAAATAATGAACTTTTTCCACAATATTAAAAATTTTGGGGATGCACCTGTATACAGTATATGGAAAGATTGGGAACTGATCCTAGATCAGCACTCCCCCTCTGAGACGCTCGGTGAACAAGGACGCAGGTGTGTGGATGCAGTGTGCTCACACCACGCCCTGTGTATTGTACAACATCCTATAAAAGATGTCTGCAATTTCAATGAAAATATCCCTCGTGCTCCGTAGGCATTCTACAATAACACACTGTGAAGACTTTCCATACTGCAATGTAGCTGACGCCGTTTGCATGCATGGACGCTCTTGTAGATTAAACTTAATAGGCAGCCAATAAAGTCAACTGCAGCAATTTGCATCGAAGCACAATGGCGCTCAGTGGCGCCCACAGCGAGCGCATTCGATAGTCAAAGCTAGGGCTGATCCAATCTCAAGTGCAGTATGAGAATCACCAGCACTCTTAACAGACCTATGAGAGGCTTGACACCTCAGTCTACAACGACATTGATTTGAAGTAGGGCGAGGGTTAGTTAGTTAGTACGTTGGCGCAGGTAAAAGTTTGAAAGCTTCAATAACACATTCTCATTTCGCGACTAAGCACCCACGGTGAGTGAGTGGCGTGTTAAAAGCGCGTTCCCTAAGCTTGGCTGCAGTCACCTCAGATAGAGGCTGTAGTCACCTCAGATAGAGGCTGTAGTCACCTCAGATAGAGGCTGCAGTCACCTCAGATAGAGGCTGTAGTCACCTCAGATAGAGAATGTAGTCACCTCAGATAGAGGCTGCAGTCACCTCAGATAGAGGCTGTAGTCACCTCAGATAGAGGCTGAAGTCACCTCAGATAGAGGCTGTAGTCACCTCAGATAGAGGCTGTAGTCACCTCAGATAGAGGCTGTGGGGGACACGGTCTGACAGGGTGGACGTGGCCAGTAGCCATGTTTCCATCCACTTGTCAATCGAATTATGTGAGGATCGCTAAAAATATGAATGCGAATAAAGCCGGTGAACGTGCGTTTCCATCTAGAGCTTTAAATCGGATAAAGCATTTATCACAAAAGCCTTTTATCGAACAAGAGAAAATCCGACGAGATCGACAGTACAAACTTTTTGTCGATTTTCATGACTTTTAATCGAATTTTACTGTTTCCATAAGGCATTTTTAATTCGATATAACTTAATTCGCATAAAACGTGTGGATGGAAACATAGCTAGTGCCCTAACGTCCGGATGGGGGACATGGTCTGACAGGGTGGACGTGGGCTAGTGCCCTAACGTCCGGATGGGGGACATGGTCTGACAGGGTGGACGTGGCTAGTGCCCTAACGTCCGGATGGGGGACATGGTCTGACAGGGTGGACGTGGCTAGTGCCCTAACGTCTGGATGGGGGACATGGTCTGACAGGGTGGACGTGGCTAGTGCCCTAACGTCTGGATGGGGGACATGGTCTGACAGGGTGGACGTGGCTAGTGCCCTAACGTCCGGATGGGGGACATGGTCTGACAGGGTGGACGTGGGCAGTGCCCTAACGTCCGGATGGCTTGCTGACTCATCAGTGTTTGATAGGAGCAACCTGCTCTACTTCTCTCCAAAGCTCAACGGAGGCCGACGGCTCAGATGAACCCACTCTCCTCTCTCAGTCAACATGGCCGCCGCTTCCCTCATAAACCTCCCCAACTTCCACTTCCTCCTGTCTCTCTGGTTCTCCTCTTCTTCCTCAGGTCCTTCTCCGTAACGTCTTCTCTACACGTTCCCCCTCTTCACCAGCTCAATCCCAGCTGTCCCTCTCTCTCCGTCGCCACCTCAGTCCGTCTGTTCCGCAAGTGGAACCGTTCTCAGGTTCTCCGGGAAATATTACTTAGGTAATAATATGCACATTTTACTTGGTGCTGGGTTGACTTTAAACTGTGAATAAGTGATGATAGTGTGTGGGTTCTATCATTTATTCTCTGGGAAATCTGCCACGTCCTCTTACCTCCTAAACTGCTTCAGGAAGATCCCAACGTTCATGCTCTTCTTGGAGCTGAGGATTGAGATCTGAAGATGTGAGAGGGGAGAAGAATCTAAATGAACATGTCACATATAGAGATATCTAAATGAACATGTCACATATAGAGATATCTACATTAACACGTCACATATAGAGATATCTAAATGAACACGTCACATATAGAGATATCTACATTAACACGTCACATATAGAGATATCTACATTAACACATCACATATAGATATCTAAATTAACACGTCACATATAGAGATATCTAAATGAACACGTCACATACTGTACAGTATATAGATATCTAAATTAACACGTCACATACTGTACAGTATATAGATATCTAAATTAACATTACATATATTGATTTCTACATTAACACATCACATAGATATCTACATTAACACATCGCATAAATATATATCTACATTAACATCCCATACTGTATATACAGTAGATATCTAAATGACCACATCACGTATATAGATATCTAAATGACCACATCACGTATATAGATATCTAAATGATCATATCACAGTGGTGTTGATATCTTTCCCCCACGTGTCATTGTGAGTGTGATTATCGGACGATATTCAGCATTTTTACGATTATCGGAATCTGTACTTCTTTCCCCACAATTGCAGATAAAAAGAATACATTTTAAGATGCGCTGATGCTGACACTCTGTCTGTGGTCTCGCGTGATGTCCCGCCCACAGCACTATCTGACCAGCACAGGCTAGGAATTTCTAGTCTAAAGGGCATTTCAACGTTTTGTGTTGAAGTTTGTATTATTTAAAATGTTGACACCAATACAGCATATTACTTTTCACTGCAAATGTACATCGGTTCCAAATATCATTTTTCGGTCTCCTTGATTACTAATAATCAGTATCGGCCCTGAAAAATAAATATCAGTCAACTCCTGTGTGTCTCAAGTGCTTGAAGTCAGGGATGTGTTGCTAGGTGTTCTCCCCAAGGGGAAGCTGACCTCACTGACCACCATTGTTGGTATCGCTGGTATTTTCCACACTTCCTCTCTCACGGGCGGGTTTCTATGGTAACCTTTGACCAGTTCCTATTGGGTTTGTGTTTTTAATGATTTCCAAGGCACGGCCAGCTCTTAAATCCTGAGTGTGCCGTCAAATGTAAACATAAAACAAAGTTCGGACATTTGTGTTTGGTAAATGATTACTCTGTTGTAACAATGCTTCTTGGCAATCTATTTTATACCGTTGGAAAGCCTGTTTCCCTTTTAAATGGTGCCCCATTTGTAAGGAACATGCATTTAAGGGATGAGCAGCACAGCTGAGTATGTGAAATGTGACAAATGTTCTCTGCCGATGCCAAACAGCTTATTCTGCTGTTGCTATTGACTCGTTTGGTGGATTGGATGATTGAAGTCTATCAGCAACAGGGACTACAGTCTGGGACCAAACTCCATCCTCCAAGATGACAACACTCGCCCCTACAGAGCAGGGTTTATTAGAGATACCTACAGAGCAGGGTTTATTAGAGATACCTACAGAGCAGGGTTTATTAGAGATACCTCCAGAGCAGGGTTTATTAGAGATACCTCCAGAGCAGGGTTTATTAGAGATACCTACAGAGCAGGGTTTATTAGAGATACCTCCAGAGCAGGGTTTATTAGAGATAGCTCCAGAGCAGGGTTTATTAGAGATATCTCCAGAGCAGGGTTTATTAGAGATACCTCCAGAGCAGGGTTTATTAGAGATACCTCCAGAGCAGGGTTTATTAGAGATACCTACAGAGCAGGGTTTATTAGAGATACCTCCAGAGCAGGGTTTATTAGAGATACCTCCAGAGCAGGGTTTATTAGAGATACCTCCAGAGCAGGGTTTATTAGAGATACCTACAGAGCAGGGTTTATTAGAGATACCTCCAGAGCAGGGTTTATTAGAGATACCTACAGAGCAGGGTTTATTAGAGATATCTCCAGAGCAGGGTTTATTAGAGATACCTACAGAGCAGGGTTTATTAGAGATACCTCCAGAGCAGGGTTTATTAGAGATATCTACAGAGCAGGGTTTATTAGAGATACCTCCAGAGCAGGGTTTATTAGAGATACCTCCAGAGCAGGGTTTATTAGAGATACCTACAGAGCAGGGTTTATTAGAGATACCTACAGAGCAGGGTTTATTAGAGATACCTCCAGAGCAGGGTTTATTAGAGATACCTACAGAGCAGGGTTTATTAGAGATACCTCCAGAGCAGGGTTTATTAGAGATACCTCCAGAGCAGGGTTTATTAGAGATACCTCCAGAGCAGGGTTTATTAGAGATACCTCCAGAGCAGGGTTTATTAGAGATACCTACAGAGCAGGGTTTATTAGAGATATCTCCAGAGCAGGGTTTATTAGAGATAGCTCCAGAGCAGGGTTTATTAGAGATATCTCCAGAGCAGGGTTTATTAGAGATACCTCCAGAGCAGGGTTTATTAGAGATACCTACAGAGCAGGGTTTATTAGAGATACCTCCAGAGCAGGGTTTATTAGAGATACCTCCAGAGCAGGGTTTATTAGAGATACCTACAGAGCAGGGTTTATTAGAGATACCTACAGAGCAGGGTTTATTAGAGATACCTCCAGAGCAGGGTTTATTAGAGATAGCTCCAGAGCAGGGTTTATTAGAGATATCTCCAGAGCAGGGTTTATTAGAGATACCTCCAGAGCAGGGTTTATTAGAGATACCTCCAGAGCAGGGTTTATTAGAGATACCTACAGAGCAGGGTTTATTAGAGATACCTCCAGAGCAGGGTTTATTAGAGATACCTCCAGAGCAGGGTTTATTAGAGATACCTACAGAGCAGGGTTTATTAGAGATACCTACATAGCAGGGTTTATTAGAGATACCTCCAGAGCAGGGTTTATTAGAGATACCTACAGAGCAGGGTTTATTAGAGATATCTCCAGAGCAGGGTTTATTAGAGATACCTCCAGAGCAGGGTTTATTAGAGATACCTCCAGAATTTGGGAGTAGAGAGAATGGAATGGCCTGCCAACAGTCCTGACCTCAACCTGATTGAACACTTGTGGGATCAGCTTGGTTGTGCAGTTCGTGCTAGAGTGACCAACATGTCATGAAACCCCTTGTCTTTCTGACTCATCAGTGTTTGATAGGAGCAACCTGCTCTACTTCTCTCCAGAGCTCAACGGAGGCCGACGGCTCAGATGAACCCGCTCTCCTCTCTTCTAGTCTACAGTCAACATGGCTGCCGCTTCTCTCGATAATCGTAAAAATGCTGAACATCAGTAGAGAGAGAGAGAGGAGAGGGAGGATCCAGTAGGGTGTTCCAGTAGAGAGAGAGAGAGAGGGGAGGGGGAGGATCCAGTAGAGAGAGAGAGAGAGAGAGAGAGAGAGAGAGAGAGGAGGGGGAGGACCCAGTAGGGTGTTCCAGAGAGAGAGAGAGAGAGAGAGAGAGAGAGAGAGAGAGAGGAGGGGGAGGACCCCGTAGGGTGTTCCAGTCGAACAGAGAGACGCATCACTGCCCGACTATACTCACCGTCTGTGAGCTCTGGGCGGAGGTGGCCTGGCCCCCGAAGCTCTTCTGCAGGCCCCCGGTCTTGCGCTGGGGGGCCTGGCTGTCGGAGCGGCTGAACAGCTCGTCCATGCAGCGGGTGTTCAGCTCAAAGCTCCTCTGGGACGTCCACACCGTCCGCTTGCCCAGCACGCTCTGCCGCGAGATGGCGTCCCAGTTGAAGTTCCTCATCTTGGACCGCCGGTGGACGCTCCGGGCGAAGGCGTCGCCGCCCCCGGACACTGGGGGGGGAGGAGGTGGGGGTGGGGGTGGGGGAGGAGGAGGGGGAGGGGGGATGGGGAGAGGAGGAGGTGGGGCGGGACGGAGAGACCCCTCCCCTGCGTTCGGGGAGTGGTGAGAACAGTCGCGGGGAGGAGGAGGGGGAGGAGAGGCAGGCGCGCTGACAACCATCTTCACCAGCATCCTGAGGAATCAAGACGGTGGCCAATCAAACGCCAGGAGCAGGAACCAGCAGGGAACACTGGTGATAGGTTCTGTACCAAGAGGGAAATAAAAAGACAGACAAAACACAAATTCAGGGGAATTCTGTCAACTCTGAAGCTACTGTACACATACAGTAACCCCAAAATAAGTAAATTTATCAGCTTAAAGTCTCCCCAAAAATTCACCATGCACATCAGGCGGCTGTATATAGTCGACCTTCCCCCCCCCCCCCCCCCCCCCAGCAGTCAAAAGACACCCATCACTAAAGCGGAAACTCTCCGCTCTTTCTAGTCACTCAGTTAAGGACAGGTGTCTGTCCAGGAAACCTAGGTTAAAGGTCATATACAGTACCACGCGCCAAGGCCAGGGATGCTATCAGACTTATTTGCATGCTCAACATGGCAAACAGGCCTCTGTCTCCAGAGAGAAGTCAATGTCAGGAGTGTGCCTTAGTGGCTATTTCAACATGGAAACTTTTAAAGGAGCTGTCATGAGTAGTAGAACATAAAAAAAGCAGTTGAAGATCATAGCCTACTTTAACTTAAAACAACAACACACGAGTAGCAGAAAGGGGCTTTTTTCACTATGACAAACAATAAATCTAACAGCCAACGCATCATTTTTCGGTAGGCTTCCTACTTATTTCTATTTGACCTTATCCATGGACCTATAGCCACTTCTTTAACCACCATTAATGTAAAAACTGTAACTTCTGCTACAGTATACATACTGCTTTAGTCAGAGTATACCCGCTTCTTTACTCATCTCTCCACCCCGGACCGTGCGTCCCAGAACAGGTCGCTGTGTCGGAGGCCTATCATCAGAGCATGCGCGTAGAATTTAGGGGGGTCGCTGGGGACACATCCATCAATATTCTGACTACTGAATTGTCCCCAGACATAATTTGGTACACAAACGCTTAACAGATCTTCTCTAGTCCCGCCTATAGCCCAATGTCGCTAATAGGACTGGTTTGCCGTTTCTTAATGCGTGAGAGGCTGGCTGTAGGATCTGGTTGAATTTGATTGCGCGACAAGTTCAGAGCCTCCTTTAACAGTTCTGGTCACAGGAATGAATACGGGAACATGAATACGGGAAGATACTCGCGTCTCGTATTGAAAGTGCATTTGATTTTTCCTGCTCCCGTGTTAACGGCAACGACGTGAATACCATTGCAAGCGCGGCAAGATTTGAGCCATGACGAGGCTCACTCTGCCTCTGAATTGCATAAAGTTAGTAAACAAATCAGACATGTAATGTTTAGGTAGCCTAAATTAGTTTTTGTTTTGTTTTAAGCCTATCGGTTAAAACAATACAAATACTATAGTTGTTATCAATGTGTATGCAGCAAGTGCACATGTGGGCCAAATGCATGATCATCAGTTCAAGAGGTTAAAAGAACCAGCCATCAGGATAATCAGATCTGACTGAAATGTATGCTTTTTAAAATTGTATATAGGCTAGTGCAAACAATCATTCAAATTGAATGTCCCTACCAAAGCTCAAATCAAAAATACGCCCTTGCATCAGAGGACCCACAGCACACAGGCAGCCGAGCAATTAGCTGCTTGTTTCTCTGCAAGAATGAAATGCGCTAATTATTCCTGAATGATCAAATCGTAAAGTATGTAGTCTCACCGCAGCGTAGCTATTCAGTCGTAGCCGGTGGTGTATAATTCATACACTCAATGCTATACGGCTTTACACCAAACAAATCGCTTCTCTCCGACAGTCCAAGCAGCACCTCTGAACGCGCACTCTCACCTGCGCAGGGCGCGCCCCCGTCCGTCAATTACACTCCCACTCCAGGACACGAGAACGCGCACGCAAAGCACGTTCATTAACCCGTCTCTCAGATCGGATAGAGAAAACACGCTGAACGCACAGTGCCGAGTCGCGAATCCTAGAGCCTACCGCATGTAGTTAGTAACTTTATGAATAGCCTACTAGCCTACATCAAACACTTGTTTTCTATTGGCCACAGGGTGAAGAAAGCGCATGCTGGGATGATTGGCTAGGTGTGGTGATGTCATTTCGGGAGAGACTGGCGGGGTCAAAACAGGACAGGATACTGTAAGGGTAAAATGAGATAGGAGAGAGGTAGAGGTATGCAAAGACATATTACTGAACAGGCCCAGGGGCCCAAGAGCTCAGGGGGCCCTTTGCATTTCTTGTCACATAGTCAAAAGGCTTAGTCATTCATTCCATAACAGAGTCTCAAAAATCCTGCTGAAAAACTGAAGCTATAGCCTAAACATTAATTTATAGTACTACTTTAGAGGAGCTGAGTACTTCATGCAATATGGGCCCTTCAACTCTTTTGGGGGAGAAATCCAAAAAGTAGGGTCCTCCACACAGAGTTGAGGTCCCTCGAGTCAAAACCGAGCTTGGAAAAGCTGCTTTTATTGTGAGTTTTCTCAAATCATCTTCAAATTGGATGCTGCCTCATTGGGCAAATTCCAAATTTCCATAAATTAAATGGGTGGGGGGCCCGTTACGTGTCTGTGTCCAGGGGCTCGTTACGTGTCGGTGCCCAGGGGCCGTTACGTGTCTGTGTCCAGGGGCCGTTACGTGTCTGTGCCCAGGGGCTCGTTACGTGTCTGTGTCCAGGGCCCCGTTACGTGTCTGTGCCCAGGGGCTCGTTACGTGTCTGTGTCCAGGGGCTCGTTACGTGTCTGTGCCCAGGGGCTCGTTACGTGTCTGTGCCCAGGGGCTCGTTACGTGTCTGTGCCCAGGGGCTCGTTACGTGTCTGTGTCCGGGGGCCCGTTACGTGTCTGTGCCCAGGGGCTCGTTACGTGTCTGTGCCCAGGGGCCCATCAGTTCATAATCCGTCCATGCCGATAGGGACGTCCTGTCAGCAGACTGGGTGTGGGTTTCACCAGGTCACACATGGAAAGAATGGGGATGCTTGGGGGAGTAGTTGGAAGCTATGCAGTTAAAGAGGCACTTCATCGATTAGCATTAAAGGGCACCGCATATGCTATTTTTACCTACCTAAAATCAGTTTCTGGGGTCTCAGAAAAGTGAATTTTAATGTCATATGCAGAAAAAAACTCAAATTTCGCCCCTGAGCTATCTAATTTCGTCTGTCTGAACGGATTCCTGTGAAAGCCCCATTGACCAATGAGATGTCGGGGGAGTAGTCTCGGAACCAGACCTCTCTTCGGAAGAGAGTCTGGACTTCAGCCGTTTAGAATTTGTAAAAGGAAGTTCTTAAAAAAAACTCATCATACCGGAAGGAAGTTCGATGTTACTACGAATTACGAGCGCATATTTTTACAGGATATCCTCCCATTTTTTCACCAATTTCCTTCAACAAAATTTCTGCGTCTGAATTCCAGACGTAGTTGACAGTCCGGGCCGGAAGTTGACTCGTCTGGCTCGCGAGACTAGTGGGGGAGGGGTGCCAATTTCTTCAAGAAGAGTCGGGACAAGATGTAGCGATACGTGTGGATTTTTGCAGCCGAAAACCGAACAGCGTTCTGTAGAGGGGGAGCTGTAGGGGGGGGGGAGCTGGTAGGGAGGGGGAGGCTGGGGGGGTTAAAATAAAATTGGACCAGAAAATAAAATTGTTCACTGCTCGGCCGAGTAATGGACTAGAGACCCCTGGGTGGCAGATCTCTGATCAGAATTGCTTGTCCTACATACCTGTGAAGGTTCATGAAGATTCTAGACAAAAAATAAATTTGGTCAGAAAAAAAAAAAGCCATACATACCCCTTATGTTTTTTTTCAGGTGGAAATAATACATTTGTCACTGCTCGGAATAGTAATGGACTAGAGACCCCTGGGTGGCAGATCTCTGATCAGAATTGCTTGTACTACATATCTGTGAATGTTCATGAAGATTGTAGAGAAAAATGAATTTGGTCTGGAAAAAAAAAGCCATACATACCCCTTATGTTTTTGTGAATGTTCATAAAGATTGTAGATATCCCCTAGTAGCTCAGTAGGTAAGAATGCAGCTTAGTGCAAGTGCTGCTCTTCCAGCATGGGTTCAAATCCTATCTTCTCAATCTTCATATCATTATACATCATGAATAAGATAAATACTCAAGACTGCAGCCCAGCTGGAGGAGTGGGCCTGGTGAGAGTCCCGACCCCTCCTACAAGAGGTTGATGGTTTGATACCTGGAGGGAGTGTGTGTTTTAACATTGAGAACGTGTCTGTGAAGAACAGGCTGAAATACGCCCAGAGAACATGCAGAAGTGTGGAGGGGGTGCAGTGGCTCAGAGGTAAGGAACACTGCCTTCCATGCAAGTGGTTGGTGGTTCGATTCCCGGGAGAAACGTGTGTTTTAATAATTAGATACTTCTGTAATGAAGGGGTTAAAGCCCAGAGAACAGCTGATCTGGTTGTGATCATAGCTTCTTAAAGACGTGTTGTCAAATCCCACCCTGGTACAAACAAGGACAGTGTGCCATTTCAGTGTACAGGGAAGGTTATTAGTGACCCACTGAAACAGACTTCGTATACTAGACACAACAATAATACTAGTAGTTGTGTAGAACGGTGATAATCTTATTTAAAGTATGAAGACAGTAGTTAAAAACATCGAAACAGTACCCACAACAAAACTGACATTCAAAAGACATACTTTCTTCCTGAAAACCTCATCTTGTGTTTCAGAGGGTCACATAATCCCTCCTTTAAACACTCTGAAATCGCAGGGGGGCTGCCAAGCCAAGCTCTTTACAAGAATTAAATGTAAACTAAAACACAGCTTATACTTGGAGAACATAGTGTCAGTGCTATAGAAGCAGCCAGATACGTGAGAGCAGCTCACAGCCTCCCATGCGGAAGATCATGGGTTTGATTCCCAGTTGAGCACGAGCCTGTTTGATTCCTGACTTTAGCCACGCCCTTTCTTCCTCTTTAGCCACGCCCTCTCCTCTCTGCCCCCTTTCTTCAGATGGACGGCAGAGATCCCATGGGAACAAAACGTTTATTTAAGTAGTAAATTTAAGTAAATGTACAGTCTGTTTTACAGATCAATTAACTGTGTCAAACTGATTGCAGAAACTGGGTGACCAAATAAGTGACCAATTAAGTGACCAATTACAAGTCCCATTGATATACTAGACCTGTTCTTACTGTTATGTTTCTCTGTGAATGCAACTCTGTGTTTTTTTTTCTGCTCCTCCTGTTCTTGGTCCCACTCCTAGATTCCTGAGTGGATCCGGTTATAACATTACTGAGACACTGTGAAACTGAGTATCACATTACATTATCTTAACATTACACCAGGAAACTCATATTAATGAACATGGATCATTACATTATCTTAACATTACACCAGGAAACTCATATTAATGAACATGGATCATTACATTATCTTAACATTACACCAGGAAACTCATATTAATGAACATGGATTATTACATTATCTTAACATTACACCAGGAAACTCATATTAATGAACATGGATCATTACATTATCTTAACTAACCCTGTCATATTACACACTTCAGTATCTTAACATTAACATGAAACTTAGGAAATCATATCATAAGCAAGGCTTTAAAAATGCAACAATCACAGTCCAACTTGCTCATGTGGACGATCTGGTCTTGGACATCAGCTCTTCAATCCTCTTCAGTCGTTTTGTCTGTGGACAATCTGTTTTTGAGCCGAAGCTGGAGTCCAACTGTTCTGTTAAAAGCGAAACAGCTACAAACAGTCATCTTCCACAGGAAATCTAAAAGTGCGCTGGTCTATTTTGAGGTAAATTATTTTCACAATCCAAAATACACAAGTCCCTGCCCTGCTCTGGATTACAGGTGTAAATTCAAACCCACACAAACACGCCCACTCATGACTAATCCACCCAGCCCATCAACCAACACACAGTACAGTAGATCCCCAGGTGAGCTCTCAGATACAGGTACCAGGCTGTGGTCCAAGCTCCAGTCAGCTGTGTCCCTGTCTCACACAGTCCCTGAGCCCACAGGCCAGCGCTCAAAACCCAGTCTGGGATCATCTCTGTCTGACCATCTCTGATCTACTCTGTCCTCCTCCTACTCTGTCCTCCTCCTACTCTGTCCTCCTCCTACTCTGTCCTCCTCCTACTCTGTCCTCCTCCTACTCTGTCCTCCTCCTACTCTGTCCTCCTCCTACTCTGTCCTCTCCTACTCTGTCCTCCTCCTACTCTGTCCTCCTCCTGTCCTCCTCCTACTCTGTCCTCCTCCTACTCTGTCCTCCCCCTACTCTGTCCTCCTCCTACTCTGTCCTCCCTCTACTCTGTCTTCCTCCTACTCTGTCCTCTCCTACTCTGTCCTCCTCCTACTCTGTCTTCCTCCTACTCTGTCCTCCTCCTACTCTGTCCTCCCCTCCTCCTACTCTGTCCTCTCCTACTCTGTCCTCCTCCTACTCTGTCTTCCTCCTACTCTGTCTTCCTCCTACTCTGTCCTCCTCCTACTCTGTCCTCCCCTCCTCCTACTCTGTCCTCTCCTACTCTGTCTTCCTCCTACTCTGTCCTCTCCTACTCTGTCCTCCTCCTACTCTGTCCTCCCCCTACTCTGTCCTCCCCCTACTCTGTCCTCCTCCTACTCTGTCCTCCTCCTACTCTGTCCTCCTCCTACTCTGTCCTCCTCCTACTCTGTCCTCCTCCTACTCTGTCCTCCCCTACTCTGTCCTCCTCCTACTCTGTCCTCCTCCTACTCTGTCCTCCTCCTACTCTGTCCTCCTCCTACTCTGTCCTCTCCTACTCTGTCCTCCTCCTACTCTGTCCTCCTCCTGTCCTCCTCCTACTCTGTCCTCTCCTACTCTGTCCTCCTCCTACTCTGTCCTCCTCCTGTCCTCCTCCTACTCTGTCCTCTCCTACTCTGTCCTCCTCCTACTCTGTCCTCCTCCTGTCCTCCTCCTACTCTGTCCTCTCCTACTCTGTCCTCCTCCTACTCTGTCCTCCCCCTACTCTGTCCTCCCCTACTCTGTCCTCCCCCTACTCTGTCCTCCTCCTACTCTGTCCTCCTCCTACTCTGTCCTCTCCTACTCTGTCCTCCCCCTACTCTGTCCTCCCCTCCTCCTACTCTGTCCTCCCCTACTCTGTCTTCCCTCTACTCTGTCCTCCTCCTACTCTGTCCTCTCCTACTCTGTCCTCCCCTACTCTGTCCTCCTCCTACTCTGTCCTCCTCCTACTCTGTCCTCCTCCTACTCTGTCCTCCTCCTACTCTGTCCTCCTCCTACTCTGTCCTGCTCCTACTCTGTCCTCCTCCTACTCTGTCCTCCTCCTACTCTGTCCTGCTCCTACTCTGTCCTCCTCCTACTCTGTCCTCCTCCTACTCTGTCCTCCCCTCCTCCTACTCTGTCCTCCTCCTACTCTGTCCTGCTCCTACTCTGTCTTCCTCCTACTCTGTCCTTCTCCTACTCTGTCCTCCCTCTACTCTGTCCTCCTCCTACTCTGTCCTCCCCTCCTCCTACTCTGTCCTCCTCCTACTCTGTCCTCCCCTCCTCCTACTCTGTCCTCCTCCTACTCTGTCCTCCTCCTACTCTGTCTGTCCCCTACTCTGTCCTCCTCCTACTCTGTCCTCCTCCTACTCTGTCTTCCTCCTACTCTGTCCTCTCCTACTCTGTCCTCTCCTACTCTGTCCTCTCCTACTCTGTCCTCCTCCTACTCTGTCCTCCTCCTACTCTGTCTGTCCCCTACTCTGTCCTCCTCCTACTCTGTCCTCTCCTACTCTGTCCTCTCCTACTCTGTCTTCCTCCTACTCTGTCCTCCTCCTACTCTGTCCTCTCCTACTCTGTCCTCTCCTACTCTGTCTTCCACTCTACCTTCCATCTGTCCGACTGAAGTGGGAAACGCTACTAGAGGAATGTAAAGTCTTTAAACCAACAAAAAACCGAATAGTATAATCTGTTCTCACCCTGATTCTGGCAGCATATCAGCACTAGTATGATGGTCAAATCTTACTTCAGGGTCCAGTCTGGGGGTGCAGACTTTGGTAGAGAGAGTCCTGATTGGTAGTTTGGGGGTCCAGGCTTTGGTAGAGAGAGTCCTGATTGGTAGTCTGGAGGTTCAGGTTTTGATAGACAGCGTCGTTCTCACGGTCGAACACCACAGCGTTTGCAGCAGGGTCATTCTCATAATCCTGACTCACCTGAAAGAATTAAAACACATAGTCTGTCCACGAATGATTGAGCTTAATTAACATGTAAGTAAATGTGTGTAAAATTCATATGAACGTAAAAGGAACGTCTACAAAGCAGGAATCATATATATCAGAGCTCATATGTACTGTAACTACTACAGTAACAACTTATTCGTATTAAACTCATGTTTATAACTCTGTTTTCACTGCTTCAAAAGTCAAATGAAAAAATGAAAGATAGTGAATATTGAACATACTGTACTTAAGCTCAACTGAGCTTCACAAACCGGTTACCCTGTGCTAGCAGTCTTTACAGACCACATATACATTGTAAACAGATATTCAGTTTACAATGTATACAATAAATAAATATTTTGTCAAAAATTAAAAAGCTACTTTTTACAAGATGATATACTGGTTCCCTGTGGTGTTGGTAGCGTTACCTGTGGTCAGAGCCTACACACATTGAAAAGAGTTAGTTAACAGTTCAACCCTCTACTGTATATGTGTTTAATTGATGCAGCACTGGCAAATTATTGATACTTACAGTATTGGCTCTAGTTAACACTTGGTTCTCTGAAAAGCAATGTAACAAAAAGCTCTTATCAATACTTAACCAAACTGGAGAAAAAGAATCATAAACTGTTAATTTACTGGACGTGAATTGACGGTAACGTACGAGCTCTCTTCTTGCGTACTGTGATGACGACAGCCAGGAAGCCCAGGAGGAGCAGAGCAGCTCCCAGGACCACAGACACAGTCACAGTCCAAATGGGTGGTGAGATTGGAGAGTCTGATACGGACCAGAAAGCAAACAGCACATGTACAGCCCATGATACCAGTGACCAGCATGTTTCTACAGAAGTACTCATCATGGAAATGGTGGATGACTGTGGGGTTCCTACCTGGGACTGAGGGGAGGAAGGCAGGGAACGTCATAAATGTCTTCACCCTTACTGTCCTCCTACTGGTCAGCTGACACCCGAGCTTCGTGTTGTAGTACTCCTTCTTGAGAGTGGTGGTCAGAGTGATTTCACAGTAAGCTGTTGTGACCTGGAACCTGGGGTCTACCGGCAGCTCTGTCCCTGCCTCGTCCACCCAGACCCAGCTCATAGTGAAGGCGAGGACACAACGTGGATATACATGATGGCTGGACAGAGAGCATGTCAGGTTCACTGGTCCATCAGGCTCTAGATCTCTCACTGGTGGTGATGAGGACACTGAGAGAAAATAGACAATACTATCAATTATAAATCAATGTCAGTAATAATGATGTGCATTCTTCATGTAAATCAAGGGCAGTAATAATAACCCTGTGTATTCTTCTATAAGCCCACTGAGTTGAAACAGAGATACTCACTGGTTAGAAGAGACAGATAAATTGGTGCATTGTCCCCTTGTTTTGTCCCATTTATGAGGTATTGTTGACAGATGTAGCGTCCGGCGTCCTCAGCTCTGACATCATGAACAGTCAGAGAGCAGTCAGACCCCAGACTCAGTCTCTCTGCTCTCCCTGAGTTTCCTATGACCTTCCCATCAGAGATCTCCACAGTGGTCTGAGTTCTATTCCTGGTGTAGAGCCACGTAGTAGAGGAGCAGTCTGGGTAAAGCACATTGTTACACGGCAGACTGACGTCTTCTCCTACGCTGTGGTACAGAAGAGATTCTCCTCTGACACCTGGAGAGAATTGATATTATTTGATTATTTAATGGTGATATAGATTTTATGTAAATTGGTAATAAACTCAACTCAACTCAAATTTTATTTCTAAAGCACATTTTAAACAAGATAAAGAATAAAGATAATAATAATTTGCTCAAAATGTCAAATAAAATGTATTTTCCTATATTTTATATTATAAGGTAAGAAAAATGTGGCTATGTGGAGCAACATTTTCAACAATCCTAAAATGATCTCTATTTGGACATTTATTACCTAATTTCCACTTCTCTATCCTCACTTCTACATTTCCAAAAATAGATTACACCGTACAAATCTCAAACTAGATTACACCGTACAAATCTCAAACTAGATTACACCGTACAAATCTCAAACTAGATTACACCGTACAAATCTCAAACTAGATTACACCCTACAAATCTCAAACTAGATTACACCCTACAAATCCCAAACTAGATTACACCCTACAAATCTCAAACTAGATTACACCCTACAAATCCCAAACTAGATTACACCCTACAAATCTCAAACTAGATTACACCCTACAAATCTCAAACTAGATTACACCCAGATAGTAAATTGCAATATGTCGGCCTCTGTTGAAATTGTGATATGGTCCCAGTTTGGTCTTAATCTGTGTCCACATATCTGCTTGTTATTTATAGTCTAGTGCTGATCATACAAACCACATTACAGATGCAATGTTCTGCCTTGTGAAAAGAACAAGTGATCTACTCAAATAGAGGTTGACATCTACTTTTAAATGGGTTTAGATCCAGCTTGTCTTACCTGCGATGTGGAATGCAGTGGTCACCAATAATCCCCAAACAGCAGGACTAATCTGAGCCATGGTTTCCTCTCTGACTTCCTCTCTGAGCTGCGCTCTCTTCACTCTCAGCAGAAACAACCTGTCCTGTATGTTAGCTTGCCCATGGTGTCATTTCCTGTCAGTATTATTTCTGTCTGCTTAACTGCAACCAGTAAATTGCTAAAGAAGAAGTGAGTGAGAGAGAATGCTCAACATCAACACTTCCGACTGAATACATGAGTAATTCTGCATTTGTGATGGTTTGATTCAATATAGATCGACAATTTGTTTGCAAATTATTGTTTCCCCCCATAAAAGCTCAGTAGTTTAAGAGGGCCTTAAGCATTAAAAAAGGACATATCACTTTCTGTTGGGCTGAATAGAAAGTTAGCATCCACCCCTAAATACAGCACCCAAGGTCAAGGTCAAGGTCAAGGTCAACTTTATTTATAAAGCACGTTTAAAATCAACCGAAGTTGCACCAAAGTGCTGTACAATATATAAAATAAACTAAAACAAAAAACAGAATAAAGTGCACATAATCACAGAACAATAGAAGGACTAGTAAATTTGTCACTGCTCGGCCTAGTAATGGACTAGAGACCCCTGGGTGGCAGATCTATGATCAGAATTGCTTGTACTACATACCTGTGAATGTTCATGAAGATTGTAGATAAAAATGAATTTGGTCTTAAAAAAAAAATGCCATACATACATACCCCTTATGTTTTTTTTCAGGTGGAAATAATTACATTTGTCACTGCTCGGCCGAGAAATGGACTAGAGACCCCTGGGTGGCAGATCTCTGATCAGAATTGCTTGTACTATATACCTGTGAAGGTTCATGAAGATTGTAGACAAAAAATAAATTTGGTCTGAAAAAAAAAACGCCATACATACCCCTTATGTTTTTTTTCAGGTGGACATAATTAAATTGTTCACTGCTTGGCCTAGGAATGGACTAGAGACCCCTGGGTGGCAGATCTATGATCAGAATTGCTTGTACTACATACCTGTGAATGTTCATGAAGATTGTAGATAAAAATGAATTTGGTCTTAAAAAAAAAACGCCATACATACATACCCCTTATGTATTTTTTCAGGTGGAAATAATTAAATTTGTCACTGCTCGGCCGAGTAATGGACTAGAGACCCCTGGGTGGCAGATCTATGATCAGAATTGCTTGTACTACATACCTGTGAAGGTTCATGAATATTGTAGACAAAAAATAAATTTGGTCTGGAAAAAAAAACGCCCCTTATGTTTTTTTTCAGGTGGAAATAATAAAATTGTTCACTGCTTGGCCTAGGAATGGACTAGAGACCCCTGGGTGGCAGATCTATGATCAGAATTGCTTGTACTACATACCTGTGAATGTTCATGAAGATTGTAGATAAAAATAAATTTGGTCTTGAAAAAAAAACGCCATACATACCCCTTATGTTTTTTTTCAGGTGGACATAATTAAATATTGTTCACTGCTTGGCCTAGGAATGGACTAGAGACCCCTGGGTGGCAGATCTATGATCAGAATTGCTTGTACTACATACCTGTGAATGTTCATGAAGATTGTAGATAAAAATGAATTTGGTCTTAAAAAAAAACGCCATACATACATACCCCTTATGTTTTTTTTCAGGTGGAAATAATTTAATTTGTCACTGCTCGGCCTAGTAATGGACTAGAGACCCCTGGGTGGCAGATCTCTGATCAGAATTGCTTGTACTACATACCTGTGTAGGTTCATGAAGATTGTAGATAAAAATAAATTTGGTCTTAAAAAAAAACGCCATACATACATACCCCTTATGTTTTTTTTCAGGTGGAAATAATTAAATTTGTCACTGCTCGGCCGAGTAATGGACTAGAGACCCCTGGGTGGCAGATCTATGATCAGAATTGCTTGTACTACATACCTGTGAATGTTCATGAAGATTGTAGATAAAAATAAATTTGGTCTTGAAAAAAAACGCCATACATACCCCTTATGTTTTTTTTCAGGTGGACATAATTAAATATTGTTCACTGCTTGGCCTAGGAATGGACTAGAGACCCCTGGGTGGCAGATCTATGATCAGAATTGCTTGTACTACATACCTGTGAATGTTCATGAAGATTGTAGATAAAAATGAATTTGGTCTTAAAAAAAAACGCCATACATACATACCCCTTATGTTTTTTTTCAGGTGGAAATAATTTAATTTGTCACTGCTCGGCCTAGTAATGGACTAGAGACCCCTGGGTGGCAGATCTCTGATCAGAATTGCTTGTACTACATACCTGTGTAGGTTCATGAAGATTGTAGATAAAAATAAATTTGGTCTTAAAAAAAAAACGCCATACATACATACCCCTTATGTTTTTTTTCAGGTGGAAATAATTAAATTTGTCACTGCTCGGCCGAGTAATGGACTAGAGACCCCTGGGTGGCAGATCTATGATCAGAATTGCTTGTACTACATACCTGTGAAGGTTCATGAAGATTGTAGACAAAAAATAAATTTGGTCTGGAAAAAAAAACGCCCCTTATGTTTTTTTTCAGGTGGAAATAATACAATTGTTCACTGCTTGGCCTAGGAATGGACTAGAGACCCCTGGGTGGCATATCTATGATCAGAATTGCTTGTACTACATACCTGTGAAGGTTGATGAAGATTGTAGATAAAAATGAATTTGGTCTTAAAAAAAAAACGCCATACATACATACCCCTTATGTATTTTTTCAGGTGGAAATAATTAAATTTGTCACTGCTCGGCCGAGTAATGGACTAGAGACCCCTGGGTGGCAGATCTATGATCAGAATTGCTTGTACTACATACCTGTGAAGGTTCATGAATATTGTAGACAAAAAATAAATTTGGTCTGGAAAAAAAAACGCCCCTTATGTTTTTTTTCAGGTGGAAATAATAAAATTGTTCACTGCTTGGCCTAGGAATGGACTAGAGACCCCTGGGTGGCAGATCTATGATCAGAATTGCTTGTACTACATACCTGTGAATGTTCATGAAGATTGTAGATAAAAATAAATTTGGTCTTGAAAAAAAAACGCCATACATACCCCTTATGTTTTTTTTCAGGTGGACATAATTAAATATTGTTCACTGCTTGGCCTAGGAATGGACTAGAGACCCCTGGGTGGCAGATCTATGATCAGAATTGCTTGTACTACATACCTGTGAATGTTCATGAAGATTGTAGATAAAAATGAATTTGGTCTTAAAAAAAAACGCCATACATACATACCCCTTATGTTTTTTTTCAGGTGGAAATAATTTAATTTGTCACTGCTCGGCCTAGTAATGGACTAGAGACCCCTGGGTGGCAGATCTCTGATCAGAATTGCTTGTACTACATACCTGTGTAGGTTCATGAAGATTGTAGATAAAAATAAATTTGGTCTTAAAAAAAAACGCCATACATACATACCCCTTATGTTTTTTTTCAGGTGGAAATAATTAAATTTGTCACTGCTCGGCCGAGTAATGGACTAGAGACCCCTGGGTGGCAGATCTATGATCAGAATTGCTTGTACTACATACCTGTGAATGTTCATGAAGATTGTAGATAAAAATAAATTTGGTCTTGAAAAAAAACGCCATACATACCCCTTATGTTTTTTTTCAGGTGGACATAATTAAATATTGTTCACTGCTTGGCCTAGGAATGGACTAGAGACCCCTGGGTGGCAGATCTATGATCAGAATTGCTTGTACTACATACCTGTGAATGTTCATGAAGATTGTAGATAAAAATGAATTTGGTCTTAAAAAAAAACGCCATACATACATACCCCTTATGTTTTTTTTCAGGTGGAAATAATTTAATTTGTCACTGCTCGGCCTAGTAATGGACTAGAGACCCCTGGGTGGCAGATCTCTGATCAGAATTGCTTGTACTACATACCTGTGTAGGTTCATGAAGATTGTAGATAAAAATAAATTTGGTCTTAAAAAAAAAACGCCATACATACATACCCCTTATGTTTTTTTTCAGGTGGAAATAATTAAATTTGTCACTGCTCGGCCGAGTAATGGACTAGAGACCCCTGGGTGGCAGATCTATGATCAGAATTGCTTGTACTACATACCTGTGAAGGTTCATGAAGATTGTAGACAAAAAATAAATTTGGTCTGGAAAAAAAAACGCCCCTTATGTTTTTTTTCAGGTGGAAATAATACAATTGTTCACTGCTTGGCCTAGGAATGGACTAGAGACCCCTGGGTGGCATATCTATGATCAGAATTGCTTGTACTACATACCTGTGAAGGTTGATGAAGATTGTAGATAAAAATAAATTTGGTCTGAAAAAAAAAACGCCATACATACATACCCCTTATGTTTTTTTTCAGGTGGAAATAATTAAATGTGTCACTGCTCGGCCTAGTAATGGACTAGACACACCTGGGTGGCAGATCTCTGATCAGAATTGCTTGTACTACATACCTATGAAGGTTCATGAAGATTGTAGACAAAAAATAAATTTGGTCTGAAAAAAGAAACGCCATACATACCCCTCATGTTTTTTTTTTAGGTGGACATAATTAAATTGTTCACTGCTTGGTCTAGGAATGGACTAGAGACCCCTGGGTGGCAGCTCTCTGATCAGAATTGCTTGTACTACAGCCTCTCGGGTTTTGATAATTGTTCACTTTTAGACTGGAATGGCATGGTATACATGTGTTCTGTCATATGAGTGCCTCCCATTGTTTAGTTTTTAATTCCCCTTTATCACAGAAAAATCAAAACAATGGAATTGGTAAAAGACATGGACCTGTGCCGATTGACGTACAAAATATTACATGTGATTTTCAAGTGTTTATAAAATATATCTGGCTGAACTGATTCAAGTTTGTGCGACGTCTAGAACCCTGAGGTCCTCCTCCTAGTTTCAAGCTCTCTACTAAGAAAGAGTTTTCAAGTGTTTATTGACAGTCACAAAGCCATGACAAAATATATCTGGCTGAACTGATTCAAGTTCGTGCAATGTCTAGTACCCTGATGTCCTCCTCCTAGTTTCAAGCTCTCTACTAAGAAAGAGTTTTCAAGTGTTAGAGAGCTTGTTCAGATCATGTCTTAATAACGTCCGTCGGTCCAGAACCCCATTTGTACGTCTGCTGGACCCCTCAATATTCCAACGTTTAGCTTGGACCCCTCTAAGACGTCTGTGGACATGCAAAACGGGTTCAATATCTGAACGTTAAAAAAAAAATTCATTCTGGCTCCTAATTGGATGTCTTTGGACGTCCGAAAAAGTCAAAAAAGACATCTAAAAGACGTCTTTTAGACGTGTCTTTGCTCAGTGGGATGTGTCCACTAAGGGGGACACTGTGTGTTGAGGGCTGCTCCCTGAGGATGCCGTTTGTGACGCTATGGTTGGGTTGTCATTTGAACATGCACCAGCATTGTCTATGGTTTTAAGAATCTCACCATGAAATATTCATCTGAATAAAGGCTTTTTGACTTGACCTTTGACTTGACCAGCCAAAATAGTGTTTGGACCTTTATTTTTTTACCAGTTTTGATCCCTAACTAAGAGTCCCTTCATCACACATGTTAGCCAAGGCACGGTACAGCACATTTCAGCAACAAGGCAATTCAAAGTGCTTTACATGAGACATTAAAAGCATCAAGACAAAGTGCAAGAAACACAAACGTTCCTTCTCTTTCTGAAACTAGTATGCTGATGGTGTCACAGCCTGTAGGCTAGTTGGACTACGTTTACTTATCTCCTAGTCTTCTGGGCCCAGGGTTTTTGTTAAGCCTGACAGCACAATTAGCTGCCTACCAGTATCTACTCGGCTATAAGAGTGAACCACATCATTCAAAGTTAAGGGTGGAACGGATTTTAATGAATACACAGGTTGGCTTGGAGTGTGGAAAGATAGAGTCGCTTGAGAGGTTTGAAAACACACTCATTCAATGACTTACCCAACCCGACACTAATCTAGCTGTAACATGAGACAGTAAGACATGACGACATGGTGTCCAATGACCTCAGACAGAGCTCATACATATTTGTGCACCATTACAGTGCACCATTTTCCTCCAGTGTCCAGGTATCCAACCAAATCATATCACTAGTTTATAAGAATGCCCATTCAGTCCCAAAATGGATCAGTTATAGAACTGATAACTTATACAGTCTTTTTCCAAAATCTTCAGAACAGTCTTCTACTGTATTTACATTTAACAAAACATTCAATAACATAGTTTGAGTCTTCAAGCATTCTCCTTTATCAAGGGATTGCTGGGGCTCTGCATGGTCAGCTCTTCCTTCTGCTTAGGCGAGGAACTGGGGCCTTTCCTTCTTCCAGACCCCCTGAATAAAAGAGACACAAATTGGGCTGTGATTTCATTTATTATTTTTTTTCTATTTGCTCCCCCTTATACGATAAAAAAGAGAGAGAGATTGTATTGTTCCTGGGCCAATGCCTTACCTGTCCTCCACATCCTGGATGGTGTCAGGCAGTGGAGAGCCGAGGGTCTCAGGGAGGAAGATGGCAACCACCCCACTTAAAATTGGAGCTCCCCCGTATATAAAACCTGGCAACCACGCCACCGCGTCCCCCAAGAGAAGCACCATGGGCGCCACCATGGCCCCAAGACGAGCTGTCGTAGACGCCCAGCCCATACCATTCTGCCTGGAGCACAGAAGACAAACCACAGGACCAGTGAATACCATTCAACACAGATACCATTCAACACAGATACCATTCAACACATATACAATTCAACACAGATCCATTCAGCACAGATACCATTCAACACAGATACCATTCAACACAGATCCATTCAACACAGATCCATTCAACACAGATACCATTCAACACATATACAATTCAACACAGATCCATTCAGCACAGATACCATTCAACACAGATACCATTCAACACAGATACCATTCAACACAGATGCCATTCAACACAGATCCATTCAACACAGATACCATTCAACACAGATACCATTCAACATATACAATTCAACACAGATCCATTCAGCACAGATACCATTCAACACAGATCCATTCAACACATACAATTCAACACAGATCCATTCAACACAGATCCATTCAACACAGATACCATTCAACACGGACACCATTCAACACAGATCCATTCAACACATACAATTCAACACAGATCCATTCAGCACAGATACCATTCAACACAGATCCATTCAACACAGATCCATTCAACACAGATCCATTTAACACAGATACCATTCAACACAGATACCATTCAACACGGATACCATTCAACACAGATCCATTCAACACAGATATCATTCAACACAGATCCATTCAACACATATACAATTCAACACAGATCCATTCAGCACAGATACCATTCAACACAGATACCATTCAACACAGATCCATTCAACACAGATACCATTCAACACAGATCCATTCAACACAGATACCATTCCACACAGATACTATTCAACACAGATCCATTCGACACAGATCCATTCAACACAGATACCATTCAACACGGATACCATTCAACACAGATACCATTCAACACATATACAATTCAACACAGATCCATTCAACACAGATCCATTCAACACAGATCCATTCAACACAGATACAATTCAACACAGATCCATTCAACACAGATCCATTCAACACAGATCCATTCAACACAGATCCATTTAACACAGATCCATTCAACACAGATCCATTTAACACAGATCCATTCAACACAGATACAATTCAACACAGATCCATTCAACACAGATCCATTCAACAGATCCATTCAACACCGATCTACTCAGTCAGATTCTAGCCATTGCATCAGTCATGTCCCGTTCATAGCTCATCGTGATAGGCTACAGAAACAGGAAGATCATGTCATCATGTCCTTGGACCCCCGTCCATCATCGTTACAGTAACCCCATCAGAGCAGCGACGCCCCGGTCTGAACAGGCACTGCTATGCCCTCGTGGTGCTGCATGACTCCACACTTTTCTAAAGAAAGTACGCATATTTTCACTTGGTTAACCGGCAGCTCATCTAGAAACATAGTTAAGGAGGAAGTCATCACATACGGACTTCAGGAATAGCTTAAACAGCCCCTGATGGCCGTAGGGTCTAACTTCAGACAGGGACCTCAGCTCAGTGTGCCAGAGCCTTCAGGGATGGCTCATTATTCATGCCCTAATGTCCCCCAAAATGAAATTAGTTTGACCCCCTTCTAATCTTATTTCTGAGAGCTAATTTTAGCAATGTGGTAATCAGCTTAGGGGCATGCCCTGTCTGAAAGAACGGAAAGCGAGCTAACTTAATATCAAAACTGCTTAATCAGGCAGAGTGATGATTTCGGGACATACTGTAGATAACATTACGTCATAAAACTAGCATTCATGACACCAGATAAATCTGTATGTACACTCACTGATCGCCGGGCCGAGTTCTATCAATAGTTTATTTTTATGTGAATCACAATTTCTGACTGGTAATTTTTGAATAAAACAGCTCCCGGGGGTGTACTATACTTCCAGATCCCCACCTCACTTGTTTTCTCCAAATAACTGGTGAAAAACCAGCTGCCACTGATGAATATTTTATTTTAAGGGGCTCAGCGCAATATCTGTTCATGGGGTCCAAACTTCCTGGCAACACAACTGACAGTTGACTGATAAAGCTTTGATTGATTGATTGATTGATTAACTAACTGATTAATGGGAAAACCTTTGGGTTCTCAGATGTAGGCCTAACGCATGCAGGTCTCTGGTAGGGCAGGGAGGATAACATGAAGATGAGGGTCAGAGGAGAGGTGGGGATGGACTACCTCACGATGGTGGGGTACAGCTCTCCGGTGTAGAGGTAACAGCAGTTGAAGGAGGCGGCCAGGCACCCCTTCCCCAACACCGCCAGACAGGTGCGGGCCATCTGTTTCTCTGCACGCCCATGGAGACAGACGTTAAAACCACGCCAGTACGTTTGGACCAAGGTTATTATAGTTAACGAAAACTAACTAAAAAACGAAAACTAAGTTTGAAAAAACATTTTAGTTAACTGAAATAAAAATAAAAACTAGACTTTACAAAAAAACGATAACTAACTAAAACTGCATTGTGTGTTTACAAAACTAAATAAAATAAAATAAAATTATAGAGAAAATATCCTTAGTTTTAGTCTTTTTCATTTCATACATAAGCCTAGTATTTTGGGTGGATATGAAATCTATCCTCCATTTTATGTAGCTGTGCTCTTGTGCAGAAGTAACCTGACGTGCGCCAGATGGTTTGTTTCACACGGAGTGAAACAACATGAGCTCACGAGATCAGGATGGTCTCACCAGGCTGGCACAGAAGAGAAAAACTAAAACTAATACTGAAACTAATAAAAACTAAACTAAAACTAAGCATTTTCAAAAAATAAAAACTAAACTAAACTAACAAACCTGCTTTAAAACTAATCAAAACTAAACTGAAATTGAAAACAAAAAGTTAAAACATATGAAAATTAAAACTAATGAAAAAAGCAAAACTATTATAACCTTGGTTTGGACTCAACACATCTGACTCAACACATCTGACTCAAGCATGCAAAAATCCAACTCACCATACGGGACAAAGAGGTTGATGAGAATAGTGACTCCAGCCAGAATGAGGGCGGCGCTTTGAGATGGCCGCCGCCCAATCATACTCATGGTCACTGTGATGACCACTTTGGCAGGGATGTCCACTGCTCCGAAGATCACTTGAATCAAATAGATATCCACTCCAAACTTCTGCAGATCCATGGACAGTCCATAGTATGCAAAGCTAGTGGAGAACCTTGAAGAAAATTCCAAAGATATCCTTAGCTTCTTCCCCCAAGCCTTCCAGTGTCACTATACTGGGTATGTGTACACAGCGCCAAATATCTATAGTAGTGTATATAACATCACCATACATGTAAATATCTATAGTAGTGTATATAACATCACCATACACGTAAATATCTATAGTAGTGTATATAACATCACCATACACGTAAATATCTATAGTAGTGTATATACCACAAGGATTATTTATTCATAGCTACAGCATGTACTTAACACACCAATGCACCATTGCATTGCATTGTATTATACTGTACTGTATTGTATTGCATTGTATTGTATTGTATTGGATTGGATTTGATTGCATTGTATTGAATTGAATTGTATTGTATTGGATTGGATTGGATTGGATTGGATTGGATTGGGTTAACCCTTTTAATACGACCACGTCACCGGCAACATTTTAAAAATATCTAACAAATATTTAATAATATTTAAAAAATATCTCACAAATCAAAAAAATTCCTCACTCCAACACTTGCTGAAAGCTGAGAAACTGCGCTTTCTAGTATTATAGGGGAAATCCAATTAATATTTGAAATGTTGTCACTGTATTTTCAGGGTTAAAAGGGTTTAATGTGTCCAGACCAGACGGCGCTGAGGCAGACCGTGGTGGTCCTCATGGTGGGAGTGCGCAGCAGGTCCAGGGCAGAGTAGGAACCCTGGGAACAGGCCATCTCCTTCTTCATGGACTCCTGCAGCATCTAGACCCACAGACAGAGGTAGAACCTACTATAGTTCACTCACAGACAGAGGTAGAACCTAGTTCACCCCAGTTAACACACCCACAGACAGAGGTAGAACCTAGTTAACCCCAGTTAACACACTCACAGACAGAGGTAGAACCTAGTTCACCCCAGTTAACACACTCACAGACAGAGGTAGAACCTAGTTCACCCCAGTTAACACACTCACAGACGGAGGTAGAACCTACTATAATTCACTCACAGACAGAGGTAGAACCTAGTTCACCCCAGTTAACACACTCACAGACAGAGGTAGAACCTAGTTCACCCCAGTTAACACACTCACAGACAGAGGTAGAACCTAGTTCACCCCAGTTAACACACTCACAGACAGAGGTAGAACCTACTATAGTTCACTCACAGACAGAGGTAGAACCTAGTTAACACACTCACAGAGCTGGGCGTCTTCTCAGAGATACTGCTACAGAGGAAATATAGTAGAACATCACTGGCGCACACACACACACACACGCATGCACACACACACGCATGCACACACACAAACGCATGCACACACACACGCATGCACGCACACAGACACACGCACACACACACTCACGCACACACACACACGCATGAACACACACGCATGCACACACACGCACACACAGACATACACACACGCACACACAGACGCACATCCACACACACATAGAGTCCCTCACATCAATGTCAATTTTTTTCCCCTCCTCCCGGCGTCCATTGATGCGGGCCACAGCTCGGAGGTTTTTCACCGCTTGCTCAGAGTTCTTGTTCAACACCAGCCATCTCGCAGACTCCAGGAACCACCTGAACAACACAGACATGGTCAACAACACAGACATGGTCAACAACAACAACACAGACATGGTCAACAACACAGACATGGTCAACAACACAGACATGGTCAACAACAACAACACAGACATGGTCAACAACACAGACATGGTCAACAACACAGACATGGTCAACAACAACAACACAGAAATGGTCAACAACACAGACATGGTCAACAACACAGACATGGTCAACAACAACAACACAGACATGGTCAACAACAACAACACAGACATGGTCAACAACACAGACATGGTCAACAACACAGACATGGTCAACAACACAGACATGGTCAACAACAACAACACAGACATGGTCAACAATACAGACATGGTCAACAACACAGACATGGTCAACAGCACAGACATGGTCAACAACAACAACACAGACATGGTCAACAACACAGACATGGTCAAAACACAGACATGGTCAACAACAACAGCACAGACATGGTCAACAACACAGACATGGTCAACAACACAGACATGGTCAACAATACAGACATGGTCAACAACACAGACATGGTCAACAACAACAACACAGACATGGTCAACAACACAGACATGGTCAACAGCACAGACATGGTCAACAACAACAACACAGACATGGTCAACAACACAGACATGGTCAACAACACAGACATGGTCAACAACACAGACATGGTCAACAACACAGACATGGTCACCTCCCTGAAAAACACGCTCTTACAATATTGCCAGTATCTCAACAGGCCAATGAACTATTGACGTTAACATAAGTGATAGTTTCAATGTGGGCGCTTCTTGCATAGGAGAGACAAAGCCCCTTTATACAACGGTTAGTTCTGGTTCTTCATTCTGATTGGCTGGAAGCCGTGTTAAAATACTTTGTAACACACACCTGGGACCGCATATCATTCCATTTTCAGTATTAATGCGCCTCCCATTTGATCCAATGCATTGTAGTTGTTGTTGTTGCTTGGCAACCCATTTGTTAGGGGAACTATTTTGCTCGGCGGAATTGAGGGAATGATGCTTCGTTTTGAATAAATGTTCATATTTTACATTGCTGTGTGTCTATTTTACACTAATAGCTGTAGTAACCGTTGTATAAAAGCAATAAACCACTCGAGGCCGTGTGTTATAGTGATTTTATAACAGCTAGGGGGGTTTTACTCCGCTTCGCGTCGTGCCTAACAACGCCCCCTAGCTGTTATAAAATCACTATAACACACGTCCTCTCGTGGTTTATTGCTTAATTATGAGTCATTTGTAACATCAATGGTGAGACATTTCTCTAACGTTGGGCCTCACCAGGAGTAGAGGAAGAACACATAGAAGGGAAGAGAGACCGCTAGCGTTAGCCACCGCCAGTCCCTGATAAAGTAGGCCACTAGTGCCAGGATCAGCTGGCCCATGGTGTAGGAGTAGCCAGTTCCTGTGCCTACAACAGTCCGAATACGGGTGGGAATCCACTCCAGGACTAGCAAAGAATCACACAGAAAACCATTATCACATGGACTCTGACAGCAGCCCGTCAGCACTGACTTTAACAAGGAAAATCCACAGTGATCCTGGCCTGTATATGCAATTAAACATGCAGTGTGAATGAACACATCCTCTAATAATAATAAAAATAATAATAATAATAATAATAATATTAATAATAGTAATAATAAGAATAACAATACTAATACTGATGATGATGATAATAATAATAATAATAATTATTATTATATTAATAATAATAATAACAATACTAACAATACTAATAATAATAAAGATAAATTGTATTTATAGTGCACTTTACATTCCGATAAATCTCAAAGTGCTATAAAACAGAGGTTAAAAACAACAATGTAGTACATTCATCCAGGCTCCACATCCATCACACATCCAATACATCCACAACCAAGTCACCTCCAACACATTAGTACAATAAAAGGTAGTACAATAATCAGAGCATGATGCTGTCCCGCTAACTCACTCAGGGACAAGGAGTTGAGCACCAGGCCGGACAGCGCCGCGCCGCAGACGAAACGGAAGAGGCAGAAGAGAGAGAAGGAGGGCGAGAAGGCGGCACATGTCCCCCCCACCGCCATCATGAGGTTGGAGATCAAAAGCAGGATGCGTCGTCCAAATCTGTGTGTGTGTGGGGTGGCGAGGGGGGGGGGGGGCAGTTGTTATTGTATTACTTGACCGACACTTACTACAGTATACATAGTATCTGATTAACTTTCTCTCAACAAAAAGCTAAAATACAACATGTGGTGAACCAGTTGGCTTGGCCTCCTCTCTGAGAGACAGAGCACAAGTATAGAGCATCGCTGGAAAAATAATACACAAGAATAGAAAAGATTAGAAAGTAATAATACAATAAAATATGCAGAGGATGTGAACTCAAATACCTCAGAGGGCCTATAAAATAAAATAAAGAAATTAGAGAAAAGATACCTGTCAGACAGTCCACCGAAGATCACAGCGCCTATAAGCACCCCTCCCATATAAATGGTTTGTCCCATCGCCTTTAAAGAGCGTTGCTCACAAACCAAATTCCACTGACAAAACAAAGAGAAAATAGTACATCATTATAAATTATGATCTTTCTGAGATCTGATGTCGGTAAGGTCATGTAAGCTTTTATTCAAGGTATGAAATATCTTGTTCTTGGTTAAATACCTCTGATATGATGCTGGTTAAATACCTCTGATATGATGCTGGTTAAATACCTCTGATATGATGCTGGTTAAATACCTCTGATATGATGCTGGTTAAATACCTCTGATATGATGGTGGTTAAATACCCCTGATATGATGCTGGTTAAATACCTCTGATATGATGCTGGTTAAATACCTCTGATATGATGCTGGTTAAATACCTCTGATATGATGCTGGTTAAATACCCCTGATATGATGCTGGTTCAATACCTCTGATATGATGCTGGTTAAATACCTCTGATATGATGCTGGTTCAATACCTCTGATATGATGCTGGTTAAATACCTCTGATATGATGCTGGTTAAATACCTCTGATATGATGCTGGTTAAATACCTCTGATATGATGGTGGAGCTCATCCCTGTCATGTTGTATGTCCACCCATCTCTACATCCTTGCAGCTCTGCATCCTCAAACTCCCAGCCCCTCTCCTCCTCCTGTCTGGAGGTCCCGTTCCCCCCCAGCAGGTCCAGCCGGGGGGCAGCGTAGCGCTGGCATTGCAGGGGCCGACCGTTCTGGTCCAGCGGCACGGTGACCAGCAGAACCTCCTCCGGGCTGAGCCTGGGCTGGCCGCTCTGGTTCCTGTGGGCGCTGCAGTAGTGGGGCGGTACCGAGGCCACAAAGTTCTGCAGCAGGTTGTGGCTGGCCATCATGAGGATGGGCGTGCAGAGCAGGGTGACGTGCAGGGCCTGGAAGCGCCCCGCGCTGCCCACCTGCTCCAGGAGGTCCTCGAAGGCCATAGCGGTCACTCAGGTCAGGTCAGGCGCGGCTGCAGCCGGCTAGAGAAGAGTTCTGGGTCTTACACCACACACAAGCTCCTCCTCTAGAAGCGCTCTGAGGGGGTGGACTCCTCTGGAGGAAAGAGTTAGTAAGTAAGTAAGTAAGTAAGTAAGTAAGTAAGTTGAAGGAATACATTATGTTGACCTGCTACTGTGGATGAAATATTATACACATACAAGTGACAATGACTGAGGAGATGCCACTAAATTAATAAATGATCTGGATTTAGAACCACACTTTGGCTACATACTGTATTGTACAGTACATGATGATAATTCTCATGATTGTGTTAAAAGATTGTGAATATATTGTGAATTGTGAACACATGTACAGTCCATAGTTTAAAATGTATGACTTGAGCTTACCTGTTAAAACGCTCTGTCTATCTTCAAGAATTTGTTCAAAATATCTATAGTGAGAATAGTTATACCCTGGTTACATTATTCCACTCAAAGTCCAATAATACTGTAGTTTAAGAAAAGATTCGCCTGAGTCCAGATAAGTGAGAAATATGTTAAATATCCAGGCATGAAAATAAACAAATGAAACAGTATACTTGCTATGTTGGAGGTAAGCAGCTCTGAAATTCCAACGGCTTACTATATCTGAGTCTCTTAGACTTTGGATTATAACCAGCACAACTGGTGTTAAAGCTTTTTTCCACCGGCCCTGGGAGGGAATGAGAGTTTATGGTGTGCAGCTGTAATGTGAGGACCAACTAAAGCATCAGAAGGGTTACAGACACTTCTGAGACGCCACAGATCAAAGATCACACCAAAGACTAACAACGCTAACTGGTACTGTATGTGAGAGAAGCCCGTCTACGTAAGAGGCCACAGCTTGAGAACATCCAGTGATACTGACGTCACTAGTAACAAACAAAGCCTGTTTTGTGTTCATTAAACTGGTCTTTCATAAACCTATTTTGCGTAGATTTTTGCGTAAAAATATCAGGCAGCTTGAGAAAATTGTCACTGTCTAATGCAGCTACTTCCACACCGGAAATTCTATAACTGGATATTTCCTTTTCTTGACCCATTGTCTTTAAAAGTGTCTCTGTCTTTTTACCAGGGGCGTGAAGCTGCATGGTCAACTCCTCAGTGCAAAATGTTGCTGAGCTCCCTGGGTCTAGGAAAGCATATGTTTGAATGTGCTTCGTTCCTTTTTCCAATTTAACTTTGACAGGCACGATTGCCAGCGCGTACTCTTTGATTCCGGCCCCAGTATAACTACGAGTTACTATAGTATACTTTGATTCATTGCATGCCTTGATTGAATTGTTCTCAAACACTGATTGGATGAATGACTCCTCCCCCCCCCCTCTGGTCAGGATGGCAGAGTCTGCCAATCTTCCACAAGGGACTCAAGAGCCATCTCTTTAAAACACACCCGGGCTCCGCCTCCACTGCCCTCTCCTACCTGTGTAACACAACCTTACATGCATGTCTTTGACCCAGCACTGTGACGGCCAATGACACATGCTCTTGACACGTGCTGAAGATGGCTGGGATGCACATGCGGTCACTCTAGACAGATGGACTTATGTCCGGTTAAAAGCATATTCTAAAAGACTCAAACGCAAATGTAAAAAGTAAGCAGAAAAGAATGACAATCAGCCTGTGAGGACAGCCAATGACTAAGCCATGTTGCAAAAAACTAGTGTTTTAAAAGTACCAAAGGGATCAAATATTCAACCAGCAGTGTTCTCAGCTGCCAATCTATTTACTTACTCTAGATACGCACGGGTCTTTCACCATTTAGTTACAAAAGAGAATCTGTGGCCAATGACTGACCACACAGGCACCTCCCCCTCTCCTGCTGTCACCCAGTCCCTCAATGTCCATTATTTATGTTAATGTTTCAAAGGTAGTGGAGTCGACTATGAGAGAGTGTGCATGAGGGCTTACACCTGTGGAGAGGTCTATCTGAGTTCATCCACCTGCCCAGTCAGTGACCAACGGTGCTCCAGTGACTAGTCACCCATTATGTCTCTCAACCCCTTAAAGGAGTAGTACAGGGAAAATGCATGTGAATGAACAATGTATGAATGAATGATTTTTCAAGATGCCCATCCACATCCATTGTATGACCAAAACGGTGGTAGAGCAATTATCAGACTTTCTCAAAAGTGCTAGTTTTGTCAACGTTTTGATCTGAACCATTGTATATGATCATAAGTAACCTTAAAACAGGGCTAAACATGCATTTTCCCTTTACTACTCCTTTAACGCCTCACTGATGAGGCCACCAAGCCAGGTCACCAATCGTGCAATGTGTCCCAGCAATCATTGCCATTTGTGACCTTAGGTTTATGACCAGCTCCGGTGTGTGTGTGTGTGTTTCATGAAGCATATTGATCTGCATGTGGACAGGGGACTAGAAGGGAAAGACAGAAGACAACGCTGGTGTCTAGTATTCTTTATTGACAGAGTATGGCTCGAAAAAAACAGGCTCTGACAACAGGTGCACATGTGAGTTTGTCAGCCACTGTTGGCTTCACAGACAGTCGCAAAGGTCAACTTGAAGCAGACAGAGAGGTCAGGTAGGGCCACACAACGCCCTATAACACAGATATCCTTCCTCTGATCTGCTCAGCCTCGGCTCTACTTCCAGGGCTAGTCCACAGGATTCTTCAAATCCACCACACAATCATTTATTTAGGTAAAAACATGTTGAGGGGACAAACACAGACGATTAACTTTGGAATACTTCCCAATGGAGTAAAAAGACAAGCTGCTAGTATGAAGAGTTCCCGTATGAAATTGACTGCACTCAAGTGAAGATGCATAGCTCATACTGGACTACAACAGTAGACAAGAAACTCATTCAGAATGGATCCGAGTGAAAACACGCAAACGTTCCACAATGCAAAACCAAAAGCGCTCAAAGACCACCACCACACAACCCCTACACCCTCTCTAGAGAAAACCCCCCACCACACAACCCCTACACCCTCTCCACAGAAGACCCCCACCACACAACCCCTACACCCTCTCCAGAGAAGACCCCCACCACACAACCCCTACACCCTCTCCACAGAAGCCCCCCACCACACAACCCCTACACCCTCTCCAGAGAAGACCCCCACCACACAACCCCTACACCCTCTCCAGAGAAGCCCGCCGGTCGGCGGTCCCTGCAGGGTCAGAGCCGTGAAGGAGCAGTGAAGAGCTTCATGGGTCTCTGGTGCAGAATAAAGGCCATTGTTTCATGTCCTGCTGTGCTGCCTCCTAGTGGCAGGATGAAGAATTGAAACATTGATTAAGCTGCCTTAAACACTACAGCACAGCAGAGCAAGATCGGTCTGAAGAGCCAGCGTGTGTGTGTGTGTGTGTGTGTGTGTGTGTGTGTGTGTGTGTGTGTGTGTGGGCATGCATGTGCGTGTGTTGCATATGAGACAAACTAGGAACACGGGCAACACCCCAGTTTGAGAAAGCAGAACAGTGTGGTTTCCTCTGGGCCCGGGCGTGGCCGTGTTGCGGCGGTAGCAGCGCGCGTAGCGGTGGGAGGCGGTCTGGGTGGAGGGGGGCGTGGTGACCAGGGGGACAGGGTGGAGGGGGGCGTGGTGACCAGGGGGACAGGGTGGAGGGGGGCGTGGTGACCAGGGGGACGGCGTGGAGCCGCCAGGCTGCTTATAGCATGTCGTCGGGGGCGGGGATCTTCTCCAGGCTGGGCTCCACGCCCCAGATCTCGCGGGCGTACTGGGCGATGGTGCGGTCGCTGGAGAACTTGCCGCTGCCGGCGATGTTGTGGATCACCATCTTGGTCCACTCCTTGGGTTTCTGGTCAAGGGACAAGGTCAAGGTCAAGGTCAAGGTCAGTCCATTTTATTTATAAAGCACATGGTCATACAAGCAAATGTAGCACACAGTGCTTTACAGAAGAAATAAAAACATAGTTAATTAGTTGGTATTAAGAAAAGCAAAATAAGAAAATAACACTACGCCTGAACACTACGCCTGAACCTGAACACTACGCCTGAACACTACGCCTGAACCTGAACACTACGCCTGAACACTACGCCTGAACACTACGCCTGAA
>NC_140248.1:24308354-24315854 GCF_949987555.1 Borostomias antarcticus
CACGACCACACACACACACACGCACACACACGCACGCACACACACACACACACACACACACAGGCAGGGGGAGTGAGGGGGCCCAGATGAGCTAGCAGGTTAAGGTGGGCTTAACTGAAGTACGTAGATGATCAAGGCGGGTGCACCAAACACACCTTCCCTCCAATCATGACGGTTCTTGGGGTCCACTGCCTGTTGGGCTCCTGCTTGATGCCTGAGGCAGAGAAGACGGATGAAAACACACAGAAATCATGTGAACAGATAGAAGAAGGGAAACAAGAGGGAAGAGTGTGTGTGTGTGTGTGCGTGTGTGTGTGTGTGTGTGTGTGCGCATGTGTGTGTGTGTGGGGGGGGGGGGGGCAGAGAGAAAAGGTGTGGAGTATGTGAGAGAGAGAGAGAGAGAGTGTAGGTGTGTGTGAGTGAGTGTAAGAGAGAGAGAGGGAGAGAGTGTGTGTGTGTGAGAGAGAGAGAGAGAGAGAGAGAGAGAGAGAGAGAGAGTAGGGGATAGCACTAGAGTAGGGAGTTACTCTCACACCAGGGTTACTCACGGTTGTAATAGGTGATGATGAAGTGTAAGGAGTTACTCTAGCACCAGGGTTACTCACGGTTGTAATAGGTGATGATGAAGTGTAAGGAGTTACTCTAGCACCAGGGTTACTCACGGTTGTAATAGGTGATGATGTGCAGACAGTTAAGCAGCTGCCTCTTGTACTCATGGATCCTCTTGACTTGCAGGTCGAACATGGAGTCGGGGTTGATCTTCACCTTGTAGTGCTCCTCCAGGTGCACAGAGAACTTCAGCTTGTTCTCCTACAGCAGGGGCAGGGTAATGAGCGCCGGCATCATCCCTCTCTCTCTCTCTGTCCTCATCCCTCTCTCTCTCTCTGTCCTCATCCCCCCCTCTCTCTGTCCTCATCCCCCCTCTCTCTGTCCTCATCCCTCCCTCTCTCTGTCCTCATCCCTCCCTCTCTCTGTCCTCATCCCTCTCTCTCTCTCTGTCCTCATCCCTCCCTCTCTCTGTCCTCATCCCTTCCTCCCTCTGTCCTCATCCCTCCCTCCCTCTGTCCTCATCCCTCCCTCTCTCTGTCCTCATCCCTCCCTCTCTCTGTCCTCATCCCTCCCTCTCTCTGTCCTCATCCCTCCCTCTCTGTCCTCATCCCCCCCTCTCTCTGTCCTCATCCCTCTCTCTCTCTGTCCTCATCCCTCTCTCTCTCTGACCTCATCCCTCCCTCTCTCTGTCCTCATCACTCCCTCTCTCTGTCCTCATCCCTCCCTCTCTCTGTCCTCATCCCTCCCTCCCTCTGTCCTCATCCCTCCCTCTCTGTCCTCATCCCTCCCTCTCTCTGTCCTCATCCCTCCCTCTCTCTGTCCTCATCCCTCCCTCTCTCTGTCCTCATCCCTCCCTCTCTCTGTCCTCATCCCTCCCTCTCTCTGTCCTCATCCCTCCCTCTCTGTCCTCATCCCTCCCTCTCTCTGTCCTCATCCCTCCCTCTCTCTGTCCTCATCCCTCCCTCTCTCTGTCCTCATCCCTCCCTCTTTCTGTCCTCATCCCTCCCTCTTTCTGTCCTCATCCCTCCCTCTTTCTGTCCTCATCCCCCCTCTCTCCGTCCTCATCCCTCCCCCTCTCCGTCCTCATCCCTCCCCCTCTCTGTCCTCATCCCTCCCCCTCTCTGTCCTCATCCCTCCCCCTCTCTGTCCTCATCCCTCCCCCTCTCTGTCCTCATCCCTCCCCCTCTCTGTCCTCATCCCTCCCTCTCTCTGTCCTCATCCCTCCCTCTCTCTGTCCTCATCCCTCCCTCTCTCTGTCCTCACCCCCCCCCTCTCTCTGTCCTCATCCCTCCCTCTCTCTTGTCCTCATCCCTCCCTCTCTCTGTCCTCATCCCTCCCTCTCTCTGTCCTCATCCCCCCCTCTCTCTGTCCTCATCCCCCCCTCTCTCTGTCCTCATCCCCCCCCTCTCTCTGTCCTCATCCCTCTCTCTCTCTGTCCTCACCCCCCCCCTCTCTGTCCTCATCCCTCCCCCTCTCTGTCCTCATCCCTCCCCCTCTCTGTCCTCATCCCTCCCTCTCTCTGTCCGCCGACAGAGCTTACGAACACAGTAGCGCCCCCCGGTGGTGGGCTGAGGCTCTACTAGGCTGTGGAACCCACCTGCTTGATTTTAGCCACGTCCCGGATGAAGGCGTCATCGTCAACGTAATTCAGCAGCAGCTTCAGCTGGTCGAGGTCACGAACAAAGTCCTCTCCGATCCTCTGAGACACATTGACACCAGACAGGGTTGATATGCGTCACTAACTCTCATCCAGCATGCCGCTGACGCTGTAGTAACTTGTGTTGTAACCGTGAATAACAAACCGCTCAGGTATCTGAGGTGATAGCGGTGTGACAGGGAGGTGGCGCATGTGGAGGAGAGGCCTTCTCGGGTCTAAAATGTGGACCCGAAACCGAGATGGACCCGAGACATTCGTTCCGAGATCCGACTAAATCTGATCTTTTTTTTTAAATATGTATACCGGATCCGATTTTGTCCGAGAGCAGGAGTAGGACAGAGACCAGAGACCCGAGTCGGATCGGGTATTTTACAGATCCGACAGGTAGTAGTAGCAAGTAGCAGTAGCATTAATCGCTCAGGCTGTCACGGCTGTTGGCTTGCATGCTGTTGCATCACAGTTGGATGAAATTGCGATTTATCCTCTCAATCTTGACAGGATCAATCGCTGTTTTGTCAGGCTGTGATGTGGGAGCATGGAAATGAAACGGACGTAAATAAATAAGGCTACACAAAGCTGCCGCTAGGTTTGACCTCTTTATATTCATTTTCTTTCAGCTTATTTTTCACAAGGTAGGCTACTGGTGGTGGCTGCCGTGTCTCAGTCTCACTGTATTCGCATCATGTGTTTCTCTCGGGTATTACGCATAATGATAAACAGACCCGATAATAGAATCGGATCCACCTGAACCCAATTGACCATAATAAAAGCGTGGAAATGTGGACCCGGACCCGTACGGGTCTCGGGTCCTCTCGGATTTACCCGACCCGTGAAGACCTCTAGTGTGGAGTCCAGGCCTCACCTCTGTGATGACCTCCGCCAGCCCCGGGTTGCACATCACCAGCCAGCGACGGGGGGTGATGCCGTTGGTTTTGTTCTGGAACTTTTCGGGCTCCAGCTCATAGAAGTCCTTGAACCTGTAGAGCACATATGAGCGTGACGCACCTGACACAGCGTGATCTGATTGGGAAGCACGTGAATTAAGATGTGTTCAAAGAAACGCAGAATATGTATACTGGATACCGCCATACAGTACGTATCAACTGACACATGACTGCACAAGTGTGGAGTTTGTGGGGATGTAGAGCTGTTTAATTGAGTGTGTGTGTGTGTGTGTGTGTGTGTGTGTGTGTAGCGTACAAGGTGGCTACGAGGATCTCAGAGTGGATGCGGGCCACCCCGTTGACGGCGTGGGAGCCCACGATGCAGAGGTGCGCCATGTTGACCGTCTTCTGACCCCCCTCCTCGATCAGAGACATGCGACGCAGACGGTCAGTGTCACCGGGGAAATGAGCCGCAACTCTCTATGGGGGGGGGGGGGGGGGATCAGAGAGACAGAGAGAGAGACAGACAGAGAGACAGACAGAGAGAGAGACAGAGAGACAGAGAGACAGACAGAGAGACAGACAGCCAGAGAGACAGACAGCCAGAGAGACAGAGAGACAGAGAGAGAGACAGAAAGACAGACAGACAGACAGAGACAGAGAGACAGACAGACAGACAGACAGACAGACAGACAGACAGACAGACAGACAGAGAGACAGAGAGACAGACAGAGAGAGAGACAGACAGACAGAGAGACAGAGAGACAGAGAGACAGAGAGACAGAGAGACAGAGAGACAGAGAGACAGAGAGACACCTTTAGGATTACAAACTGTATTATACAATTCCATTGGGATTGGAGTCAGAGACAGACAGACGGTTTCCATGTGCCAGGGCGTGCTGTTCCATGTCAAACAACTGACCAGCAGAGTGGGCCTCTCTATCCCGCGGCCCTGGAGAGAGGCGTGGTCTAACACCTGTCCTCGGTAGATACGGGCAGGGGATGGGATCCTGGGGGGGTCCTGGGGGTCTCAAATATTGGGGGCGACATGTCCCCCCCAATATTTGAGATCATTAAAATTGTCCCCCTCAATATTTAGATTGGGGTAGTGGCATTCAAATGACCATACAGCCGCGTAGGAAGATGAAAAAAATACTCAATACTCAATAAAATTTCAATGTCATTGTTCCCCCCCCAAAGTTGGATACAGATCCCCGCCACTGGATACGGGGTACAACAACCGTGGTTTATAAATGGGGCTCTGTTTGAATTCCCTGAAAGTGTGGCCTTCCCCCTTCGCCTCCTCGAGATAATCACACTGGTGATTCCTCTGAGGAAGTAAATAAAATGTATTCGTATTTCACAGAAACAGAATCACAAAGTGCTTCACAGGATGAGAAAATAGCAATAAAAACAGGCAACACAATCCCTGGAGGAAAGAAAGTTGCACACTATAAGAGTGTGCAAAGTTGGGGGCGTGGTCAGGATTTACTTCCTGGAGCTGCCATTCGCATGACTGACCTCCAGGTGGCGCCGGTTGATCTCGTAGATGATCTCCAGGTGTCGGGGCAGCAGGTTCTGGAACAGGTCGATGGGCCAGCGCTCCAAGGCTTCGGGCAGAACCGTGTGGTTGGTGTAGGCGCAGGTACGCACGCAGATGTCCCACGCCTGGACACGACAGGGACAGAGACGACAGGGACAGAGCGTCCTCGTGAGGAAACGGCATCATTCACAGGTTCATCTGTAAGAAGCCTCTGTACAAAAAAAAAACAAGGGCTGTAGGACGATCCGGATATTTCCTGGATCGGTGTGATGTGTCTGCACCATGGATGTGGTCTGCACCTAGAACAATGCTCTTGTCTCCCCCTGCTGGTGAGATTGAGGTAGCACACCACAGTGCCTTCATTGACCAGTTTGAAAGCAAAATACTAAATGCTGAAAACAACGGCCAATGAAGCAGGCAAAACTCTGAAAGCTCAAAAAAGCAGAGAAAACTCAGACAAAGAGTGTCCCTTCTCACCTTGTCCCAGGAGAGATGCTCGTCATCCAGGAGAACCCTCATCAGCTCGGGGATGGCCATGGCTGGGTGGGTGTCGTTCAGCTGGATGGCCACCTGGACGAGAGACAGACCGACGACGCTGTAATGAAGCACTGTGCCTCCTATAGACCTACTGCACAGTGAAACGGTGACCTTTGCGGCCGCTGTACATGAAGACGATACGACCTACGTTATGCACACAGATGTGATTTACAAAACACTGAGCAGAACTGGTGAATGCAACATGCTATGGAGAGACTACAGCACAACAAGAACATTAACCACAACAACAACAACAACAACAACATCAACAATGGTTGCTCTGATGACTCCTGTAGTTCTCAGAGTGGCCACCAGGCGGTGTCCCACCTTGTCGGGCAGGGTGGTGAAGTCTGTGCGGACGATGTCTCTGCAGCCGAACTTAGAGACCTTGAAGCGGCGGATGATGTCTTGCAGGGTAGCGGACACAACAAAGTACTCCTGCTTCAGTCGCAGCTCCTTACCCTCAAAGAACTGAGGATGAGGACAGAGAGAGGGAGGGATGAGGACAGAGAGAGGGAGGGATGAGGACAGAGAGAGAGAGGGATGAGGACAGAGAGAGAGAGGGATGAGGACAGAGAGAGGGAGGGATGAGGACAGAGAGAGAGAGGGATGAGGACAGAGAGAGGGAGGGAGGGATGAGGACAGAGAGAGAGGGATGAGGACAGAGAGAGGGAGGGAGGGATGAGGACAGAGAGAGGGAGGGATGAGGACAGAGAGAGGGATTAGGACAGAGAGAGAGGGATGAGGACAGAGAGACGGAGGGATGAGGACAGAGAGAGGGAGGGATGAGGTCAGAGAGAGGGAGGGATGAGGACAGAGAGAGGGAGGGATGAGGACAGAGAGAGGGATGAGGACAGAGAGAGGGAGGGATGAGGACAGAGAGAGGGAGGGATGAGGACAGAGAGAGAGAGGGATGAGGACAGAGAGAGAGAGGGATGAGGACAGAGAGAGGGAGGGATGAGGACAGAGAGAGAGGGATGAGGACAGAGAGAGGGAGGGATGAGGACAGAGAGAGGGAGGGATGAGGACAGAGAGGGAGGGATGAGGACAGAGAGAGAGGGATGAGGACAGAGAGAGAGGGATGAGGACAGAGAGGGAGGGATGAGGACAGAGAGAGAGAGGGATGAGGACAGAGAGAGGGATGAGGACAGAAAGAGAGGGATGAGGACAGAGGGAGGGATGAGGACAGAGAGAGAGGGATGAGGACAGAGAGAGATAGGGATGAGGACAGAGAGAGGGAGGGATGAGGACAGAGAGAGGGAGGGATGAGGACAGAGAGAGGGAGGGATGAGGACAGAGAGAGAGGGATGAGGACAGAGAGAGGGAGAGGGATGAGGACAGAGAGAGGGATGAGGACAGGGAGATAGGGATGAGGACAGAGAGAGGGAGGGATGAGGACAGAGAGAGAGAGGGATGAGGACATAGTGATAGAGGGATGAGGACAGAGAGAGGGAGGGATGAGGACAGAGAGAGAGAGGGATGAGGACATAGTGTTAGAGGTGGACATGAACTTCCGTCTGTCTGTCTGTCCCATGTGTATCATAATACTCAGGGGTTAGGAGAGAAATTAATAAATTATTAAATTATAATTTCATAATACTCAGGTACTCAGGGGTGAATGTTACACAAAGGGTGCCTTTATCAGGTGAAGGAATGCACAGACTGACTGGATGACTAAATCAATCATTCAAACCCTCAATCCATCAGGGCTGAGTTTCCCAGAGGCATCGTAGCGCTACGTTCATCGTAAGCTATGGCGTCCATCATAGCGCTACGATGCCTCTGGGAAACTCAGCCCAGTAATGAATTCAGGAACAAATGAATGAGGCCCATCACAACTCTACCCCCCTATAAAGGTATAACCCATCTATCATGCTATAGTTGAGGCATCTCAGGACCATCAATCAATCAATCAAAGCTTTATTTGTATAGCGCATTTCATACCCAGAGGCAACACAATGTGCTTTACAGAGAACAAGGGAGGTGGGCATACGACCCACTCTCTACATATTCCAGAGGGAAGCAAAAAAACAGTAATCACCCGGGGGCCAGATAAGTGAGCTGTAAAAATTCTTCCCTGACCCCTCTCAACAAGGCGATCGAGCAAGCTCCTGGAGTATGTTTGTCTACCAGCTAAGAACATTTATAAAGCAATACATTACATTAAATTACATTTCAGAGTAAGTAATCTCAGGACCATGCATGCATTCTCACATTGTCGTTGGGATAGAGCACTCGGGAGATGTTCTCTGCCAGGTTCCTGTCCAGCACTGCCTGGATGTAGCCACCAACGTTGACTGGGGAGGAAACATGAATATGTATATACACCA
>NC_140248.1:24320854-24340854 GCF_949987555.1 Borostomias antarcticus
AACCCAGTTTAGCCCACGGAACTAAAACCCAGTTTAGCCCACAGAACTAAAACCCAGTTTAGCCCACAGAACTAAAACCCAGTTAAGCCCACGGAACTAAAACCCAGTTTAGCCCACGGAACTAAAACCCAGTTTAGCCCACAGAACTAAAACCCAGTTTAGCCCACAGAACTAAAACCCAGTTTAAGCCCACGGAACTAAAACCCAGTTAAGCCCACGGAACTAAAACCCAGTTTAGCCCACAGAACTAAAACCCAGTTTAGCCCATGGAACTAAAACCCAGTTTAGCCCACGGAACTAAAACCCAGTTTAGCCCACAGAACTAAAACCCAGTTTAGCCCACAGAACTAAAACCCAGTTTAGCCCACGGAACTAAAACCCAGTTTAGCCCACAGAACTAAAACCCAGTTTAGCTCACGGAACTAAAACCCAGTTTAGCCCACAGAACTAAAACCCAGTTTAGCCCACAGAACTAAAACCCAGTTTAGCCCACAGAACTAAACCACACGGGATTTGATCTATAGTATTGTAGTTGTATTTAACTGTTCTTGCGTTTTTACTTCAGCACTCGGTTAATCTCTTAGTCACTTGTTTAGAAAGGAGATGCAGTTATGAGTTCTAGCCAGTAGTAGTACACTTGACTACCTACAGTATAGTACATGAAATGCGTTATTGTAAACTGCTTTGGATAAAAGCGTTTTCTGAATGGCTATAGTGTAATGAGCAGAGTAGCGGGGTCTCCATTCTGAAAGCTGGATATTACAGTGAGCTTTTCTGGCATGAAGACAGACATATAGAGAGAGAGAACTTTCTAGAGTCGCTGTGAATAGATGCCTCGGCCTTCTCAATCCGTATGGGTTTCGGCCTTGACCTTTCTGGCATCCCCTTTGACCTTTCAGACCGGGACACCATGAACCAGCCCCTGACCTTGGGCTGGGCGATTAAGTAAAAGGTCAGAGTGTCTCTGGACATTTCAGTTGGCAACCACCCCCCCTCACACACACACACACACACACACACGCACACACCTCTTTGATGTACTGTGTAGAGTTGGTTTAGACATGTTTAAAACTCTTCCAGGAGTTGTAGAGTGCATGGTTTCTACAGAGGAAAAAGTACTACAACAATCCTCCCACCTAAGCACTTATTGTATTATATTATATTGCACTGTACTTTAGATTGTGATTCTTGCACTTTGCCTTCAGCACTAGATTATGCTCTTAGTCACTTGTTTTAGAAAGAAGATGCACTTGTGAGTTCTGGCAAGTAGTAGTACATTGGCTCTTCCTACGTTAAATACAATTATTGTTAGTCGCTTTGGATAAAAGCGTCTGCTAAATGACTGTAATGTAATGACTGTAATGTAATGGTAGTGATATCTATAAGAGGGTGCTACTTATGTAGAAACGATGCTACGAGTTAGAGTCAAAGCCTGGAAAGGCTACTTTCTGGGCTGGATAGAGACTTCAGATTCTGACAGAGAGACATAAGAGAGTGTCTCTCTCATCACGGCACTCCTGGGAAGGTGTCACACATTTAGGACAGGGCAGGAGAGGGGACAGGACAGGACAGGGGGTTGGAGAAGGTCGCAGATGGGTTTTACATTTCAACCCAAAACTGACACCTCATCTCATGGCAGTGTGAGCTGGTGGGCTAAGCAGGGCTTGTGAACCGCACGGTAAATGTCATGGCACCGCCACGCCGCCATGTGACTCTCAACGTGGTATAACCAATCAAGAAGCACGGCTGAGGAGCACAGCGTGTTGAGCTGGAAGCTGAACATCTCAAGGTGTGGTGTTCAGTATAAAAAACTGATCCTGGATCTGCTCTTGGTGTGAGAAGAAACTGGTGAAATACTAGTACAATGCTATATATATATATATATATATATATATATATATATATATATATATATAGAGAGAGAGAGAGAGAGAGAGAGAGAGAGAACAGAACTTCAGACACATTTTCAGACACATTGATAAGCTGCACAACCACACTGTTTATACTGCATATATATATATATATATATATATATATATATATATACACTCTTTATATATACAGTATTGTATATGCAGTATACAAGAGTGTGCTTGTGCAGCACATCACTGTGTCTGAGGTCTGTCAGTCGTGCACCAAGCCTCAGCCATATGAGACTGAACATACAATCATAATTTTGTCTCATGTGACCTTTTGTCCTGACCTGACAGACGGAGATAGAGCGTGTGTCTGAAATACTAGCCACAGACAAACACACACACACACACTCAGACTGTGCACACACAAATACACACTAACATGCAAACAATGCACATTTGCACTTTTCACTCACATTTTACACACACACACCGTATTTTCACTTTTACTGTAAGCTATTATATAGCACTGCTATTGTATTGTACTGTTGTTTTATTATTATTATTATTATTATTATTATTATTATTATTACTACATTATCTTGTAAATTGTTTTATTCTGTAGTTGCTGCAAGGCTGAGGACCCAGAACCCCAGCATTTACTCAGGGGTGCAGTGATAAATACAGAGGTGTGTTAAATACAGAGGTGTGGTAAATACAGAGGTGTGGTAAATACAGAGGTGTGGTAAATACAGAGGTGTGGTAAATACAGAGGTGTGGTAAATACAGAGGTGTGGTAAACACAGAGGTGTGGTAAACACAGAGGTGTGTCAACTCTGTTGAGTGCAGTTTCCCCACCTCGTTTCTCCTCATTGATTAACACAGTTCATCAGAAAACAGGTGAGTGAACTCTCAGCCGCATTTTAAAGAGGTGGGTAAACTAAGTTTACTCGGGTTTATCGTCCACTATACCGCTGTTTTTACTCACTTAAACTTCTATGAAGGACGTCAAGAAAACCCTGACGGTATCATGATGCGATTGATCAGCTGTCACACGGGTGATGGTCGAGGGCCGACCGGCACTTACTTTGGGGTCCTTCTCATAGTAGTGCTGCTGCGTGCGGATCCAGCGGCCCACTAGGTGGTCTCGCACGGTGTTTGCAAGAGCAAAGTAGTAATCCCGTCTGGTAGCAACATTCCTGTCCTTGACCAGTGTAAAGTGGAGATGCCTGTTGAAATTGGTTTTCAAATCTGCAACATTTTCCACACCGGCAAGACCTCGTACAGAAATCTGCTTCCTTTTATCGTGGTCGGACAGCGGTTTGGACATGATCACTATCCTGTTACTCTCTGCTCTGAGCTGTCCTATTTATAGAGAGTCCAAAAGCAGGCGTGAGTCACCGGGCCCTGTCTCTCTCTCGCTCTGCTCCAGAAGCACCGGAGGAAGGGGTCACGGTGGCAGATATAAAGAGGTGCTCATGTATATTGAGAAGAAGGTGGGGCTCTTGAGAAGAAGGTGGGGCTATTGAGAAGAAGGTGGGGCTATTGAGAAGAAGGTGGGGCTATTCAATAGCCCCACCTTCTTCTCAATAGCCCCACCTTCTTCTCAATAGCCGCTATTGAGAAGAAGGTGGGGCTATTGAGAAGAAGGTGGGGCTCTTGATGCAAATATCATGCAAATCAATATTCCATGACGATCCACGTTCCGGAAGTGAGGAGGATAGTAGATTCATGATTTCTTTATTCGTCACACCTAGCCTACAGTCACGTTGAAATGTTGCTGCCGAGATAATGCTCAATAGCAGATTTTTTTTTTTCAAAAGTTTATTTGGACAGGACAATGTGCACGTAGCCTACATAAAATGTTCAAGAACATTAAAATGGGTAGGCTACACCAGATTTAGCTCAGAGCTACATTCCATCTGTAGTCCTACATGAAAACAAAGAACACTAAATACAGAGCAATGAAAAATACACTAGATAATGGGGTAGAAGCATACAAAGAGGAATAACATATGATATACAGTATTATAATTTAGGCTATTGGGCTTGGGAAATATATCTATTCGTCTGATTTTATAGGATTCTATGCAGTAGAGCCAATCAGACAAATAGATACACCTGTGTAGAAACAAGATGGTCGTGTCTGGGAAATTTTCCCAAGCCCTATTGTGGCACGCGCTGCAGCCGGCCGCTCAGCTGCACCACATCAGCCAATCAGCTCCACGGAGCCTGCAATCAGCTGCACCACATCAGCCAATCAGCTCCACGAAGCCTGCAATCAGCCTCAGTGCCCCGCATCAACCCTGCGGTAGGAGGACAAAAGGCACCGCGGGAGAGGCGCTCGGCAGGACAGCAGCAGGTAGAAAGACGGTGTGGTAGTGCGGTGTTCTCAAGCGTATAACTGTGGAAGCTAACCCCTCTCTCCCTCTGCTGTAGAACATCCTCAGCAGCCTGCTACACGTGTCAAAAGACCTGAGCCTCCTGAGGAAGAACAGTCTGCTCTGTCCTTTCCTGTAGGACAGCCTCAGTGTTGTCAGTCCAGTCCAGTTTGTTGTTCAGGTGCACTCCCAGGAGCTTGTATGAGTCCACCATCTCAACTTCCTCCCTCTGGAAGGTGATGGGGGTTGAAGGCCTCTAGTTCCTTCTGAAGTCCACCACCAGTTCCTTGATCCTGCTGGTGTTGAGTTGGAGCTGGTTCTCCTCAGACCATTCAATGAATCTCCTAACATCCCTGTTCTCCTCCTGATCGTCTGCCCTAGATGCAGCCCACAATAGAGGAGTCATCTGAGAACTTCTGGAGGTGGCACGCTCCAGAGTTGTGGCTGAAGTCGGAGGTGTAGAGGGTGAACAGGAAAGGGGACCGGAATGTTCCTTGGGGGGCACCCATGTTGCTAATCACGTCAGACAGGCAGCCCTGCAGACGGACGTACTGCATGTACGGTGGCCTGCCAGTGAGGTAGTCAGTGATCCAGGCCAGCGAGTCGGCGTAGACTGGTATAGCTGGGAGCTTCTCCGCGAGCTGGAGGGGGAGGATGGATATGAATAATTAATAAATGACCCGGAGGGGGACATGGGTGTGTAATGTACATGATACTTATAATAAATAATCCAGTCAAGCTCTCAATTGTGGATGAGTAGAAGCTCTGTTGAATCTGGTGGGACGCTCTGAATTTCCTCAGTTGTCTGAGGTGGTTCAGTCTCTGACCTGCTTTCCTCACCATAGTGTCCATGTGTGTTGACCATGTCAGGTCCTTAGTGTCTATGTGTGTTGACCATGTCAGGTACTTGGTGATCTAGACGCCAAGCTACTCTCTCTAGGTGTCTCGTTGATGATTAGAGGGGTGTAGTTCCTCTCCTGCTTCCTCCCAAAGTCCACCAGCATCTCCTTTGTCTTGCCGACATTCAGATGGAGGTTGTTTTCCTGACACCACTGGGTCAGGAGCCTCACCTCCTCCAGGTAGGCCCTCTCATCATTGTTGGTGATCAGGCCTATCACTACTGTGTCGTCAGCAAACTTTATGATGCTGTCAGAGTCAAAGGTCGCTGTACAGTCCTGCGTGTACAGGGAGTACAGTAGTGGGGACAGAACACAGCCCTGGGGGGCTCCCGTGTTGAGGGTGAGGGGGGACAGAACAAAGCCCTGGGGGGCTCCCGTGTTGAGGGTGAGGGGGGGACAGAACACAGCCCTGGGGGGCTCCCGTGTTGAGGGTGAGGGGGGGACAGAACACAGCCCTGGGGGGCTCCCGTGTTGAGGGTGAGGGGGGGACAGAACACAGCCCTGGGGGGCTCCCGTGTTGAGGGTGAGGGGGGACAGAACACAGCCCTGGGGGGCTCCCGTGTTGAGGGTGAGGGGGGGACAGAACACAGCCCTGGGGGGCTCCCGTGTTTAAGGGTGAGGGAGGATGAGGTGTGGTTGTCTACCTTCACCACCTGGGGTCACCTGGGGTCATGGTTATTGTTAGTCGCTTTGGATAAAAGCGTCTGCTAAATGACTGATGTAATGTAAAGTCCAGGATCCACCTGCAGAGGGCGCCGCTGTGCCCCAGGACCCTGAGCTTGCTGTCGAGTCTGGGTGGGGTTATAGTGCTGAAATATGAACTGTAACCCTACAGTATATGCAAATAAATGAAACTAAATCACTTAATAAAGTGAACTCAATAAAGCATACCTTAAAACAACATCATAGTAGTCTATGCTATTAGGGCTACCACACATAAAAATACAATTACAGGACCCGAGGGAGGGAGATGGGGGGGTCTTTATCTGGCCACATGTGACACACACTTTGCACACAGTGAGCAGCAACACGGTACACACACACACACACACGCAGTTTTTCAGGTGTCGCCAGTGGAAATGTTTCCCTGTTCATCCCAAGCCGTCCTCCAGGGGGGAGCAGTGGGCCGTCCTCCTCCAGGGGAGCCAGGAGCAGTGTGCCGTCGTCCTCCAGGGGAGCCAGGAGCAGTGGGCCCTCCTCCTCCAGGAGAGTCAGGAGCAGTGGGCCGTCCTCCTCCAGGAGCAGTGGGCCGTCCTCCTCCAGGGGAGTCGGGAGCAGTGGGCCGTCCTCCAGGGGGGAGCAGTGGGCCGTCCTCCTCCAGGGGAGCCAGGAGCAGTGTGCCGTCGTCCTCCAGGAGCAGTGGGCCGTCCTCCTCCAGGGGAGTCAGGAGCAGTGGGCCGTCCTCCTCCAGGGGAGTCAGGAGCAGTGGGCCGTCCTCCTCCAGGGGGGTCAGGAGCAGTGGGCCGTCCTCCTCCAGGGGAGTCAGGAGCAGTGGGCCGTCCTCCTCCAGGAGCAGTGAGCAGTCCTCCTCCAGGAGCAGCCAGGAGCAGTGGGCCGTCCTCCTCCAGGGCAGCCAGGAGCAGTGGGCCGGCCTCCTCCAGGGGAGCCAGGAGCAGTGGGCGGTCCTCCTCCAGGAGCAGTGGGCCGTCCTCCTCCAGGAGCAGCCAGGAGCAGTGGGCCGTCCTCCTCCAGGGGAGCCAGGAGCAGTGGGCCGTCCTCCTCCAGGAGCAGCCAGGAGCAGTGGGCCGTCCTCCTCCAGGGGAGCCAGGAGCAGTGGGCCGTCCTCCTCCAGGGGAGCCAGGAGCAGTGGGCCGTCCTCCTCCAGGAGCAGCCAGGAGCAGTGGGCCGTCCTCCTCCAGGAGCAGCCAGGAGCAGTGGGCCGTCCTCCTCCAGGGGAGTCAGGAGCAGTGGGCCGTCCTCCTCCAGGGGCAGTCAGGAGCAGTGGGCCGTCCTCCTCCAGGGGAGTCAGGAGCAGTGGGCCGTCCTCCTCCAGGAGCAGCCAGGAGCAGTGGGCCGTCCTCCTCCAGGAGAGTCAGGAGCAGTGGGCCGTCCTCCTCCAGGAGCAGTGGGCCGTCCTCCTCCAGGGGAGTCAGGAGCAGTGGGCCGTCCTCCTCCAGGAGCAGTGGGCCGTGCTCCTCCAGGGGAGTCAGGAGCAGTGGGCCGTCCTCCTCCAGGAGCAGTGGGCCGTCCTCCTCCAGGAGCAGTGGGCCGTGCTCCTCCAGGGGAGCCAGGAGCAGTGGGCCGTCCTCCAGGAGCAGTCAGGAGCAGTGGGCCGTCCTCCTCCAGGAGAGTCAGGAGTAGTGGGCCGTCCCCCTCCAGGGGAGTCAGGAGCAGTGGGCCGTCCTCCTCCAGGAGCAGTGGGCCGTCCTCCTCCTCCAGGGGAGTCAGGAGCAGTGGGCCGTCCTCCTCCTCCAGGGGAGTCAGGAGCAGTGGGCCGTCCTCCTCCTCCAGGGGAGTCAGGAGCAGTGGGCCGTCCTCTTCCAGGGGAGCCAGGAGCAGTGGGCAGCCATTGTTCAGGGCTTCCAGGGACCAAGTCAGTCCAGGTGTTGGTCAGGGAGCAAGAGCATCTTCCGCATGTTTTTCTGGGTTTTTCTGGAGGAAACCCTAGCAAACACGGGGAGAACATGCCAACTCCTGACAGAAAGACCCGGAGGCCTTCTTGCTGTGAGGCGCCAGTACTGCCTGAGTGATTGTGGAGTTCGGTGTCTTGCTCGAGGACCTGCGATTCCCAGCCGGCCGCTCTACCGCCTGAGCTACAGTACGTGCCAGAACACCGGCACATGAAGACAGATGTTTGGGTTGAGGAGGTTGGAGTTGATGTTTTATTCATGTAACTGTAAGCGTGTTTTTTCCGTGTTTATATTTTCAGTTATTTGAAGTGACTGTTGCTTGAGGCAATTTTCAAAAGCATAAATTATTGTGGTTGTTATTGAGTAGGCCTAGAGAGCAGGCAAGTATTCTAACGAGGTAAAGTTGGTTTCATATTGGACATTCACAATCATAATCCGGGATGAATTCTGCTAGATCAGTAACTGGTTTGTTGCTGTTATAGACCACCGAATGCTGACAGTCAGAATCTGGAGGGAATGGGAGATTAGACAAAACATCTGACCAAAACAGAGAAATGTATTTTGTGGCGGGCATGAATATTGATTGGTTTAGTGCAAAGTGCACACTAAAAAAAAGAACTTGGAGTGACAAATGCATGCAAGTCATGAAGTTACTAACAAGAATGTCTACAAATAAGAATGGAAATCTTATCAGAATATATTATATATAAGATATAATAAGAATTATAAGAATCACATCCCTGGGCAGTGCTCAAAAGCAGTTTTAGCATCACTGGATGTTGGCTTTAGTGACCACAACCTGATAGCGCTCACAAGAAAAACTAAAATCCCTAAAACAGGTATGAGGGTAATTAATTGGAGGTCTTACAAGAGACTCCTAACCTTTAGTTAATACTCAGAGATATAATTGAGGGCAAGCCCTCATTTTCAATGAAGCATGACGATAAAAATAAAAGGCAATACATTAATCACACCACTATAAAAGCAAAGCAATAAGCAATCAATAAAGACATTACAGTTAGAGACAGGGATGCTCAATGATTGAGCTGTGAACTGACTGTAAGCCTATAGAGTGCTACAGTATCTTGAAATGTGTGTTATTCCATGTGGAAGGAGCATTTAAAAAGACAGCTGATTTCCTTAAGCATAAGTAAGTCACTAGAGGGGGTGGAGGTTCCTTCCTTGAGGACCGTGAGGCTGTGACTATCTGCGTCCATCTGGTCCTGTCCTGGTCAGCATGCTGTCCCTCGCTCCAGGTTAGGAACCGTTTCCAGGTCAGAGGTCACGGTTCTTCGCCAGCTTGTTTCTGGTCTCCCTTGTTTCCTCTTTCCAGGTGGAGTCCATCTCAAGGCTACTTTGGGGACACAGTCCCGGTCCATTCTGAGGACATGTCCTAGGCATGGGGACACAGTCCTGGTCCATTCTGAGGACATGTCCTAGGCATGGGGACACAGTCCTGGTCCATTCTGAGGACATGTCCTAGGCATGGGGACACAGTCCTGGTCCATTCTGAGGACATGTCCTAGGCATGGGGACACAGTCCCGGTCCATTCTGAGGACATGTCCTAGCCATTGGAGCCTGTACTGTTTCATTTCCACCACCACATTGTGGCAGTTTGTGTTGTTATACAGGTCCTCATTGGAAATCCTTTCTGGCCAGAAGATGCATCCATTTTGGAGCCGGTGGAGTAGGGACCAGAATTCCATTCCAACAGGGAAGAGATATGAGGGTGCATTCCTGAGACGGCCTTAAAGATTAATAAAAAACAATGTTTATCACCCCTATCTGCCAAGGGGGGGTACGCCTGACACAAGGACACAGTGGTGGGTACCAAAACTATCACCAGTGATAAATCTTAAAACAGAGTGAGGCGCCTTAGAGTAGATAAAGCAGCAATTCTGTAGATAATGTCACCATAATCCAGAATTGAGAGGGAAACTGCCTCACCAATCTTTTTTTCTACTACATAGCGGGAAACATGATTTGTTCCTATAAAAGAAACCAATAGACCCCTCTCAAGAGACAATAGACCCCTCTCAAGAGACAATAGACCCCTCTCAAGAGACAATAGACCCCCCCTACTGTTGCTATGTCCCACATGCTAAGTTAATAAAAATGTCTACTGAACAGCACATAGGTTTCCTGATGATTCTCTCAAGTATTCCTGACAATACTGCTCTATGTTATTTGCCAAATGCCACTACTTTGTCTAAGAGAGCTCGACAGAAAGGCCTGAACTATTCTACACAAGGAGATATCCTTGGGATTTGGATCACAGACGCCTCTCAAACTCCAGGAGTCTAAGTGCAAATGTAAAGCAGGGTGAGTAAGTTAGTGGTATCAATTCTTAGAAAATAGACCTGAGGGAATGATCTGTTAACTACTAGCTACGGGCTAATTAGCTACTGTACCTCAAGCACCTAGCGTTACTAGCTTCATAGCTTTGTGTGTTTGTGCTGCTGTAAACTGATGTGTGGAGGGAGGAGTGGAGTATCGTGCAGCTTGTTTTCTTATAACATTATGGAACAGGAGCCTTCAGGCCGGTTTTCTGTTTTAAGAACCATTTTCTTCAAACTAATGTCTAATCTATAAACACAACACAGGAGAAACTTTGTTTGTGGGACATCAGAGGCGTGGTCTTAAGAAATCAAGCAACCTTATCGGTTATTATTCTCTGCGTGATTGACAGGTCGGAAAGTTCTATTGTCTCAGTTTGGTGACAAAGTCATCTACATGAATTTAAATGAACATTTCTCATCAAGCCAAATGCTGATGTGTTTATATTGGGAGATGGTGCCTCGTAGAATGACAGGTTGAGGCTCAAACCTCAAACATCGAGAGAGAGGAGGAGATGGAGGCCTACGGTATGAATTAGGGAGATAGAAGTGTGGATGATGAGTGAGTGGTGAGATGAATTATTGATGAGTGGATGGTGAGAGGAAGTATTGATATAGATGAAAGAGATGAATTGGATCCTGATTGAGTTTGTGTGAGCAGGAAACAGTTTGACATTTGCCGTCTCTAATCATTGGTAGCCTACACCAAGGTCACCGATCAGGCTGACGGTGTGCATTCATGGGGGGGCTCTCCGAGGGCCAGTTCATTCATGGGCAGGGGGGGGGGGGGGGGCTCTCTGAGGGCCAGTTCATTAATGGGCAGGGGGGGGGGGGCTCTCTGAGGACCAGTTCATTAATGGGCAGGGGGGGGGGGGCTCTCTGAGGGCCAGTTCATTCATGGGCAGGGGGGGGGGGGGGGTGCTCTCTGAGGGCCAGTTCATTCATGGGCAGGGGGGGGGGGGGGGGGGTGGCTCTCTGAGGGCCAGTTCATTCATGGGCAGGGGCGGGGGTGTGTGCTCTCTGAGGGCCAGTTCATTCATGGGCGGGGGTGTGTGCTCTCTGAGGGCCAGTTCATTCATGGGCGGGGGTGTGTGCTCTCTGAGGGCCAGTTCATTCATGGGCGGGGGGGTGTGCTCTCTGAGGTGCACACTAATGTCGGTCCCTTACTTGAATCATTTATTTGACTACAACAGTAGTTTTTTCTTCTTCTACATTCAAAAACCATTTGAATGTAGGCCTACTTGAATAGAATCTCCCTGTTGTCTACACTTTCTACCTCTGGTTAAACTACAACTCCCAGCCTGCCAACTTCCTCCTAAGTGCCTGCTGCATTGGCTCATGGGTGAGGCCTTCAGACACTGCCCTCTGGTCTGCTTACTTTACCCACAACCCAACACACAGGCATTACTGGTGGAATCCAAGAGCAGATCCAAGATTATGGGGAGACTTCACTTCCTCTCCTCTCCTCTCCTCTCCTCTCCTCTCCTCTCCTCTCCTCTCCTCTCCTCTCCTCTCCTCTCCTCTCCTCTCCTCTCCTCTCCTCTCCTCTCCTCTCCTCTCCTCTCCCTCTCCTCTCTCTTCGCCCTGGGGAGTCAAACTGCCATTGAGGCCTGATCCGTTAATAGCAGCCATGTCCCAGTCCCCTAAGTGTCCCAGTCCCCAAGGCCATGATATTTGTAAAGGCATGTTTCACTAATGCCAGGAGCCAGCAGACAGCGCTGGTGTCCGTCCCTGAACCGGCCAGGACGGCTGTGTTAGGGGGAGGCCATGTGACCTTTCAGTGACCTTTCTCTGGGAGCAGGGCCGGCCGCTGCTATAAGCAATATAAGTGGTCGCTTAGGGCCACAACCACTAGGGGGTGCCACATCACAGGAGGAAAAATAAATAAATAAATAAAATATGTAAAAAATTATATATATATATATTATTATTATTATTATTATTTTTTAATAATTTTTTTTTTTTTTTTTTTTTTACATATTGTTACATTGTCATGTATCTACTATCCAAAAACTGGTGTTCTTATTTAATATGCAATAAAACAAAAAGATCTCATCACAAAATGATTTTATAATAAGCCACATGCAGTTGAATGCAATCCACTTGTGGCCCCTCCCCCTCCCCCTCCCTCCTTCCCCAACTTCACTCTGTCCAAATCTCCCGTTGAATCTGGCTTATAGGCTGCTTTAGCTACACCTCCCCTGGTGGAGAACGATGGTGTGATCCACAGGGAACTCATCATCACTTTAAAATAAAGCAAGAGCTTTGTTGTTAATTCACTGGTCCATCTCTATGTGTGTACGTGCATGCATTTAGTTAGGTGGTTGCGCTGGGAGTGTTTTGGGGGGCCACCCAAAAAAAATCTTGCTTAGGGCCACCAGAATCCTAGGGCCGGCCCTGTCTGGGAGGCTGCTGATGTTCCACAAGTGTCCAATCAGTTACAGTGAATGCTTAATAGGTACAGGATACAGTACAATATTGTGTCATACACTGCCGATGTGTGATTCTGTGCTGTGTGATGTGTCATTCTGTGATTGGTTACATTACATTACAGTCATTTAGCAGACGCTTTTATCCAAAGCGACTAACAATAATTGCATTTAACGTAGGAAGAGCCAATGTACTACTACTCACCAGAACTCACAAGTGCATCTTCTCTCTAAAACAAGTGACTAAGAGCATAATCTAGTGCTGAAGGCAAAGTGCAAGAATCGCAATCTAAAGTACAGTGCAATATAATATAATACAATAAGTGCTTAGGTGGGAGGATTGTTGTAGAACTTGTAATGTGATTGGTTATTCTAGATCTCAAGCAAAGCTTCAGAGAACACGGCCTGGTGGGGAGAGAACGATGGCAGAGTTGAATTAGTTGAAAACATAAAAATAAAATAAACTCAACATGACTTCAAATGACTGTAGCACATGCGCAGAATACTTCATGTCTAGCGTGTGTTCTGTCTCATCTGATCATCTCTTGTCTATATATTATACGTAGTGTCGCCCGCATGCTCTCATGGGCCTGTTTCAAAATGTTCACACACCAGAAGCATGGGGTCATGGGAAAAGAGAAATGAGGAAACAGGAAAGTACATCTTGATAGATCGGACACGCCAGAGAATGTGATCGCTCCGCTGGGGGGGAGGGGGGGGGTAGTGATACTGTTCATACTGTAGTCCTATCAGTTGAGATGTAGTTTCCTGCTTCCCCAGTTCAAGATCAGTATTATGATTCCCTTTTGGTCAGCCAGCTGTAGATGGGACAACTATTAGCAAATATTTAACAAGTCATTAGTAAGTCATTTGCTTATAGCTCTATTAACTATTTATAAGGCGTTGTTTTAAATCATTTACCAACTATTAACAAGCATTAACAAGTCACGAGTAGCTCATCAACTAACTGTGAACGATCTATTAACTATTTGTAAGGGATAGTTGTAAATATTAACCGACTATTAACAAACATTGACAAGTCATTAATAACTTATTAACTAAGTTTGTGAATGATCGATTAACAATTTATAAGGGTTAGTTATTCTAAATTATCTCTCTTATTGTAATCCCTTCTTATCTCATGTTTTCACCTTATTACCTCCACCCCAGCGGGGAGCGAGGGCGAGGGGTAATGTTTTTGGTGGTGTGTGTGTGTTTGTCTGCTAGCAGGATTACGCAAAAACTGCTGGACTGATTTTCATGAAACTCGGTGGACGGGTGTAGCATGTTCCAACTTAGAAACTGTTACATTTTGGAGCAGATCCGAAGCACGGGTCGGTTCCACGAGCTGTCCGAACACGGCCGGCCCAACCAACCCTGGCCATTCACCCCAATTCATTTTTTGAACCAGGATTGCACAAAAACTTTTTATAACGTTTTTTTATAAACGTTTTATATGCTTTTATATTCTTATCTTAATATGTTATCATTTTATATGTTTTTGTCATGTATGATACTTGCCTATTCTTGAAGTACAGTACATTGAGTCTGAAATGTGCTACAGTGTATAAAATAAACTTGACTTGACATTCAGAATGCATGCATAACTCACACACTGAAAAACATGAACCCTCAGAGCAAGAGACTCAACAGAGACGAAAACCACAGTGACAACCACACCCTCAGGGAGAGAGAGAGAGAGAGAGGGAGAGAGAGAGAGAGAGAGAGAGGGAGAGAGAGAGAGAGAGAGAGAGAGGGAGGGAGAGAGGGAGAGAGAGGGAGAGAGAGAGAGAGAGAGAGAGAGAGAGAGGGAGAGAGAGAGGGAGGGAGAGAGAGAGAGAGGGAGAGAGAGAGAGAGAGAGAGAGAGAGAGAGGGAGGGAGAGAGAGAGGGAGAGGGAGAGAGAGAGAGAGAGAGAGGGAGAGAGAGAGAAAGAGTGAGAGAGAGAGAGAGAGAGAGAGAGGGAGAGAGAGAGAGAGAGATGGTAATGTTAATTCACAATCAGTGATCATATTATAATGCATTCTATTCTGGATATTTAACCTTTAGCTCTGAATCAGAGAGCTTCACGCCCTCAGTAGTAGCGTAGTACTGTAGTGCATGTGCTGGGAGAGGAGAGGTGGTTGTAACTTCTGCTCGGTGTGGAAAAGGGAAACGTGACGCTTTGAATTGCTCAGCAAAACGGAAACTGAAAGGGGAGTGACCCAGCCTGCTCCAGCACACATGACAAGAGAAGGATAGGTCTGATCTGTCTCTTGTTGAGAGGCAGTAAATATGGTTATCACACAGTGATACTATTTGGATTGTGTGAGCATTTGGAACAAGAATCCATGTATGGTATGGATTTCCACTGACCACAGTCTAAGCCTGATAATCACCACAGCTGTATCCATGACACTTCTCCTGTGGTCCTTTCGAGAGGGTAAGTCCCTTTTCTGAATGAACTCAAGTATAGTGAAAACTGTCAAAACCCTGGTGGACAAAAAAAAACTAACATTAAGTTATAATTGAGTTATTTGTTTTTGCGTTTAAGGTGGAGCAGGAAGCACACGTTCAACCCCATGCTTTTTAAAAGAGGAAGGAACTGCCAAGTTGTTGACAGAAGCAGAGTTGCGTGTTTGGAGGACAGCCAACCCCACCACCACCACGTTGAACGCTTCAACTGGAAGGTTGGAGATAAGATAAGATTTCTCGACAGAACGGCGAACAGGAAGACACGGTTGTCTGTGCCCTCTCGCTGCATGGTAGCAGGGAAGACAACACTGCAGAGGGAAGCTTTGAGGGAGAGAGAGAGACGCGGCTGAAGATGGAGGCCATGAAATTGGATCAGCCGGCAACCGTGGATGAGATTACGGAGGATTGCATCAAAGCATTTGGTCAGAAATCACAATAGCATCTCCTCTGTTTCTTTTTCTGTGCTCATCTACGATCCCAACAATATTGTTTTCGTTCTGTAACCTGCTTAGTGGGTTTGAGGTTTTCACTATTGTCCCGGGCTTTGTAGGAGGAACCAGCAGAGCTGAAGGGATTTACAGTGTGACAGTATGTGTGTGTGTGTGTGTGTGTGTGTGTGTGTGTGTGTGTGTCATGGGAGGCTGCTGTATCTCTTGTCTTTTTCTCTTCCTGGGTGGTAGATGACAATGGCGGACTGGACGACGTCTCTCTGGTCAGGATGTTCCTCACCATGCACCCCTGGTACCTCTCCTCCACTGACCTGGCCAAGAAGCTCTCCGACAAGTATCCTTTGAGTTGAGGGTCACTCACACCTGGGGCTGGTGTCCCAGAAACATGCCATGTTTGGTCCTCCACTGTAAGAACCTCTTGTTAATCTAGCAAACTGTCACTGGAGTCTTAGTCAAGCCAGAGTGTGGTGAGTTGTTAGCAGTAAGCTACTTGCTTGTCTGTGGGCTTGTACTGAGAGAGAGTGGCTGGATGCAGAGGCACACTGTTAAAATATCCTTTAACCGCTCACTTAAAATATCCTTTAACCGCTCAACACCAGGGCTCTGGAGCAAGACTGCCCTCCTAAAGTCAGGTCACAAGTCTGTCACCTTATCAAGTAAGTGAAGAATGCAGGAACTAGGAAGTATCTTTAAGGCTGTGTGGTATGTAGTTGGAGGGTGTGTTCACTACTCCAGGACTCGCTCGGCTTAGAACAGCAAAACAAAACCAAGCAAATAATCTGCCTGGTTCTGGGCTAGACTTCCAGTGGTCATTTAATTTGACTCATAATCGCTGATGTGAAACCACCATGAACACACACACACACACACACACACACACACACACACACACACACACACACTGTACAAGCAGCCTAGCCCTGCAGTCCTTCCGGTACATTTATGAATGTTTCTGTCCGTTCGGGCGTTGAACGCACAAACCACCGCTGATGTCATAAACGACACATGAATGACTTCCTGTCCCTGTGACTTCCTGTCACCGTGCCCTTGGGCCAGGCAGCACTGCTGTTCTCCTCCTGCCCTCCAGCATCGATCTCTCTCTCTCTCTCTCTCTCTGTCTCTCTCCCTCTACCTATCAATCTCTCTCTCTCTCCCTCCCTCCCTCCCTCCCTCCCTCCCTCCCTCTACCATCGATCTCTCTCTCTCCTTCCCTCCCTCCCCCCCTCTACCCATTGATCTCTCTCTCTCTCTCTCTCTCCCTCTCTCTCTCTCTCTCCCTCCCTCCCTCCCTCCCTCCCTCCCTCCCTCCCTCCCTCCCTCCCTCCCTCCCTCCCTCTACCCATCGATCTCTCTCTCTCTCCCTCCCTCCCTCCCTCTACCCATTGATCTCTCTCTCTCTCCCTCCCTCTACCCATCTCTCTCTCTCTCCCTCTCTCCTTCCCTCCCTCCCCCCCTCTACCCATCTCTCTCCCTCTCTCTCCTTCCCTCCCTCCCTCCCTCTACCCATCTCTCTCTCTCTCTCTCTCTCTCTCTCTCCCTCCCTCCCTCCCTCCCTCCCTCCCTCCCTCCCTCCCTCCCTCTACCCATCTCTCTCTCTCCCTCCCTCCCTCCCTCTACCCATAAGGTACTGGATCACTGAGTTCCCAGCTGAGTTTGATCTGAACCCAGAGCTGGCGGAGCAGACCAGGCGTCTGAAGGAGCAGCTCGGCCGGCGGGGTGACGAGCACCAGAGCCAACTGATCAACATCGACAGCGTGTGAGTGAGTAGTATAGTACCCAGCTCAGAGTGAGTAGTATACAGTACTACCCAGCTCAGAGTGAGTAGTATAGTACCCAGCTCAGAGTGAGTAGTATAGTACCCAGCTCAGAGTGAGTAGTATAGTACCCAGGTCAGAGTGAGTAGTATAGTACCCAGGTCAGAGTGAGTAGTATAGTACCCAGTTCAGAGTGAGTAGTATAGTACCCAGCTCAGAGTGAGTAGTACCCAGGTCAGAGTGAGTAGTATAGTACCCAGGTCAGAGTGAGTAGTACCCAGGTCAGAGTGAGTAGTATAGTACCCAGCTCAGAGTGAGTAGTATAGTACCCAGTTCAGAGTGAGTACTGTAGTATAGTACCCAGCTCAGAGTGAGTAGTACCCAGCTCAGAGTGAGTAGTATAGTACCCAGTTCAGAGTGAGTAGTATAGTACCCAGTTCAGAGTGAGTAGTACCCAGCTCAGAGTGAGTAGTATAGTACCCAGCTCAGAGTGAGTAGTATAGTACCCAGGTCAGAGTGAGTAGTATAGTACCCAGCTCAGAGTGAGTAGTATAGTACCCAGCTCAGAGTGAGTAGTATAGTACCCAGCTCAGAGTGAGTAGTATAGTACCCAGTTCAGAGTGAGTAGTATAGTACCCAGGTCAGAGTGAGTAGTATAGTACCCAGGTCAGAGTGAGTAGTATAGTACCCAGGTCAGAGTGAGTAGTATAGTACCCAGGTCAGAGTGAGTAGTATAGTACCCAGTTCAGAGTGAGTAGTATAGTACCCAGTTCAGAGTGAGTAGTATAGTACCCAGTTCAGAGTGAGTAGTATAGTACCCAGGTCAGAGTGAGTAGTATAGTACCCAGCTCAGAGTGAGTAGTATAGTACCCAGTTCAGAGTGAGTAGTATAGTACCCAGCTCAGAGTGAGTAGTATAGTACCCAGTTCAGAGTGAGTAGTACCCAGCTCAGAGTGAGTAGTATAGTACCCAGCTCAGAGTGAGTAGTATAGTACCCAGCTCAGAGTGAGTAGTATAGTACCCAGTTCAGAGTGAGTAGTATAGTACCCAGGTCAGAGTGAGTAGTATAGTACCCAGGTCAGAGTGAGTAGTATAGTACCCAGCTCAGAGTGAGTAGTATAGTACCCAGGTCAGAGTGAGTAGTATAGTACCCAGCTCAGAGTGAGTAGTATAGTACCCAGGTCAGAGTGAGTAGTATAGTACCCAGCTCAGAGTGAGTAGTATAGTACCCAGCTCAGAGTGAGTAGTACCCAGCTCAGAGTGAGTATTATAGTACCCAGCTCAGAGTGAGTAGTATAGTACCCAGGTCAGAGTGAGTAGTATAGTACCCAGGTCAGAGTGAGTAGTATAGTACCCAGTTCAGAGTGAGTAGTATAGTACCCAGCTCAGAGTGAGTAGTATAGTACCCAGGTCAGAGTGAGTAGTATAGTACCCAGTTCAGAGTGAGTAGTATAGTACCCAGCTCAGAGTGAGTAGTATAGTACCCAGCTCAGAGTGAGTAGTATAGTACCCAGGTCAGAGTGAGTAGTATAGTACCCAGTTCAGAGTGAGTAGTATAGTACCCAGCTCAGAGTGAGTAGTATAGTACCCAGCTCAGAGTGAGTAGTATAGTACCCAGCTCAGAGTGAGTAGTATAGTACCCAGCTCAGAGTGAGTAGTATAGTACCCAGGTCAGAGTGAGTAGTATAGTACCCAGTTCAGAGTGAGTAGTATAGTACCCAGCTCAGAGTGAGTAGTATAGTACCCAGGTCAGAGTGAGTAGTATAGTACCCAGGTCAGAGTGAGTAGTATAGTACCCAGCTCAGAGTGAGTATTACCCAGGTCAGAGTGAGTAGTATAGTACCCAGCTCAGAGTGAGTAGTACCCAGCTCAGAGTGAGTAGTATAGTACCCAGCTCAGAGTGAGTATTATAGTACCCAGCTCAGAGTGAGTAGTATAGTACCCAGGTCAGAGTGAGTAGTATAGTACCCAGGTCAGAGTGAGTAGTATAGTACCCAGCTCAGAGTGAGTAGTATAGTACCCAGGTCAGAGTGAGTAGTATAGTACCCAGGTCAGAGTGAGTAGTATAGTACCCAGCTCAGAGTGAGTAGTATAGTACCCAGGTCAGAGTGAGTACTACCCAGCTCAGAGTGAGTAGTATAGTACCCAGCTCAGAGTGAGTAGTATAGTACCCAGCTCAGAGTGAGTAGTATAGTACCCAGCTCAGAGTGAGTAGTATAGTACCCAGCTCAGAGTGTGTATTATAGTACCCAGCTCAGAGTGAGTAGTATAGTACCCAGCTCAGAGTGAGTAGTATAGTACCCAGTTCAGAGTGAGTAGTATAGTACCCAGGTCAGAGTGAGTAGTATAGTACCCAGGTCAGAGTGAGTAGTATAGTACCCAGGTCAGAGTGAGTAGTATAGTACCCAGCTCAGAGTGAGTAGTATAGTACCCAGCTCAGAGTGAGTAGTATAGTACCCAGGTCAGAGTGAGTAGTATAGTACCCAGCTCAGAGTGAGTAGTACCCAGTTCAGAGTGAGTAGTACCCAGCTCAGAGTGAGTAGTACCCAGCTCAGAGTGAGTAGTATAGTACCCAGTTCAGAGTGAGTAGTACCCAGCTCAGAGTGAGTAGTATAGTACCCAGGTCAGAGTGAGTAGTATAGTACCCAGCTCAGAGTGAGTAGTATAGTACCCAGTTCAGAGTGAGTAGTATAGTACCCAGGTCAGAGTGAGTAGTACCCAGCTCAGAGTGAGTAGTATAGTACCCAGGTCAGAGTGAGTAGTATAGTACCCAGGTCAGAGTGTGTACTACCCAGCTCAGAGTGTGTACTACCCAGCTCAGCTCAGTGTGAGGGTCAAGATGGGATACTGCTTCTCCACAGAAGCTTTGCAG
>NC_140248.1:24345854-24388354 GCF_949987555.1 Borostomias antarcticus
AGGCTGAATCCATGGGTCACGGCTGGGTACCTCTTCCTCCCTCGTTCCTGCTGACACCCTTCCCTCCTCTGCCTCCGCCCGTCAGGGATGGTCGAATCAGTCGAGAGGAGATGATTGACTACTTCACCAAAGCCAGCTCTTTGCTCAACAGCAAGATGGGTTTTATCCACACCTTCGTAGAGATGTCCTGCCTCAAGCCCACGCTCTGCACCCACTGCTCTGGCGTGGTGAGTCCTACCAAGCCGACACGGCAGGAAGATGAGACGCTTCATCTACACTCACCATGTTTCCATCCACTTGTCAATCGAATTATGTGAAGATCGCTAAAAATATGAATGTGAATAAACCCGGTGAACGTGCGTTTCCATCTAGAGCTTTAAATCGGATAAAGCATTTATCACAAAAGCCTTTTATCGAACAAGAATCCGACGAGATCGACGGTACAAACTTTTTGTCGATTTTCATGACTTTCAGTCGAATTTTACTGTTTCCATAAGACATTTTTAATTCGATAGAAATTAATTTGTATAAAACGTGTGGATGGAAACATGGCTAGTGTGTGTGTGCAGGGCCTCTCAACTAACACACATTTAGTTCAGCAAAGGGCAAAGACAGATAGCAAGGTACCATGTCTGTTTAGTGAATAATGTTTTGGATCTAGCCAGATCAGGGTTCTCTCTGGCCTGCCTGTGTGTTTAGTATCTCTGTGGGACGCTGGTGAGATTGCCTCACAAAAGATAATTTCCTTTCCTACCCATTTCCTGATGGCCTCCACCCAAATGCATGACTGTACTTCTATTTCCTGTTTTCAACTCGTTCCTCTCCGAGAATGATAGAAAAACTAGATTTCCATGTAGCCGAGGAGAAAGAAGTTTGATAGTGAAACCTTAATTGGATCTTGGATAATTCAGGAGGAGAATATTAAGCAGGGAGAACATGCAGTATATACATACAGTAACAGTGGTTCTGTCCAACTGTTGAGCTGCTACAGTAGACTAAGCGATGTATGAGACGTATTTTCTCTCTTTTCAGATGTGGGGATTCTATAAACAGAGATACAAGTGCAAAGGTACAGTGAGACCCAGAGTTAGTATATCATTATTTTGTACAGTTGACTAACTTTTTTTCTCTTTAGCCCACCACTTTAGAATTTTAAATGAGTGACTCAGTTATGGTGCAAACTGTCACCTTTGCTTTTGGTGTCAGATGAAGCAGACCTTTTATGTGATGTTATTAGTTGTTTCAGTAGGCCTACTGTAGGGCAGGCTGATATATTACCACTGTGGACAACCACACTGCTTTATATTGATGCACTGACCTCAGATTATACAGTGTGATAAACATGCGCTACCCTTGACATAACTAACATGGCGTTCTCTCTCCTAGCCTGTGGTAAACACCCTTGACATAACTAACATGGCGTTCTTCCTCCTAGCCTGTGATAAACACCCTTGACATAACTAACATGGCGTTCTCTCTCCTAGCCTGTGATAAACACCCTTGACATAACTAACATGGCGTTCTCTCTCCTAGCCTGTGATAAACACCCTTGACATAACTAACATGGCGTTCTTCCTCCTAGCCTGTGGTGTGAGCTGCCACAAAGACTGCCGTAGCCAGCTCGCCATCGAGTGTCGCAAACGAACAAAGAGTGTCAGTCAGGAGTGCCGTTCCTCCCGCCCATCACGCTCCTTCAGCCTTCCCGCCATGGCCCGCCGCCCGCCGCCAAGGCCCGCCGCCATGGCCCGCCGCCCGCCGCCATGGCACAAAACAGGTCGGACCGCATCACCGCACGCCGTGCTCTGCTCCTCTCATCATCATCACCGTACTGTAGGCTACTGTACTACTCAGACATGTCCCATAATACATACACTATATCTGTCCCATAATACATAACTATATCTGTCCCATAATACATAACTATATCTGTCCCATAATACATAACTATATCTGTCCCATAATACGTACACTATATTGCCAAAAGTATTTGCTCATCTGCCTTTACACGCATATGAACTTAAGTGACATCCCATTCTTAATCCATAGGGTTTAATGTGACGTCGGCCCACCCTTTGCAGCTATAACAGCTTCACCTCTTCTGGGAAGGCTTTCCACAAGGTTTAGGAGTGTTTATGGGAATTTTTGACCATTCTTCCAGAAGCGCATTTGTGAGGTCAGACACTGATCTTGGATGAGAAGGCCTGGCTCGCAGTCTCCGCTCTAATTCATCCCAAAGGTGTTCTATGGGGTTGTGGTCAGGACTCTGTGCAGGCCAGTCAAGTTCTTCCACACCAAACTCGCTCATCCATGTCTTTATGGAGCTTGCTTTCTGCACTAGTGCGCAGTCATGTTGGAACAGGAAGGGGCCATCCCCAAACTGTTCCCACAAAGTTGGGAGCTTAGAATTGTCCAGAATCACTTGGTATGCTGAAGCATTCAGAGTTCTTTTCACTGGAACTAAGGGGCCCAGCTCCTGAAAAACAACCCCACACCATAATCCCCCCTCCACCAAACTTCACACTTGGCACAATGTAGTCAGACAAGTACCGTTCTCCTGGCAACCGCCAAACCCAGACTCGTCCATCAGATTGCCAGATGGAGAAGCGTGATTCGTCACTCCAGAGAACGCGTCTCCACTGCTCTAGAGTCCAGTGGCGGCGTGCTTTACACCACTGCATCTGACGCTTTGCATTGCACTTGGTGATGTACGGCTTGGATGCAGCTGCTCGGCCATGGAAACCCATTCCATGAAGCTCTCTACGCACTGTTCTTGAGCTAATCTGAAGGCCATATGAAGTTTGGAGGTCTGTAGTGACTGACTCTGCAGAAAGTTGGCGACCTCTGCGCACTATGCGCTTCGGCATGACCCCGTTCTGTCATCTGTTGGATGGATCAACTTTTGGCAATATAGTGTATTTACTGTCACTGGCAGCTCAAGTAAGCTTGGATGTGGCGCTGCCTTATATATTTACTTCCACAGAGGCACTTTCTCCCACCGCTATTTCAAATCAGTCTGAAACCTAGTAATTAAATTCCTCAAACTCAATTTAACTGTGGCTGGCAAAGCGCCTCAGAAAATCAACTCAGCCATCGGTTCGCATGCGCCCAGGTGGCCTACGGTGGCCTAGTTACCATAGTTACCACTTCCCGTGTGTTTTTTTCCAGCCGGCGAGCCACTGAAAGTGTTTTCTTATGTCTTTTGAGTTGCACTGCTCTATAATCACATGACGGAGGCGAAGTGATGATGAAGCCCTCCCTTATCTCCCTCCAGCCATTACAGAGGAGCTGGCTAGTTCCCCGGAAGACGACGTGTTTGATGACCATCTTTGATGAGGGGAGGCGACGGGGAACACGCCGCAGAGAGAGACGAGCCGCTGAGGGGAATGATCTGCATAATGTTTCATAAGTAATCCACAGCCCGTCATCTCAGCCAAGCAAACACAAATGCGTTTTGTATTTGAATCCAGTTGATATTTTGTCTAGTGCCATAAACACTCTCTTAACTGTAGGCTACTTCAAACGGCTTTTTAGAATTTGTTTGTTCCATTTCCTGATGATAGGCTATTCCTGGTATCATAGAGCCACAGTCTGAATTTATATTATTAAGAGTCGTATTGATAAAGTGGAGAGTGCTGATAAAAAAAAATCCAGTCAGAACCCTTTTCAGGCTAGACAGAACCATTTTAAGAACCCATTACAGACTGAAAGGTTTTTTTATCTGGAACCTTTTTCCAGTTCCACTATTGTAAGGACTCTACAGCAAAATGCATTCACAGAGGGTAGCGTTCCTTACAGAGAGAGCCACTCTTAGCTGCTGAGACTTACTTCTCCACTAGAGGGTGCTGTTTATCACCCAACTCTCCCGCAGGTGTTCAGTGATTTAAAGCATCCTGCAGGGGTTCTATCTCTCTCTCTCTCTCTCTCTCTCTCTCTCTCTCTCTCTGTCTCTCTCTCTCTCTCTCTCTCTCTCTCTCTCTCTTTGTTGTTTTCCATGGACTGTATGCATCTGTACGGTGTCATAGAAATATGTCAACTCCGGTGGGAGCTGTTAGGCTATTACTGCTGAGGAGTTTGGAGCTGTTAGGCTATACTGCTGAGGAGGTGAGTGAGAATAGGCAGCAGTGTGTATTTCTTGACCCTGTACAATCCTCTTTATAGATGGTGTGAAATAACAAATTTGTCAAAATATGGGGTATTTTATCAAATCATTAAACAGAGGCTTTGTGTAAGAGGGAGGCACCATTACCTGTCTCACTGGAACTCCCAGGCTAGGCTAGGATAGGCGAGGACATTCATTCATGCAGATCAAACGTTTCAGGAAACCCCAGTAGGAAAGCCTACTCTTGGCAGTTGCAACGTTAGGTCTACGTCAAAAATAATAGGATATGCTATTGCCTTTCTCATGGGAGACTATTCATTAAGGAGCCCAGCCAACCACCGCCAGCCTACAACTGATCCTACTGCCTATTTTGTGTTTTTCTTATGAATTGTTTGTAAATATTATTTTGGATTAAAATGTTTGTGTGTGTGCATGTGTGTGTGTGTGTCTCTGTGTGCGTGCGTGTGTGTGTGTGTGTGGACGTCTTTCAATCAGTCGCCTCTTCAAATTCAGAAAACTCAAGACACATCATTCTTGCTTCCAACTCCATGTAGGCTATCAGGAGCTCGATCTGAAAATGTGGATTTGTCACCATAGTAACTCCAGTACTAGGTATTGAGGTGTGAGGTTGTGGTGCTGCTTGTCCTTCAGGGTCACCGGGGAATAAGACACACTCCTACTCAGGTGACGAGACCATGAAGGACTAGGCTACTGTTGCTCCGAGGCCACTCACGCATGCAACAACCACTCATTTTGCATAATAATAAGAAAAAAAAACCTATTTAATTCCATTAAATCCTATTATTTAAAAATGAGCGTTAATTAGGCTATATTTATCAGCAGGCGTGGCTTAACTATAGCCTAATGAGATTAAAATTGGCTACAATTATGAACTCCACAAAGGTGTGATGACTCTCCATGGCAACGCACATGTAAATGTCCTATCGCATGATCAGGATTGGTCAGGGTTGCTGACCGCGCCCTCCTCCAGATCCTCCTCCACATCCCCCCGCATCCCACCGGTGAGTCGGGGGACTGATTCTACAGCATCCGGTGCGGTGGAACGGGACCATTGTTTTATCCGTGGATTCAGGTGGGTTTGCTTCGTCTCTGAGTGGTGGAGCTCATCTGAAGCTCATCATTACGCGTGACTGAGGAAGTGCGGCATTTCACCCCAAACCCTCATTCAGGAGAACACAGGAGCTCCGCGGCCAATTTGGGATGATAAACTACGCGGTGTGTTTGTGATTTGGAGCCCCGGAGGATGAACAGGTAATGGCGTTTTGTTTTCCCGGCGCATGATCCGGAACGTGGGAATTGTGTTCCGGAACGTGGGAATTGTGTTTGAAGCGCTGCAGTAGGTTGCGCACGGATACGGAGCGTCTCATTGTCGTTGTGCCGCGTTGAGGCACCGGCGACACTACTGTCACCTTAACGAGAGGAATGTCGTTGCTGCCCAATCGTTGACTCGTTGTCTGGCGCCGAGCAATAAAGGAGCTATTGACAGTATGGATTTGAACTATTGTAGTCTATAGACTCGTTATCTGCATCGGCTGTGCTTCAGGAGAAGGGGGGTAGTCCAAATCCAACGGGAGCTGGTAAGGTCACTATAATTGCATGCGCGTCCGGGGCGGATTGGCTCTCTGTGTCTCATGATGATCAAACTTTGTTCTAGGGTTGCCATAGTTGAACGGCTCTCCACATGTCCTCATTCCCGTTGACCTACACTCCTTATATTAGGAGGCAATACCCTGCAGTCATCTGGGCTGAACCACACTAAGGAGATACCCTGGCAGCCACCAGGATACTCACACTAGCTCCTATACCCTCGGCAGGAGATAGGTTTGTTACAACAACAAACCTATTATGCACCGAATCTGCGTTAACTGAGCAGCCATGAGTAAATACAGATGGTGTTATTTGTCTGGAAAGTGTTAATTAGCTTACACTCTTGCTACAGTGCACATTTGTTCGATCACCTGTCTGTTAAACACATGAACAGAGAGAGAGAGGGAGAAAGCCCTTTGTCATTGATCCATCTCGGTTCCGAGGTTCTCTTGTGTTCTAGAGGAGCCTCTTCAGCACCACGCAGCCGGACAGCTCCCCGCTCGGAGTCTAGGCCCACCATGGATACTCCTACACGCTGTTCACTAGGTTGCGTACGCGGAAAGGCCACTAATTAAGCTCCTTATCTAGACTATCTTCACTAGTTTTCCATCATGAGCGTGTGGATATTGTAGTGCTCTGGGTTCCGTATTAGTGGACCAGCTGTTGTCCTGCGGAACATGGCTGCCTGAAGCCGGGGCTCTGTGCGCGCTGTTGACTGATGCTACAATCACATCGCATCACATGTTTCTGTCATCGAATCCCACCGATGGGCCGTGTTGTGGTATTCATGTTAAGGGCACACAGCTGTGGAGAGCCATGGGTTTATACAATAGTGTGGTTGATTTTGAGTCATATACTGTATTGCCATTAAGTTGTAGGATCATGTGTAACGGAATGCATCCTGTGAGGTTTGCTGAGGGGATGACACATTCATTCACAATCAAGTGACAGAGGTATGCGTGGTTTGTTCTGGAACTGGATTATATTCCCCCACCAAACATCTCAGTCAAAGCACACCAGTTAATCTGAGAGCGACGGGCTGTAGGGCTTGATGTGATGACGAGACACATTTTGAACACGTACGAGCATCTGTGTGTGTGTGTGAGAGAGAGAGAGAGAGAGAGAGAGAGAGAGCATGTGTGTGTGTGTATGTATATATTGTACACGTGTGTATTGTGTGTGTGTGTGTGTGTGTGAGAGAGAGAGTGAGCACGATTGTGTATGTTTGTATATGTATCTATTGTACACGTGTGTATTGTGTGTGTGTGTGTGTATATATATTGTACGTTTGTGTGTGTGTGTGTGAGAGAGAGTCTGAGTGAGTATTGTGTGTGTGTATATATATTGTACATGTGTGTGTGTGTGTGTGTGTGTGTGTGTGTGTGTGTGTGTGTGTGTGTGTGTGTGTGTGAGAGAGTCTGAGTGGGCACGTTTGTGTGTGTGTATATATTGTACATGTGTGTGTGTGTGTGTGCGTGCGTGCCTATGTGTTGGAGAGCCTCCTCAGGCGATCATGTGTGTGACGCTGTGTATCGTGCGCCTCCCTCTCCGTCATCATGCCCCCCACCAAGGTCACGTCCACCACAGGAGCTCAGTGGCCCCGGCCTGCCCCCCTCCTGGCCCTCGGCACAGCTCTGCCCCCCTCCCCATGCCCCCCTCCTCGCCCTCGGCACAGACCTGCCCCCCCCCCCTTGCCCATGTCCCCTGCCCTCGTCCCCTGCCCATGTCCCCTGCCCATGTCCCCTGCCCCCCTCCTGGCACAGCCCTGCCCTCGTCCCCTGCCCCCCTCCTGGCACAGCCCTGCCCCCCTCCTGGCACAGCCCTGCCCATGTCCCCTGCCCATGTCCCCTGCCCCCTTCCTGGCACAGCCCTGCCCTCGTCCCCTGCCCCCCTCCTGGCACAGCCCTGCCCCCCTCCTGGCACAGCCCTGCCCATGTCCCCTGCCCCCCTCCTGGCACAGCCCTGCCCTCGTCCCCTGCCCCCCTCCTGGCACAGCCCTGCCCCCCTCCTGGCACAGCCCTGCCCATGTCCCCTGCCCATGTCCCCTGCCCATGTCCCCTGCCCCCTTCCTGGCACAGCCCTGCCCTCGTCCCCTGCCCATGTCCCCTGCCAATGTCCCCTGCCCATGTCCCCTGCCCATGTCCCCTGCCCTCGTCCCCTGCCCATGTCCCCTGCCCCCGTCCCCTGCCCATGTCCCCTGCCCTCGTCCCCTGCCCTCGTCCCCTGCCCTCGTCCCCTGCCCATGTCCCCTGCCCTCGTCCCCTGCCCTCGTCCCCTGCCCTCGTCCCCTGCCCATGTCCCCTGCCTGCGCTCCCCGCTGACGCTGCCTCTAATCAGGCCTGACGTGTGACTCAGCTTCCCCGGCGCAGCAGAGCAGATCTCTTCCCTGGATGATGTAGAGAGGAGGGGGAAAAGCTCGGCGCTGAGATCCGTTCTCCCCCCACACCTCGGGGGTAATGGGGTTTATATCATGTATTTGTGCCACAATCGGCTCGGTCTCCTGAACTTTGCTTACTAAGGGGAATTCACTGTTACAGTAAGTGCCTCGGGTGTCCTCTCTGCTGGCGGAGGTGCAAAGGAACGTCCACTCGCTACGTGAGGAGAGGCGCTCAAGTAGGCATTTTCACTGGGTTTTGTAGCCAGACCCACACATGAATAAACCTGCTCGACCTTCAGTGGCTCGCCACTCTCTGGCCACCATCGCTTCCAAGTCCTGTGTGGATCCCGGCTCTGTTTTCAGAGACAACACTCAGATGAAAGGATGTGAACGCTCAGGCGGTTTATATCAGCCGAGACGCCGACGGCTGGACGGCCGAGACGCGTCTGAATGAAGGAAGCGCCACTTACGGTACCCGCGCCGTCGGACAGTTCACTTCGTCCCAATTGATATCGCAGTCAGAGAATTTACAGCTAAAAATAAGTTGCCAGTCATGCCAGGCTGTTCCCGAGGGAGGCCGGCGCTCAGAGAGACGGAGAGATGGAGGGGACGCCGCCCGACTTCCTGTTACCAGAGAGCTCCTCAGGAAGAGGCGTGGTGTTATTATCACTCACAGCTCGGCGCCTTTCTCCCCAGTCGCTGCTGCTGCCATTGCCGCTGGTTAGTGCTAAATGCATTCTGGGATATTTGGCTGTCTCAAGTCCACGCGAGTCACCTCCCGATGCATCCTCGATAAAATGGGCGGAGCAAGTACACATCCGGGGCATTTGGAGCGTACTTGGCAGTACTGTACCTTTGAATTGGAACAGTACTTTGGCTGCAACTGATGACGTTTCATAAGAACACAAGTAAAGACATGAGCGCGTGCTGAGAAAGGGCGTGTCTCTGTGAGCCGGACGCCTCTCTGGAAACCACGGCTACCGCATGCGTCATTAAGCCTGTATTGAAACGCTTGTATGAATGTATCACACCACCTCCATACTGCATGTTCCTTACAGTACATCACCCAAGTAATCAAACACACCTACTGTAGTTCATTAAACATCGATTAAGCCAGCGAGGTATTGCGGATAGAGAGGTTATATCACAGGTCATGTTTTAGGGAAGTGGAATCCATCGATCGACCCATAATGCATTCTGTGATGGGCGGATCAATATGGGACACAGGATGGTCTTAAGAGAGACGGGGCAGTCCGAGGACAGGATGGTCTTAAGAGAGACGGGGCAGTCCGAGGACAGGATGGTCTTAAGAGAGACGGGGCAGTCCGAGAACAGGATGGTCTTAAGAGAGACGGGGCAGTCCGAGGACAGGATGGTCTAAAGAGAGACGGGGCAGTCCGAGTGTGTTCTCAGAGGACAGGATGGTCTTAAGAGAGACAGGCAGTCCGAGGACAGGATGGTCTTAAGAGAGACGGGGCAGTCCGAGGACAGGATGGTCTTAAGAGAGACAGGCAGTCCGAGGACAGGATGGTCTTAAGAGAGACGGGGCAGTCCGAGGACAGGATGGTCTTAAGAGAGACGGGGCAGTCCGTGCGTGTTCTCAGAGGACAGCGCTGCCCTGTCTCGGGGTCAGTTGCGCCCTCAGAAGGGTGCGGTTACACGACGGCTGTAAGTATTTCCGCTGAGCCCTCGTCCGTGAGAGCGAGACGGGAGGTTGTCCCGGGCTGTTCTACAGAACGTGGCGCACGGCGCCCTCAGAGATGGGAAAGCAGATAGCCTGCTGTCAGCGAGGCGTGTTATGCACGCGTCCTGTCCACTGAAACTAATGGCAACCAAACAGAAAAGCACCACGCTGCCCCCCGCTGCTAGAGGGCACATCATTTTGAAGAATCTATCTAAGTGAGTTTGTGTGTGTGTGTGTGTGTGTGTGTGTGTGTGTGTGTGTATGTGGTGTGTGTGTGTGTGTGTGTGCGTGGTGTGTGTGGTGTGCTTGTGGTGTGTGGTGTGTGTGTGTGGTGTGTGTGGTGTGTGGTGTGTGTGTGTGTGTGTGTGTGTGTGTGTGTGTGTGGTGTGTGTGTGTGTGTGTGTGTGTGTGTGGTGTGTTGTGTGTGTGTGTGTGTGTGTGTGTGTGTGGTGTGTTGTGTGTGTGTGGTGTGTGTGTGTGTGTGTGTGTGGTGTGTGTGTGTGTGTGTGTGTGTGTGGTGTGTGTGTGGTGTGTGTGTGTGTGTGTGTGTGTGAGCCTCAGGAAGGATCAGGTGTGTGAGGTCTGTGGAAAACACAAGTATCATTCAGTAACAAAGCTGCTACTGACACCTGGGAGAAATCACCTGTGCCTGAATGGCTTTTCTGTGCTACGGGGAGACCAGTGGAGAGACCGCGGGCGGGGGGCGGTCCCCCCCCAAAAACAGCAATCTTCGGTGTCCTCCCTGCTCCCTCCCCCGTTATCCAGTCATTTTGACGGCCGTCTGGAGATTTACGCGGGCGCTATCGGTCAGTTTATTGTCGCATGAGGCTAGGTGTAAATCCTGGAATGTTTAGCAGCTGTCTGGCTGTCTATCCATCACGCCAGGTCCCTTGCCGGGGCCTGTCACAGTCAGACGGCGGACCCCTGACCGGCCGCACTGAGGGTCCGCCTGGTAAATAGTGGAACACAAGCCATTTATTTCAATTCGCACTCTATCTCTGCAGGCTTCTCTCAGGGGGGGGGGGGAGGGGGGTGCTATGGAAGGATATAATACACAGCAAGAATCTCATCTCCGATGCCGCATTGCAAAAATGCTCTCCCCCCAGGCCTGGGGCCTCGCCCAGTCTGGGGCCTCGTGGTCGGAGGCAGCGTGTCTCCAGCGTCTCCCCAGTCTGGGCCCTCGTGGTCTGAGGCAGCGTCTCCCCAGTCTGGGGCCTCGTGGTCGGAGGCAGCGTGTCTCCAGCGTCTCCCCAGTCTGGGGCCTCGTGGTCGGAGGCAGCGTGTCTCCAGCGTCTCCCCAGTCTGGGGTCTCGTGGTCGGAGGCAGCGTGTCTCCCCAGTCTGGGGCCTCGTGGTCGGAGGCAGCGTGTCTCCCCAGTCTGGGGCCTCGTGGTCGGAGGCAGCGTGTCTCCCCAGTCTGGGGCCTCGTGGTCTGAGGCAGCGTTTCTCCAGCGTCTCCCCACCCCAGTCTGGAGCCTCCATGCCACACGGGTGTCACTGCTCACTGAGCGTGTGCAGGACTCAGATCCCAGTTAAAGATGCAGCGGCCGCCCCGGGCTCACCCCAGCTGTGTGTGTGTGTGTGTGTGTGTGTGTGTGTGTGTGTGTGTGTGTGTGTGTGTGTGTGTGTGTGTGTGTGTGTGTGTGTGTGTGTGTGTGTGTGTGTGTGTGTGTGTGCGTGCGTGCGTGTGTGTGTGTGTGTGCGTGCGTGTTTGTGTGTGCGTGCGTGTGTGTGTGAGAGAGAGAGGGAGAGGATGAGAGCTGTGTACCCCTGTCTGCTCTGCCTGTCGTTTGCAAGCTTGATAACAAGCTGGTGAAGGAAGGAAGGTGACGAGGCTGGATGAACTCTGGACGATCTCTGGACGATCTCTCTGGACGATCTGTCTGGACGATCTCTGGACGATCTCTGGACGATCTCTGGACGATCTCTGGACGATCTCTCTGGACGACCTCTGGACGATCTCTCTGGACGATCTCTGGACGATCTGTCTGGACGATCTGTCTGGACGATCTCTGGACGATCTCTGGACGATCTCTGGACGATCTCTGGACGATCTCTCTGGACGATCTCTGGACGATCTCTCTGGACGATCTCTGGACGATCTCTGGACGATCTCTGGACGATCTCTGGACGATCTCTGGACGATCTCTCTGGACGATCTCTGGACGATCTGTCTGGACGATCTAAGGACAATCTCTGGACGATCTCTCTGGACGATCTCTGGACGATCTCTGGACGATCTCTGGACGATATCTCTGGACGATCTCTTGACGATTTCTCTGGATGATCTCTGCATGATCTCTGGACGATCTCTGGACGATCTCTAGACGATCTCTCTGGACGATCTCTCTGGACGATCTCTGGACGATCTCTGGACGATCTCTGGACGATCTCTGGATGTCAGTACTGTGACCACAGTACAGGGCTCTGTGCTCTTCAAGGCAGACGTGTTCATCTGGGGTGTCTATAGGAGAGATGTGCAGTGAAACGCTCACTCAGTCAGACGCTCACTCAGTCAAACGCTCACTCAGTCAAACGCTCACTTCGGGGAATGTGAACGCAGCAGCAGAACATCTGTTTATCTCCTCTTCCTCTGTGGCTTTGAGATGGTCTGTTTTTGTCTTGCAGTTTTGTGGAATACATGGATAGCGCTTACATTTACGGTACTGTATGTGGCTGTGGTAGGATTTTAAGAAGGAAAAAAACATCTGATTTCAAAATCATTTGACTTTTAGAGTGCTTGTTTTTAAAATCATTTCACTTTTAGAGTGCTTGTTTTTAAAATCATTTCACTTTTAGAGTGCTTGTTTTTAAAATCATTTCACTTTTAGAGTGCTTGCTCATCGGGTCTGGGAGCCGTATTTGCATATCCTGACTGGACTGCTGAAGCAGCCATTTAAGGGCTGTTCTATTTTGTGGAGTTGCACATTGAGAGAAGGAGCACGCTGTTGATCTCTGGGAGCTGCGAACAGAGGCCCTGGTGGAGAATGCTTCTCTAACATCAGCGGAGGTGTGTTGACGGTTCGAATTAATGATACCCGGGGGATATCAGGGGAGTGTGCCTCACATCTATCATTCATTAAGTGTCTGTGAGAAACTGTGCTTAGAAATGTAGTACGTCTACTGTAATAGTTAGAATGCAGTCGGCAAGATTAACAGCAGTCGGTATAATCGCTCTCCAGTCCCTTCGACTGTGCTCAACCCTGAGGGACCTCCCTCGTTACCTCTGTTGGAGTCTGAATGCCATTAGCGGATGTAAAACACCTCGTGGCCTTTTTATCTGACCGATTTATGTAGTTTTCCAAATGACATCGAGTATAATCATGCTAACATAACCTTGGGCCTCAAAGAGCCTTTTGAACGTAGCCTTTCATTCCCACATACTTGAATATGAGTAGAGTTCTGTGTGGTCGTGTGCAGTCGTAAAGAGCAAGACCGCAAACACATCCAGTCCGAGCCGGAGGATTGTTCTTGGGGAAATGTGAATTTGTCATATCGCCCCTTTTGGCTGAGGCGAGATAGGGAGAGTGGTATCAAAACGCTGGTACTCAAAATGGCCGCCGCAGTACCTGTGGTCAGTGCAACATTGTTAGATTGTTACTCTGAGGCTGATATATATGTGATGGGAGTGGATATTGCAGGTAACTGTACAGCAGATGTATTTGACACACCAAATGTGAGCAGCTGCTAGGCTTGGTGATGCGTATCTGTTCTATTTATCTGTGTTGTAAGTCTCTTCTCTGAGTCACTCTGCTCTCCGCCTTCCTGCATCACCTCCTAGGTCTGCTCATTTGATTGTGACAACACAGATCCTCTCGGGGATGAAGGTAATTGCCGTTCTTGAAGAGCAATGTTGGAGCAATGTTGGAAATGTTGCAATGTTGTGATCCCCGCTCCTGCATAGCATGGTAATTCAACCTACACAGTGTCCATGCCTTTTCTTACAGTACAGCCATCCCCCACCCCCCAAACACACACACCACACACACACACACACGCACACACACACACACACACACACACACACACACACACACACACACTTAAATTCACTACAAATACAGATAAGATAGATACTGATCATGAAAAAAAATGCTTTACTTGCGCACAGACGGTCACAGACGGTTACAGACGGTCACAGACGGTCACAGACGGTCACAGACGGTTACAGACGGTTACAGACGGTCACAGACGGTTACAGACGGTCACAGGCGGTCACAGACGGTTACAGACGGTTACAGACGGGCACAGACGGTCACAGACGGTTACAGACGGTCACAGATGGTTACAGACGGTCACAGACGGCCACAGACGGTCACAGACGGTCACAGACGGTCACAGGCGGTCACAGACGGTCACAGACGGTCACAGACGGTCACAGAGAGTTACAGACGGTCACAGACAGTCACAGACGGTTACAGACGGTCACAGACGGTTACAGACGGTTACATGCGGTTACAGACGGGCGTGCGCATGAGTCCTCGGTGTCCCTGCCTCCCAGACACACGCACACATTTTAGACCCTAGTGGCACTCGGGAGGATAAACGGGGAATTTCATAGCCGCCTAATCCTTCTTTAAATTGCATAAATTGTTCCCATGTGCGAAAACAAACCAATTCTCACCGTGCAATAATTGGATTGTGACGTCCGCAGTAACACAAACAGGCCGAGGCTTTGCAGCACCTGCCGAGAGTTACCCAGCACTAGAGCTGGCATCTGCTGCCGCATGTTCAGCCAAGGCTATTCTCTATTTAAAACAGCTAACGCTAACACTGTCACTTCACACATCTGAGGAATATGGAAGTCCGCCCAAATAACCTCTCAGTTCTAGGTGCATCTGGTAGCCTATTTGATAAGAGGTTTTCTGCTGACTCTAGTCCTAGTTTGTCCTGTTCTGAAGCTATTCCCAGTGCCAGGACATGTATGGTCAGAATCTAGGGGTAGAGAGAAGACCAGGTGCAACCAGGAAAAGCCAACTAGGCACTGATACCGATATAAGGGCGTAAGACTGAACTATGTATAGAATCTGGCCACACCGGGACTATAAAGACGGTCCGATCAGAGTTCACTGAATGGGAGTGTGTCTCTGTGACTGACCCAGGATCTGTCTGCTGTTATACTCTGAATGGGAGTGTGTCTCTGTGACTGACCCAGGATCTGTCTGCTGTTATACTCTGAATGGAGTGTGTCTCTGTGACTGACCCAGGATCTGTTTGCTGTTATACTCTGAATGGAGTGTGTCTCTGTGACTGACCCAGGATCGTGTCTGCTGTTATACTCTGAATGGAGTGTGTCTCTGTGACTGACCCAGGATCTGTCTGCTGTTATACTCTGAATGGGAGTGTGTCTCTGTGACTGACCCAGGATCCTCTCTGCTGTTGGGCTCGGTAAATCTTGAGTCTCTTTGTCTGTTTTGGAGAGAGTGGACATAGTTCACACAGATATAATTGTTGTTTGAGGCAATGACCGACCAGTTTCCTGGTCAACCCACTCATCTGTGTGCTTCATCTGTGAATCTACAGCGTTGACTGACCTGTGACCTTGTTCATGTATGTACTACGTAGCCAACCGTAGCTAGCATGGTTTCCGTGACTCATGGCTGTTGAGGTTTCATCACGGCGAAGGTTTGACTGATGCATCTGGGGGTCGGCTGCCTTCTCCAGCCTCTCTGTCGGGCGTCGTCGGGCGCTGTGTGTGAACAGACACGCTCCGTTACCCAGCGGCGCCGCCGGAATTGGACACATGGAGCGTATGGCTGCAGAGCTCCTTAAGAATGCAGATCTCCCCGGGCCAGCGTATGGCTGCAGAGCTCCTTAAGAATGCAGATCTCCCCGGGCCAGCGTATGGCTGGAGAGCGCGGCTCAGCGGAAACGCTCTCAGGGAGGAATCTGCACACAGACTCGGATCCAGTTTTCACCACTTTATAACCCCCAACACAGCTTTAATACCAGACCCCCAACACAGCTTTAATACCAGACCCCCAACACCCCTTTAATACCAGACCCCCAGACCCCCAACACAGCTTTAATACCAGACCCCCAACACCCCCAACACAGCTTTAATACCAGACCCCCAACACAGCTTTAATACCAGACCCCCAGACCCCCAACACCCCTTTAATACCAGACCCCCAACACCCCTTTAATACCAGACCCCCAACACAGCTTTAATACCAGACCCCCAACACAGCTTTAATACCAGACCCCCAACACAGCTTTAATACCAGACCCCCAGACCCCCAACACCCCTTTAATACCAGACCCCCAGGTCCCCAACACAGCTTTAATACCAGACCCCCAACACAGCTTTAATACCAGACCCCCAACACAGCTTTAATACCAGACCCCCAACACAGCTTTAATACCAGGAACACAACAGACTGGCACGGATCCTCAGGTCTCTCTGTGTCTAAATAACTATCTATCTATTTATCTATCTATCTATCTGTCAGTCTATCTATCTTTCTGTCTGACAGTATGTATCTAATCTAATCCCAAACGGACATCTTGGCTCCTGAGCCAAAGTCCAAATGAGTGGGGGTGAATGGCTGTTGGTGTTCACGCTCTGAGGGAGCCGGTGCTCTGAACAGTCGTCCCACCTCCTCAGCCACCCACCCACTATATTACGCTTCATTCCTGGGTAGCACATCCCGTCAGGTAGGAAATGTCCAAATGTCTGTCAACATGTCCTACCTGACAGGATAGGAAGGCTACCCACAAATTAAACACAATAAAATGGGTCGTAGGACATTCTGATAGACATTTCCTACCTGACAGGATGTGCTGCCCATGAATTAAACGTAACATGATGGGTGGTAGGTGATCCTGAAGAGGTAGCAGGAATGGGAATTTATACGATTTTAGCGATTCCGATTCCATTTTCGATTCTGCTTATCGATCCGATTCCTCTGCTCGTCCGGGCAATGGGTGAGTTCGTACCTGACCATATCACACGCTGTAGAAGAGACGTCAAACTCCATTTCAGCAGTGTTGAACAACGTATTTAGCGTTAAATGCACTAACGTTACCAGATACTAAATTAGAACAGACATCAAAGCTTTGTGACGATAAGGAATAACTCATCCAAATACATTTGCTGTGTTGAGCAATATTTGTTGATCCTTCCTGTTGACTTTAGTGACGATAAAAGAGAGGAGAATTGCTCAGCAGGGCAGTTTTGATGCATCTTTTATTAGAGGTGTTAAGGTCTCAAGTAGTTCGAGGGGATTCGCTCCACCGTGTTGAGCAGAGTTGTTCTGGGGAAGATGGGTGTGTTAGATCTGAATGCCGGAGCAGCGCATAGGCCCCGTTGTCGTGGTCGAGCAGGGCACTTTTTGGGCCCCAGTGCTCTCCGGCAGCTAGGCCCGGTTATGGAGGGCGGCAGAACCTTCCTGGCCCGGCCCGGTTTCCGTCACTGCGTTGAGATACTGATCAAGACCACATGCTGGGCATGGGTACCGTGTAACACACGAATGGATCTCCAGATATGAAATCCATTAAAGCAGGAACTGAATAGCAACAGCAGTAACAGTACCATGCTCGAATATACCGCTGGAATTAGAATACTCTAAGTGCATGTCCCAGTTTGTGTGTGTGTGTGTGTGTGTGTGTGTGTGTGTGTGTGTGTGTGTGTGTGTGTGTGTGTGTGTGTGTATGTGTGTGTGTGTGTGTGTGTGTGCGTGTGTGTTTCTTGAGTCATCAGGGAGATCTTCCTTCATGTTTTTAAAAGTTGATGTTTTGTGAGAGAGTGTGTGGGTCTTTTGTTATGCAGTGTGTGTGTGTGTGTGTGGCAGTGTGACTGTGTGTGTATTAAGTCATATACAGAGCTTCCTCTTGGAGAGAGTGCAGGTTGTTCTCTGAAGTCAGGGCTGGTTCTGTGGGGAGCCTGGTGAACTTTAATAAGCTCTCATGAGGGATGTGGAGATACAGGAAGAGAAACGATTCCCACTTTCACTCATATTGGAATATCCACTTTTAGTCATCCTCATGGAGTTGGGAGCCAATCAGCATGGGTGTTGTGACATCGGCCCAATTAAAAACCAATCCTTACCCACTCCCACTCCAACTCAGTGTCACCATGGCATTTTTAGGTGATTTATGGGAAAAATGTTTATGATTTATAATAAAAAATCTAAATCAATATAATTAAATACATAAATATAATGAGAGATGATCATCTAATAATGAGAGATGATCAAAAATTCACACAGATCAAATTCAGTAAATAACTCGCTCCCATGCCTGTTAGGCAGCCTTCCTTCTTTTGTGAAGAGACATTTGTATGTCGCAGCCTAATCAGCTGCTTTGTCTGTTCCATTGTCCCTGTAAATAACGGAATATGATGCAAGTTTGACGTAGACATAGGCCTATTTAGATTTATTTTATGTCGGCTATGCATGAATAGGCTGCCGGCTTTTAAAAGTTTGCTACTATCAAGCGTAGGGATAAAGTGATGTTTTCTCTTTTTCTCTTGTTTTGGGTTTTATCTTTTGACACCACATTCTGTTATTTTCTTTGAGGCTGTGAAATCAGTGTGAGGAAAACAAAAGTTTTGAGTGCTGTATAATAATCTAAAATAATTGTCAGTTATTTCCTCCGGCATCGCTTTGGCACGTGCACTTCCTGCTTCGGCTATCGTGAGCGTGCGCCGATGCAGGCGCACCGTTTAAGGGTTTGACAGTCCACTCACACTCCTGCGCTAGTTGGTTTGGGACGGCCCTAAACATGGGGAAGCTCGGCGTGAACGCACAAGCGGGGGAGGGGATAGGGTGAGGGCTTAGGGGCTGGTATGAGACTGGGCCATCACCAGGGTCAGAGACACAACATGGATGACTGAGCCCTGGAACTAGAGCTCCCTTAACCCCACGGGCTGAGGGCTGAGGAGCTGACTGATCACACCTGAACCGAGTCAGCAATCGTCCAGGAAAGGACTGGTGAAGGACTCAGAAGCCCACAAGCCAGGAGAGCGTGGAGGGAGAGAGGAGGCTGCTTGTAATTCTCAGTTTTTTTTTTTTTAAAGAGCTGACCCACGGCCTTTTTGTAGGGTCGGTGGTTCGAATCCCGGCTCCTCCTGACTACATGTCGAAGTGTCCTTGGGCGAGACACTGAACCCCAAATTGCTCCCAATGAGCAGGTTAGCGCCTTGCATGGCAGCTGCCGCCATTGGTGTGTGAATGGCGCTCCGGGCCAGTGTAACAACTGGATAGGGAGCGCGTTACAAATGCAGTTCCTATACCTATACCTAAGTAAAGCTACTGACTTACTTTCTCTTTATTGTAATTAGATTACTTTACTGATTATGCTTTTTTTTTTAAGTAATCAGATTACTAGTTACATTTACTTATGTGTTACTTTGTAAAACCAGATCATTCCTTACCCAAATCATAGAAGCGCTGATCTAGGATCAGTTTTGCATCTTAGATCATGATAAACACAAGACAATCTGATCCTAGACCAGCACTCTCACATCTCGACCCTAAAGTCATAAACAGTCAGTTCAGCCACGACTGCAGAGACCGCATGCACATAGAAACCACAGGAAAGGGAGCAGGTATGCGTGTAAGTAACTCAAAAGTAATCACATTTATATACGTTCAGTAACTGTAATCTGATTACTGAGAATTCAAATGTAATCCCTTACGTTCCCAGTTACTATAAAAAGTAATCTGATTACAGTAATGTTACTTAGTAATCAGTCACTCTCAACACTGGGCGCTGCTGATCTTAAGGTCGTTACTCCTCTTCCCCCGGGGAGGTCATTGTCTGGTAATTATTAGTTAATTGAACACAACTCACTATTGTTTATTAGCTTCCTAAGTGATGGTTTGATAAGTAGAAGGGAGATGAATGGATCATTATGTTTGTGTAACCAAGCTGTGAATCTCCTCAGTTGCCTCCAGTGACGCCATGCTCTACTTGCCCATTATGTCAATGGGTTGGAGGTGCAAACAAAGTTCTTCTACATGGGTTTAATAGGAAAAATGCCTGTATGTGTGTCAAGAGTAGTATACCTGTGCAATTGAATTGACTGGCCTTTCAGTGGTGTTGCTGGCTAGTTCACATTACCAGTTCAAGACTGAGGTGCGAAGAATGACCTGGGTTAGGATGCAACGTGACATCTGTTCAAATACAATTTATTATTATTATTATTATTATTAATAATACCTCAAAAATGATGAAGCACCTCCTTATCCACGGTATTAATATGCGTGCAGAGAGCTGCACCGTGTTCCAAGAGCCAACGTAATAGCCCAGCAGCTACAACATCAACCTCGTCCTCGACCAACTTGGCATCTATGCCCTCCTCGACAACATCATCCACCAGCACATCCTCCAGCACATCATCCACCAGCACATCCTCCAGCACATCATCTGGCGAAACATCTGGTAAGCTCAACATTAGCTGCATTTGTAATGTTACCTTATGTTAGCTTAGCTAGCGGTAGCCCTAACCAGACTGTCAGATGGCTGAGCTGAGAGCCTGGCTATCGTAAGCTAACTTGTTGGCTAAATGACGAGGCTGAAGTTAGAACCCGTTGCTCAGAACCCGTTTGGAATGATCCGGTCCACCTTAAAAAAAGGTTCAAATCGGGATTGAATCAAGATTAAAAGAAAACTACCCAAAATGTCACGGGTTCTATACTACCCAGTGGTAGTAGACCCCCTCCCAGTCTGACTCGTGGAGTTTCACGAGATTCTGATGTGGCATTTCAAAATAAAAGCCTTCTAAAGTCTCAAAGTCTTTTTTTAAGGTGGACCAGATACTTCCAAACGGGTTCTGAGAAACGGGTTCTAACTTCAGCCTCGTGGCTAAATGGTGGTAGTTGCTGGTTAGCTAGCTAGCAGTGAAGCAGTTTGTAACGTTAGCTAGGTAACATTAACATGTCGGTTTAGGCTTATACAACATGGGGATATATTTATTTGGACTTGGAGAGGTATTTTGGATTCTGACTATCAACATATGATATTGTGTTTTTTCAGCTACTACTCGCCCCCGTGTGACACCTTTCTCTCTGGCAGAGAGGGCTACCATGTTGTCACAGGAACGGTCTGATGAGTGCCACAGAGCGGTGACCAAGTTTGTTGTCAAAGGATTGCTGCTCTTCTCAACAGTGGAAGCCCCTGAATTTAGGTAACGTTCGCTGACTGAAATAGATAGCATATTAAGTTTGAGTTTATTATTCTTGCTCGCAGTATATAAGCAGAATATTACAAATAATTATGAAATTGTAAGATATTTACAGATATTTTCAGACAGTATGTTTAGACGGTAATTTAGGCCCATGTTTACAGTCATAGTTATTTACAGAAGTCTCTCTTAATTATATGCATTATTTAAAAAGTGATATTGCAGTGGCCAGGGAGGCGGTTCTTAGTCTGTTTTACCAACTTACAACTTACAAAAAGATCTTTTTCCTGAGTGGTATATAAAGCAATGTTTCTACTTGATTAGGAGTCTTTAGTTTCCACCTCTTATATTTCTCAGCCACCTCATTTAGGGAGATGACCCGGGCCCTGCACCCCAAATACCACCCCCCCCCCCCCGAGACATGCTGAGAAACACATTTATACCCGCATGGTACAGTGTAGAAAAGGACAAGGAGTCATTTTAATTTATATGTTCATGTTCAACAAGCAAGTGATGGGGCTGCTGCTCTCAAGTTCAAGCAATAAATATTTTGCAGTGAGAATGTTTAAAATGTTTCGGCTGATTTTGTCAATATTGCATGAATTAAAAGGGTTTTATTGCAATTGCATTCTTGTATATACTATGATAGTGTGCTATGGAATCGAATTCCAGATATCTAAATTTCAAACGATACCCAGGCCTAATGCTCATCTCAGGTCCACACGCTCCATCTCTCCACGCTCATCTCCAGGGACGCACCAATCACAACCGGAGGGTTTTGCCCTCTAACGCCCGACTGAAGACCAGATGGTTTTATTTTGTATTTTGGCCAGTTTAAAAAACAACTTAAAATCAATCAATCAATCAAAGCTTTATTTGTATAGCGTGTTTCATACCCAGAGGCAACACAATGCGCTTTACAGAGAACAAGGGAGGAGGGCATACGACCCACTCTCTACATATTCCAGAGGGAAGCTAAAAAACAGTAATCACCCGGGGGTCAAATAAGTGAGCTGTAAAAAATATTTCCTGACCCCTCTCAACAAGGCGATCGAGCAAGCTCCAGGAGTATGTTTGTCTACCGGCTAAGAACATTTATAAAGCAATAAATTACATTAAATTACATTTTCAGAGTCAGAGAGGTTGAAAACATCATAAGAGACACTAGAAGGCCTTTGTTATGTGGCTTATTTCCTCACAAAATATATCTTAATGTAGGGTTATTTTCCTAGATGGGGTTATTTATTTGATGAGGGTATAACCTGTTCCATGCAGCTTGATCTGGGGTTGAATAAAACATGTCCAACATCTTTTGCAGTTGTGCGCTTTTCACCTTGGAATGACAGGTCTCTTCTTGGCATTCTGCAAGCATTTTTTCACACCGCACAAATATCCACAGCTGCCAATAAATGCTCCTTGAAAAAATCTCTGAATTGCTCTGACACTTGATGCTACCTTGACCAACCAGACAGATGCTCTTTAACAGAAACACAACTCATATCCGGTAGCATTCTTAAAAGGAAAGATCACACAAAACTATTGTCTGACCTCTCTATTTTTCTTTACATAATTGCGCAACTGATGGTTATTTATGAGTGCTTTTTAAAGGGGAACGCCGCTGTCATAGCAAGTCCAACTGTTACCAGCTGAGGGCCATGTGGAATCAAGCTGCTCAACTGAGGCGTTCACCTTTTTAACTAGGAAGCTCCAGTGAGAAGGACAATTGGAGCTGGAACAAACACTGTGGTGGGGAAGATTGCCCACTACAAAGAACTGTTGTGTTTTGAATAACTGCCTGCTAAATAACCAGAGTGGCTGCCAGTGAGAAATTACTCTTGATTGTTGTTATTGTTTGATAATTGATGCTTGATTTGTGGACTACTGTTTGGTAGTTAGTATAGCTTGTTTATGGAGTTGGCTAAAACTGTGGATTGCTGTGCTGGTTGGTGAATAATATAGAGTTGTAGGCCTACTGCTAATTATTTCTTACCCCCTCGGTGAGCTTCTTGTCTTTGAAATCGAGAGTTTAACATGTTTTTGAATGATTTTTCAAGGTGCCCACCCACATCCATTGTATGACCTAAACGGTGGTAGAGCAATTATCAACTTTCTCAAAAGTGAGTTTTGTCAACGTTTTGATCTGAACCATTGTATATGATCATAAGTAACCTTAAAACAGGACTAAACACGATTTTTCCCTTTACTACTCCTTTAAGTGCTGAGCATTTCTGAAATTTCCTCCTACTCAAATTTAAGTATAAAAGCAAGATATCAAATTTCTTAAGACTAAGAATCACTCTTACTCTCCCAGTTATTTAAGACAGCTCCAGAGGTCTCTCAACTGGTTAGGAGTTGCCACTAGAGGCCTGTGATGTCAGAAGACAGAGGCGTGCGCAAAACTTCCAGGAGAGGAGGGTTAGGGTTAAAGGCGACTATTTCAGCACGGCTTTTGAAAAAAGAATGTTCTAGCACTTCTTCTCACAGTCAGATGGTGAGAGAATGCAGGAGATCTGCGACGCATTCAGAAGTGTGATGTCCTCTCATGCCTTTTACTAGTCAGCACTCGTTAATGTGGGACTGAACTTGCCTTTTATAATATGTGCCCTTTCCTCCACTAACTCCACGAGTTGCAGCGCTTCTTCCTCTCTCCAGTTCAGCTTTCTGTTAGAATCCACGCTGTCTGTGATGACATCACTGAATGTAGGCTTTATATACACAAGTCAGTTAACACACCAGTTTCAAATCTGTCATCAGGAAATGGTCGGAACAAATGGGAAACAGCTAGTGTTATTTATATGTGAATATACTTGTTTATTTATTATTTAACATTCTTTATTCTTTGTGTTGAATGTATCTTAAGAAGTTTCTCACAATTAATTTTCTCTGAGAATACTCTTAGATAATTAGTCAGATTCAATGATTGGTCCTTGCCTGGGGTTTTCCAAATATGTCATCCAGGATCCCCTTTGCAGCACAGCAAATGTCGTAAATCAGCTCTGAGACTGAAACTTAAGATTTAATCCTACACTTCACAAACATTTTTTCCACTATTCTTGTTTTTTGTAATGCAGCACTGCCTCTACCTCTATTAAGAATGTGTCCGTAGGGAGACAAATAAACTTGAACCTTGAACATGATATTACATTTCCCCAGCATGCAAAATCAACTGATTCATTATTTTAGCTTAAGATTGATGCCAAACAGGCTATTGTGGACATAGCAGCATAGAATCAGTCATTTATAACACACCATAACAGTTGGTTACAAATACAATGCATCAACACAATAACCTTATTCACAGGGCTTATTCGTGTGGTGTTTGCATCACATGGTTGGAATGAAGCAATTTCACTTTATTAAAGAAACAAGACAAAGGAAGTCCTTTCCTTTGTCTCCCTATGTGAGTGAAATGTGGCCTGGCCTGTCGCAGGGGGGTGGGGGAGAACAGGGTGTGATAGGTTGAGGGTCCTTATCAGTATCCCCAACATTCCAGCATGAGAGGGTCTCACAATGGTCAGTAGAACTGTTTGTCATGTCCTACTCCACTACGATGGTGTGATATAGTCTGTATCCATGCTTTTACAGTCATGGACATTAAGTATTGGCACCCCTGGAATTTTTCCAGAAAATACAACATTTCTCCCAGAAATTGTTGCAATTACAAATGTTTTTGGTATAGCCATGTTTATTTCCTTTATATGCATTGGAAAAACACAAAAAAAGCAGAAGAAAAAAGCCAAAATTTACATAATTTTACACAAAACCACAAAAATGGGCCGGCCAAAATTGTTGGCTCCCTTTTAAAACTGTGGGGAAATAATTTTATTTCAAGCATGTGATGCTCGTTTAAACTCACCTGTGGCAAGTAACAGGTGCTGGCAATATAGACATCAAACCTGAAGCCACTTAGAATGTATAAAAGTTAACTAAACATTTGTGTTCCTGTGTGTGTCACACCAAGCATAGAGAAGAGAAAGAAGAGCCAAGAAGTGTCTGAGGAGCAAAGTTGTGGAAAAATCTAAAAAATCTCAAGGTTACAAAAATCTCCAGAGATCTTGAAGTTCCTTTGTCCACTGTGCGTAATATAATCAACAAGTTTATAACCCATGGAACTGTGGCTAATCTCCCTGGACGTGGACGGAAGAGAACAATTGATGAAAGAATGCAACGCAGGATAGTTCGAATGGTGGATAAACATCCTAAGTCAACTTCCACACAAATTCACTAAGGTAGAGCTTTTTGGAAAAGCATGTCATTCTACTGTTTACAGAAAACGGAATGAGGCCCACAAATAAAATAACACAGTACCCACAGTCAAACATGGTGGAGGTTCAAAGATGTTTTGGGGTTGTTTTGCTGCCTCTGACACTGGGTGCCTTGACTGTGTACAAGGAATCATGAAATTGGAGACTATCAAATGATTTTGGGCCGAAATGTCGGGCCTAGTGTCAGAAAGCTGGGTCTGCGTCAGGTCATGGGTGTTCCAGCAGGACAATGACCTGAAAAATTCCTCAAAAAGCACCAAGAAATGGTTGGAGACAGAGCGCTGGAGAGTTCTGAAGTGGCCAGCAATGAGTCCGGATCTAAATCCCATTGAACACCTATGGAGAGATCTCAAAATTGCTGTTGCAAGAAGGCGCACTCAAATCTGAGAGACCTGGAGCAGTTTGCAAAAGAAGAGTGGTCCACAATTTCAGTTGAGAGGTGTAAGAGGCTTGTTGATGGTTATAGGAAGTGATTGGTTTCACTTATTTCTTCCAAAGGGTGTGCAACCAAATATGAAGTTGAGGGTGGCAACAATTTTGTCCGGCCCATTTTTTTAGTTTTGTGTAAAATCTTGTCAATTTTGGCTTTTTTCTTCTGCTTTTTTGTGTTTTTCCAATGCACATAAAGGAAATAAACACGTGTATACCAAAAACATTTGTTATTGAATAAAAAGATTTCTGTGTGATCACTGGGAGTGGAATCCTGTAGGACTCTGAGCAGACAGTTTGGCCCTTTTCAAGTTAGGGGACAGCACAGCTAAACAACTTGACAGTGTGTGTGTGTGTGTGTGTGTGTTAGGCATGTGTGTCAGAGGCATGTGTGTGTGTGTGTGTATGTGTGTTGTAACACCCCGAGAGGGGCAGTTGAGGTGGAGCACAATAATTCAAACAACCCAGGTAGCTCTTACGTGCCTTAGCACATTTATTTGAACAAAACCAGTCAACTTTGGCAAAAACAAGTCAAAATAAGGATCTCCCAAGGAAACCATCATGATCTGTCCGCCCAGGCGGGGAGGGAGGGTGCGGGGATTAGGCGCGGCTCCTGGAACAGGCAAACTGAGTCGGGGTTAGCTCGCTGACAAACAATGGCTTGCAACATACACAGTCAGCGTGGCTCCTCTCTGAGTCAAAAGACTGAAGACCGGCCCTCTCTCTGGGCTTTTGGAGGTGGCGTGGCTCGTTAGCTGATTCGCTCCAGGTGGTGTGCCCTCGGCCCTGGAGTGATTAGCTGATCTGACGCAGCTGGGTAGGAGCGTTGCTGATGAATGAATGACCTGTAAACACCCGCAATCATCTGGCCACGCTGTCCGTGGTGCCAGCGCTGGTCCTCGTCTCCTCTCCCTCAGGGGAGCTGTCCAGGGTGCTGAAATGGAGGATTAGGCACGCGAGGTCCAGTGGCAGCTTCAATCCCGGAGGAACCAGGGGGGATGCCACTGTGTGTGTGTGTGTGTGTGTGTGTGTGCGCGTTAGGCATGTATGTGTGCCTGCGTGTGTGTGTGTTTGCCTGTGTGCGTGGGAGTGATCAGCGGACAGGGTTGAGCAGACAGAGAGAGCCCGCAGACTGGAGTCTCCAGCACCAGCCGTCCATGACTCCTCTTCATCAGCGCGTCTGTCTGCTCCGCTGCCTCCATCAACACAGCTGCACACGCACAACGAGGACTTCAGTACCTCCACACACACTGGGCTTGCGGGAGAGGCTGTGCCAATATGGGACATTTTGTATATATATGCATGTGCTTAGCACTCAAACGTCAACACATTAAATCCATGTTGATGTCTCTCTCTGTCTACGTGCCAGGATGATGCATTAGGTGGAGAAAACAGACGTTTGGCTTGGCCTCACCTCTCTCTCTCTCTCTTTCTCTCTCTCGCTTTCTCTCTCTCTCTTTCTCTCTCTCTCTCTATCTCTCTCTCTTTCTCTCTCTTTCTCTCTCTCTCTCTCTTTCTCTCTCTCTCTTTCTCTCTCTCACTCTCTCTCTTTCTCTCACTCTCTCTCTTTCTCTCTCTTTCTTTCTCTCTCTCTTTCTCTTTCTCTCTCACTCTTTCTCTATCTCTCTCTTTCTCTCTCTTTCTTTCTCTCTCTCTCTTTCTCTCTTTCTCTCTTTCTCTCTCTCTTTCTCTCTCTCTCTCTTTCTCTCTCTCTCACACTCTCTCTCTCTCTGTCTGTCTCTCTCTCTCTCTCTCTCTCTCTCTCTCTCTCTCTCTCTCTGCATAGAACACTGTGTGTTGATGATCATCCTCTCTCCCATTCTGATAACGCCGTCAGAGGTCGGAGGTCAGGGAGAGTGGGCGGGGGAGAGGGTCAGGGCGGGCGCAACCACCGGCTAGTCGGAGGCGGTCCAAGGGGACGAGGTCGCGTTCGGATGAGGGATGAGGGCAGACGAGAGTGTCGGAACTCGGGGCCGTTCCACGGATTTATTCATTTGTAACCATAATTGGTAACATGGAGGTTGCTGGAGGATGTAGTCTTTTTTTTCTCCAAGCCCCCCCGGGGGCGGCTGACGCGTGGTGGCGGCGGCGGAGATGATAAATCACGGTCCTGCTGTTTGGTCGGCCTGAGGAAGGCCTTTCAAGCTGTTCTAGGAAATATCACTTTCCATCGCTGATGGATGGCGACGTCCCACTGTATGGAGGAATTATGGGTATAAATTCCCCTCATCTCCCAGAATCCCTCCATCAGTCACCATAATTGCTTTGAATATACATTCCTGCGAGTATCTTTTTCCACACAGTGTCGTGCGAATGGGTTATATTGCGTAACGTTTTCAGTGGTCAGCGGCCATTTCTTTGTGCTCGTTTGGTGCGCATGTGTTTTTTAAACGGTACGACTATTATTGGATGGCGGCCCCTCCTACAGTATATAAGAACCCCTCTATGAAAGGTACTGCATCTGGCCGTTTGTGTTTAAGTGTCAGTTGCACACACAGTACATGGCGGGTATCGTGGCTGAGTGATTTCCTTTGTAATTTCTCCGTCTGAGATGCCAGTTACTTGACATGTATTGTTGGTTCGGTATTGATTGCGAGCTGAAGCTTGAATGAGAGCAAACAAAAGCCTTCCTACAGACCTGGCGCTGTGGGTCTGACCCGTTACCAGAGCCATTATCAGGCTCGGACGCCCTCTTTCTCCTGCGTCTCTGCGCCGTGGGGCTATGGATTCTGCTCCACAGGAAGACTAACCTTCAGCTCACAGCCTTCCGTTTAAACTATGCTCCTGTAGGAGGTCGCGCCCCAGACGTCCACAACCTCCACGAACCCACTGCACTCTTCACAGACTGATTATTATATGTTGCTTTTTGAAGGACGACAGCCTTCAATAGACTGGAATGTTCCGTGCGGTATGAGACAACGAGCCTGAGGAGACACAGAAGCTTGTGTTGGAGGCTGGACCATAATGTTGACCAGACGTTGTCTTGTGTGCTTGCTTTGTTACTCTTAAGCATTTGTATTAATGGTAGTTTTCTGTCCGAGATTAAGATATGGATGAGGGGGGGGAGGGTGATATACAAGTAATATTCTATAATATAATATACAGACAATACAGTTAAAAACAAACACAACCTATAAATAATAGTGGAGTGTCCCACACGCCGTCCACCCCAGAGGAGCAGCATGGGGCGTGGCCCCCACCGGGCCCTCACAGCCCCGCCCAGAGGAGCAGCATGGGGCGTGGCCCCCACCGGGCCCTCACAGCCCCGCCCAGAGGAGCAGCATGGGGCGTGGCCCCCACCGGGCCCTCACAGCCCCGCCCAGAGGAGCAGCATGGGGCGTGTCCCCCACCGGGCCCTCACGGCCCCGCCCAGAGGAGCAGCATGGGGCGTGGCCCCCACCGGGCCCTCGCAGCCCCGCCCAGAGGAGCAGCATGGGGCGTGGCCCCCACCGGGCCCTCGCAGCCCCGCCCAGAGGAGCAGCATGGGGCGTGGCCCCCACCAGGCCCTCGCAGCCCCGCCCAGAGGAGCAGCATGGGGCGTGGCCCCCACCAGGCCCTCGCAGCCCCGCCCAGAGGAGCAGCATGGGGCGTGGCCCCCACCGGGCCCTCACGGCCCCGCCCAGAGGAGCAGCGTGGGGCGTGGCCCATGGATGAGGCAGCAGTACGCGGCGAGCGGTCCCGCCCAACCGTGCTGCTCATTATCCAGGCGGAGACACCGCCGGCTGAGGCGCTAGCCCAGAAGTGCACTCATCCGCTGTGGATGAGGAGGGAGTGGAGTCCACAGTCTGGCACCACGGGTCCGGCCAGAAGAACCCACGGAGCCCGACTCGGCAGAGAGACGTGGTGTCAGTGGGGGAGGGAGACGGTTCACGTTCCCCCAACACACCACCGCTGCCTGAGGCCTCCGCACACCTGGCAGACGACAGCAGCCAGCGGGGTCACAGGGTCACGGGGTCAGGGCACGACGCCCACGCCACCGCCATGATTACCTCCTCCCTGCCCACAACACTGGAGCTAGGAGTGCATTCACACCTGGGCTGCCAGAGAGAGGACTGATCAGCTACACACAGAGACACACAGAGGGATGAGAGATGGACAGAGGGTTGAGAGACGGACAGAGGGATGAGAGACGGACAGAGGGATGAGAAACAGGCAGAGGGATGAGAGACAGGCAGAGGGATGAGAAACAGGCAGAGGGATGAGAGCCAGGCAGAGGGATGAGACAGGCAGAGGGATGAGAAACAGGCAGAGGGATGAGAGCCATGCAGAGGGATGAGAGCCAGGCAGAGGGATGAGAGCCAGGCAGTGGGATGAGAGCCAGGCAGTGGGATGAGAGACAGGCAGAGGGATGAGAGACGGGCAGTGGGATGAGAGCCAGGCAGTGGGATGAGAGCTGTTGTACAATGGAATTGATTGTGAATCACTGCGTTGAGCTGTTAATTAGAGAGCGATTTAAAATGGCTGGAAAAGCTATGTTGGCTAAGTACCCACCACTCTTCAACCTGATTAACATGGTGTCACGGCTGTATAGCAATCTTAGGTAATCACAGTCAAGTCACACAATAAACAAAGAGTAGCATCTGTAAAGACCGACGCCGTCTGGAGTTCACCCTTATGAAACAAAAACATATTGTGATATATTGGAAAATACAACGTAATATATCAAACAATACATTTCCATGTGCAGGAAGCTAGTGGTTATATATTCCAATATAGTGCAATATATGAAACATGGCAATTCCTTATGTATTATTCAATATATTATGTAAGCTATTTTATTCTGTATATTTCCTCCATATATTTTACATACAGTACTACAATATATTGACCGTTAATATATAGGGGGATATATTTAATTTGCATAAGGGCAGGGACAGCTTCCTCCATGTGCTGATCTGCACTGAAGCAACGCTGTCATTTCCCCTGAACACCAGCTGAACACCAGCTGAACACCAGCTGAACACCAGCTGAACACCAGCTGAACACCAGCTGAACACCAACTCCTCACCCTCAACCACAGAACAGGAGGATCATATAGACTGAGACGACTCCGTCGGCTAACGATCTTAGCACTCCTACAGACACAAGTGTATCTCGTTGAACTCATCACCCCTCTCTAGACTCCACCGTTATCAGGTCTGCTACTCTTCACTCCATGGCCAGCCAGAGAACCATGAATTATTCACACTTTATCCTCCCCGTACTGCTTTAATACGCTCCATTCACATAACCACACAACATTATTCTAGGACACGTTTAGGATGAAATCAGGCCCGGTTAAAATTAGCGAGCTCTTTGCAGTGCCCCGCGATATCACTGGACGAGATCACAGCTTTCAGTTTGACATTAAAGTGGCGAATGAAGGATTTTAGTTGGAGAGTGAGCGGATTAGAGGAGGGGAGGGCGAAGGGCGAACGAGATAAACGTGTATCATAGTGAGACTGCTCTGAGTCCCTGGGTTAGCGTGTGCGCTTGGCCCATATCCTACTTGAGTCGACTCGTCTTCACAACCCAGGGCATTCAGTCCACAGAGAGGAATGTCGATTCTCTCTCCAGTCTGATTTGCATTCATGACTCATAATTGAGTCCTTTGTCCAGCGGCCGACCACAGACACGAGTCCCTGCTGCTGTTCCAGTCTGCAGTCGGGTCCCCGTGTCTGAAGACGTTAGGCTACGTCTCTCTCTCTCGTCGTCTCTCTCAAGCTCTCCCTCCACCCGTGGGGTTCCTGGAGGCTGCCAGGGTCCATCATCCACGGACTCCAAACTCCGTCTCCATCATCTCAGCGTTGATTGCAATAGAGGCGGCGGTCTGGCTCTGAGAATATCACACTAGTATAATAAAGCATTATGGAACGAGAAGCAGTGGGATGTCACGGGTATCGCCACGTCTAGCGGGAGTGGTTGGACACGACGCGCAGCGGAGTACCGTTACACCCCGCCAGCCGTGCTGATATCCGTGACGTCCCACGGCTTCGAGTTCCATAATGCTTTTAACGGTTGCCACATTTATCAGTCAATATTTCAAAAAGAATCCGAACTTTGAAATGTATTTTTAATGGAACTATTTGTTAATCATTTGCGGATACTTCCGCTGAAAAAGGGAACCAGACCAAGACCAAGACAATGCTTCAGCAGATCTTTGTAAACATTGATCTGGACACTGATACTACTAATACGAGGTGGATTGATATTAAAAGATGTGCGAACATTCCATTTTAGCGTGGGGATATCGTGGTTATCTATTGGAATGCAAACTGACCAATAGAGACAATAATGGACCGGCTCTATACCGTTGACTGGTTGCCCCGTCACTCCGAGGCTCCTGCGGTCGATCGACACGGTCACGGCTCTTCTCTGTCCTGGCCCCACGGTCACGGCTCTTCTCTGTCCTGACCCCACGGTCACGGCTCTTCTCTGTCCTGGCCCCGCAGTGGTGGAATGAACTGCCCACTGATGTCAGGACAGCAGAGTCGCTGCCCATCTTTCATCGCAGGCTCAAAACTCATCTCTTCAAGAAGTACTACAACAATCCTCCCTCCTAAGCACTTATTGTATTATATTATATTGCACTGTACTTTAGATTGCGATTCTTGCACTTTGCCTTCAGCACTAGATTATGCTCTTAGTCACTTGTTTTAGAAAGAAGATGCACTTGTGAGTTCTGGCAAGTAGTAGTACATTGGCTCTTCCTACGTTAAATGCAATTATTGTTAGTTGCTTTGGATAAAAGCGTCTGCTAAATGACTGTAATGTAAATGTAATGTATAATATTGGGATAATGCGCCTGTGAGTTCCAGGGGAAGACGTTCACCTGGGCCTAACGAGGGGATGATACCCTCTAGCCGGACGACAGACTAGTTACAGTAGATTCACCCTCTTTAATGGGAGCTGCAGAGGAGGGCCTCTCGCCTGGGCCTCCCATCCATCAGGCCTGTCAGCGGCGAGCCCAGGGTCCGGTTAGCGGGTTCAGGTGCTCCGGGGTCTGAACCCTGCCGGTGCGCGGGGCGGACGTCTCCCATCAGCACCAAGGTGGAGCGGTCCAGCGGTGCTCTTTTTACACAGCAGCAGGTGGCTGGTTGGCTTCCGCAGGGCCGGGGTTGTGGACAGCAGGGCCGGGGCTGAGGTGAGGGGGGGGCTGGGCTGGGCTGAGGTGAGGGGGGGCAGGGCTGGACTAGCATGTAGGCAGAGAGAGAGAGAGAGAGAGAGATGGGGAGAGAGAGAGAGAGAGAGAGATGGGGAGAGAGAGAGAGAGATGGAGAGAGAGAGAGAGAGAGAGAGATAGAGAGAGAGAGAGAGATGGGGAGAGAGAGAGAGAGAGATGGAGAGAGAGAGAGAGATGGGGAGAGAGAGAGAGAGATGGAGAGAGAGAGAGAGAGAGAGAGAGATGGACAAACAAAAAAGACAGTTAACACTATCAGCATGAACTTGGCAGTCACAAAATTCAATCACTACTAAACAACTTCCTCGCTAAATCATATCCGCAAAACAAAGAAGGTGTAAAGCTGGCTGCGCGAGATATAAACTCCATCTTTGACAATTCGGCTGCCTTGTCTAATTGAAAGAAATCACCAAGACCCCAAAACAAAAAGAAAAATAATGACAAAATGGTTTGATTCTGAATGCAAACACCTAAGAAAAGTGCTCAGGAAACTATCGAACCAAAAACACAAGAGAACCAGACAAGCAGGAGGTAAAGAACCACTTCAATATTGGCACAAAACACAACTACCACACCATCAAAGAATAAAACACAACCATCACACCATCAAAGAATAAAACACAACCATCACACCATCAGATCAAAGAAGACTCAGCACATCAGCCACCAACTGTAGGAATGTAGGAAGCGAAGGAGAGAAGACATTCTGGGATAATTGGAACCATTTAAACAAACCAAAAGAAGAATTGGAAATCCAAAATGCTGATACATGGAAGAATCACTTTGAGAAATTATGCAGAGAAATCACACCTAATTCAACACAAAAAGAGATGCAGTATATGTATTGGAACTTTTTGAATCAATCATTAAAAATCAAGAAAACACTTAACATTTCCCAAGTACAGAAAAATACATTTTAACCGAATCCAGATTCTACAACCTAAAAGGCCTGTGGTACTGATGGTTTATTAAACAAGGTAATTAAATATGTAGACCCGTTCCACACTGCCCTGATGAAATGATTCAACATGATATTAAGTGTGGACTGTTTCCCTGATATCTGGAACAAAGGTCTAAAAACACAGATCTTTACACATGTGGATAGATTAGACCCTGTTGATTATAGAGGAATATGTGTCAGCAGCAACCTGGAGAAGAAGTTCTGCTCTATTATTAACTAGAGACAACAGCATTTTCTCAATCATAACATTCTGAGGAAAAGACAAACTGGATTTCTACAAAACCACCGAACCACTGACCACATTTACACCCTCATAGAAAAACATGTAAATCAAATCTAAAATATTCTTCTGCTTGGTAGATTTTGAAAAGGTCTTTGACTCAGTTTGGCGCGAAGGTCTCCTATTCCAGTTATTAGAAGGTGGGGTGGGAGGGAGAACCTATGATGTCATTAAAGGAACGTACCTGAACAATAAATATGCCGTCAGATCTGATGATAAAACAACAGACTTCTTCCCCCAAAGTCGATGAGTGATGCAAGGCAACATTCTTAGTCCAGCACTATTCAATATTTATATAAATGAATTGGCAAAAACATTGGAGGACTGACTCACCCACACACAGGATTGAAACTCGGCTCTGCAGCGAACTTCAATGCGGTTGTGAATGACCTGAGGGAAAAGGCAAGAAGGACTTTTTACACCATCTGAAAATATATTCAAATTAATATTCATCCATTGGCTAAGCAAGCATTTTCTAATTGGGACAAACATCACATTGAAACCCTCCACACTGAATTTTGTAAATACATTCTAAAAGTTCAAATAAAAAACTCAAAATAATGCATGCAGAGTGGAACTTGGCCAATTCCCTCTTCTATTGACATTCAAATAACCTCTGACCCTCCCCTGATAGAGAAGAGTCCTGAGACTGACCTCTGACCCTCCCCTGATAGAGAAGAGTCCTGAGACTGACCTCTGACCCTCCCCTGATAGAGAAGAGTCCTGAGACTGACCTCTGACCCTCCCCTGATAGAGAAGAGTCCTGAGACTGACCTCTGACCCTCCCCTGATAGAGAAGAGTCCTGAGACTGACCTCTGACCCTCCCCTGATAGAGAAGAGTCCTGAGACTGACCTCTGACCCTCCCCTGATAGAGAAGAGTCCTGAGACTGACCTCTGACCCTCCCCTGATAGAGAAGAGTCCTGAGACTGACCTCTGACCCTCCCCTGATAGAGAAGAGTCCTGAGACTGACCTCTGACCCTCCCCTGATAGAGAAGAGTCCTCAAAAACTTGAATACACTCTCTGACCAGACTAAAATGCAACGTACAAAAAGCGTTACCTGGAGAACATTGTGTCAGCGCTATAGAAGCAGCAAGATACTGCATGTCAGCCTAAGAAACCAGGCCAGGTCCAGCCTGGCTTATGTGCGTGGCTGGCTTGTTTCTGTTCAGGACTGGTAGGACGGAAGCTAGTCATGCCACTGAAATAGCTGTGGATTGAAATGACGAAATAATGTCTGATAAATTAAGAAAGGTCTTATCGCCTGGACACATCAGTTCCAATGCTTCCAATGCTAATCCAGCACAATGAGAGTGGGATAGCCAGTTAGCTCATGAGCTCACAACAACTAGCAGCAGCTTCCATAACATTAATGGCAGTGGTCAGTGGCTAAAGCAGTTACACTGATGATTCCTGTAATGGTAGCTATTTTGTTGCAATTGGTTCAACTTCTGTTTCTGGACAAAAGTCATTACCTGCTGTATGCACTTCCCTTTAGGTGGTGAAGTAAGTAGACGGTAATCTCTGAGAATGTCGTGCGTGGGAGTCCAATGCTCTGACCACTACTCTACTTGTGGAATGTAGGTAAGGAATAAAAAGATTGGAGTGAAAGGATGAACGTGTGGAGGTTTGGGGTATAGTCCCATAAAGTCATCCCCACTGGGTCTTGAACCCCGGTCTCCCGGGTGGGAGTCCAATGCTCTGACCACCAATGATACCAATTGTCTCTTTATTGATCTATTTTATGGCCTATCTTTCTATCTGTTAGTTTACTTAATTAATTGTATACTATATTTGTTTTCTCATGTCATTATTGAATTGTTTTCTTGACGCTTAGGCAATATTGTTCACCTGACATTCATGCCAATAATGGATATTGAATTGGGGAGAGAGAGAGAGAGAGAGAGAGAGAGAGAGAGAGAGATAGAGGGGGAGGGAGGGAGGGAGGGAGAGGGAGGGAGAGAGAGAGAGAGAGGGGGAGGGAGGGAGAGAGGGAGGGAGAGAGAGAGAAAGAGAGAGAGAGAGAGGGGGAGGGAGGGAGGGAGAGGGAGGGAGAGAGAGGGAGAGAGAGAGAGAGAGAGAGAAAGAGAAATAGGGTGTGTGTAGAGTCTGTAGAGAGATGCAGCAGGGTCTGTAGATGGTTAACAGGGCTGTAGATGGTTAACAGGGTTATAGATGGTTAACAGGGTTGTAGATGGTTAACAGGGCTGTAGATGGTTAACAGGGTTGTAGATGGTTAACAGGGCTGTAGATGGTTAACAGGGCTGTAGATGGTTAACAGGGCTGTAGATGGTTAACAGGGCTGTAGATGGTTAACAGGGCTGTAGATGGTTAACAGGGCTGTAGATGGTTAACAGGGCTGTAGATGGTTAACAGGGTTATAGATGGTTAACAGGGCTGTAGATGGTTAACAGGGCTGTAGATGGTTAACAGGGTTGTAGATGGTTAACAGGGCTGTAGATGGTTAACAGGGCTATAGATGGTTAACAGGGCTATAGATGGTTAACAGGGCTGTAGATGGTTAACAGCTGTAGATGGTTAACAGGGTTGTAGATGGTTAACAGGGTTATAGATGGTTAACAGGGCTGTAGATGGTTAACAGGGCTGTAGATGGTTAACAGGGTTATAGATGGTAACAGGGCTGTAGATGGTTAACAGGGCTATAGATGGTTAACAGGGCTATAGATGGTTAACAGGGCTGTAGATGGTTAACAGGGCTATAGATGGTTAACAGGGCTGTAGATGGTTAACAGGGCTATAGATGGTTAACAGGGCTGTAGATGGTTAACAGGGCTATAGATGGTTAACAGGGCTGTAGATGGTTAACAGGGTTGTAGATGGTTAACAGGGCTGTAGATGGTTAACAGGGCTGTAGATGGTTAACAGGGCTGTAGATGGTTAACAGGGCTGTAGATGGTTAACGGGGCTGTAGATGGTTAACGGGGCTGTAGATGGTTAACGGGGCTGTAGATGGTTAACGGGGCTGTAGATGGTTAACAGGGTTGTAGATGGTTAACAGGGCTGTAGATGGTTAACAGGGTTATAGATGGTTAACGGGGCTGTAGATGGTTAACGGGGCTGTAGATGGTTAACAGGGCTGTAGATGGTTAACAGGGCTGTAGATGGTTAACAGGGTTATAGATGGTTAACAGGGCTGTAGATGGTTAACAGGGTTATAGATGGTTAACAGGGTTATAGATGGTTAACAGGGCTGTAGATGGTTAACAGGGCTGTAGATGGTTAACAGGGTTGTAGATGGTTAACAGGGCTGTAGATGGTTAACAGGGCTGTAGATTGTTAACAGGGCTGTAGATGGTTAGAGGGCTGTAGATGGTTAACAGGGCTATAGATGGTTAACAGGGCTGTAGATGGTTAACAGGGTTATAGATGGTTAACAGGGTTATAGATGGTTAACAGGGTTATAGATGGTGAACAGGGTAGTAGATGGTTAACAGGGCTGTAGATGGTTAACAGGGCTGTAGATGGTTAACAGGGCTGTAGATGGTTAACAGGGTTGTAGATGGTTAACAGGGCTGTAGATGGTTAACAGGGTTGTAGATGGTTAGAGGGCTGTAGATGGTTAACAGGGCTGTAGATGGTTAACAGGGCTATAGATGGTTAACAGGGTTGTAGATGGTTAGAGGGCTGTAGATGGTTAACAGGGCTGTAGATGGTTAACAGGGCTATAGATGGTTAACAGGGCTGTAGATGGTTAACAGGGCTGTAGATGGTTAACAGGGCTGTAGATGGTTAACGGGGCTGTAGATGGTTAACAGGGCTATAGATGGTTAACAGGGTTGTAGATGGTTAACAGGGCTATAGATGGTTAACAGGGCTGTAGATGGTGAACAGGGTAGTAGATGGTTAACAGGGCTATAGATGGTTAACAGGGCTGTAGATGGTGAACAGGGTAGTAGATGGTTAACAGGGCTGTAGATGGTTAACAGGGGCTGGTGTTACGGGGTGGTGGTACGAGTATAATCACATGAGTCCTTGTGAGTCCTGAGTGGGTAGCGAGTTGCTGGTTAAACTCCCTCAGTATGAATACTGTCCACCCGTGCTGAGCCTTCGAATCCCACCCAGGACGCCGAAACGAGCGGGCTACACAAGGAACGTCACCCCTGTGGGAATCCGCCTCCTGCTGATGTCACAGGGTCACGTCAGAGGTCGAGTGTGTCCTACCGAAGCCCTGGAACAGGTGGCCGAGCACGAGCGCTGAATTATTCACGAGCCCTGTCCCTGGTCAGACTCTGCAGGGACATGCGGTCACCAGCCAGCACATGACTTTGCTTCAGGCTAGGGGGGGGGCGAGGGACAGGGGGGCGAGGGGAGGGGGGGCAGGGGGGAGGGGGGAGGGGGGGCAGGGGCGAGGGGAGGAGGGGCAGGGGCGAGGGACAGGGGGAGAGAGACAGGGCGGGGGGGCGAGGCAGTGCCGGGGGAGAGGGACAGGGGGCGAGGGGAGGGGGGAGGAGGGGCAGGGGCGAGGGGAGGAGGGGCAGGGGCGAGGGACAGGGGGAGAGAGACAGGGGGAGAGAGACAGGGCGGGGGGGCAAGGCAGTGCCGGGGGAGAGGGACAGGGGGCGAGGGGAGGGGGGGCAGGGGCGGGGGGAGGCAGTGCCGGGGGAGAAGGCTCTTTTTATTGGCTGTTTACCCTCAGATCCGGTGCTTCTCTCTAAAGCATATTTTCCATTTAGCGTTCTCGAGTGCAATACATCGACGCCTAAATGATCAGTAAAGCATCTATGCAGCCTTCAAAGAAGCTCCATAAAGTATTTATGATGCCATGCTGTGGTGGATTCTTATGAGATGTACTGTACGGTATATACTGAGATTTTTGACCAGCAATCATAAATCGTTTACACACCAAGAGGTGAACATCACATAGGCGTGCCGCTTTTGTTGAAGGATAACTAATGTGACATACTAAACCGTAGCACCCTGAAAACAGCAGCTCCCTCTCCACATGGGCAGGAGTGGAGTCGTGGTGACGTCCTCTACCTTGTAGAGATAAGAAGGGGGGTGAGCCTTATCCAGAGAGACATTCCCCTCAAAGGACCTCCAGTTGCTCTCACCCCCCACTAGCATGTTCATCTCCAGTAGAAACACATTAGGATGTACAAGGCAGAATAGGAGTCTGTCTGGAATGGTTATACCTACAGGGCTGGCTTTCGACCAATCAGCTTTCGGTTGCACAGGAAGAGCCCCCCTTTCTGCAGAGGTCACTGTAGTTTGGCTTTTCATAAAAACACTAGAGCTGTGTTTGAAACCGCTCCCTATTCCCTATATAGTGCACTATATAGTGCATCCGCCATTTTTTTTGTAGTGTTCGAATTCTCAACGGTTAATTTCATTCACTATATAGTCCACTACAAAATACCCACAATTCACGTTGATTTCTAGTGAACATACGATGTACCCTACAATTTCTCTCGTATACCGCAATGCAACGCTGTCATGTTTTACTGAAACATAAGACGTGAAGAAGACGGTAGCTATCGGTGGCAAAAGCAGTTAGCTAACATTACGATGGTTCCTCTAGCTGTTTTGCTGCTAATGCGAGTTTGAGTTCGGCTCCGTTTATGCCTGAGGAACGGAAGTTGAACCAATGTTGAACCAACGCAGCATCAAAATAGCTACAGGAAGCATCATTGTAATGTTAGCTAACTGCTGGAACCACAGACAGCTACCGTTAATGTCATGGAAGCTGCTGTTGTGAGCTAACTAGCTATCACGGTCTTATTGTGCAACTTTACAGCTTGCTGTTAGCAGACAGCACCATAGTTGACAAAACCACACTTGTACATCATTAGAATTTCAACAATTTATTTGGGATTCAACATTCAAAACTGAACATGGAAACGAAACAAAATACTGAACACTACCCGAGTACATTTCAACCTGCTGCCATCAGTGCTGGGTTTGTTGAAATTACGGACGCTGCTTACGTCCATGAATATCCGACGAAATGACGTTCCATGTAGTGTCCGAAAACCGTTTAATCATTCCCTATGTAGTTCACTATATGGGGAACACTACATAGGGAATAGGGAGTATGGGGAACACTACATAGGGAATAGGGAGTGAGGGAATAGGGAGTGAGTGAACGAGGGAACGATTTTGAACACAGCTTAGGAGTGTATCAGCTTTAGCTGCAAACCAAAGACAAATAGTTGTGCAATGGACGTCTTTTAAAGGGAATTAAATGAATTTGTACAGTAGTTGCTGCCCGCTAACAATTTCAGACAAGGACGACTAACTTCCCCAGGGCCCAGACTGGGGAGGATGACTAACTTCCTCAGGGCCCAGACTGGGGAGGGACGACTCACTTCCCCAGGGCCCAGACTGGGGAGGGACGACTAACTTCCTCAGGGCCCAGACTGGGGAGGGATGACTAACTTCCTCAGGGCCCAGACTGGGGAGGATGACTAACTTCCCCAGGGCCCAGACTGGGGAGGGACGACTAACTTCCCCAGGGCCCAGACTGGGGAGGGACTAACTTCCTCAGGGCCCAGACTGGGGAGGGACGACTAACTTCCCCAGGGCCCAGACTGGGGAGGGATGACTAACTTCCTCAGGGCCCAGACTGGGGAGGGACTAACTTCCCCAGGGCCCAGACTGGGGAGGGACGACTAACTTCCTCAGGGCCCAGACTGGGGAGGGATGACTAACTTCCCCAGGGCCCAGACTGGGGAGGAGGACTAACTTCCCCAGGGCCCAGACTGGGGAGGGATGACTAACTTCCTCAGGGCCCAGACTGGGGAGGGAATAACTTCCCCAGGGCCCAGACTGGGGAGGATGACTAACTTCCCCAGGGCCCAGACTGGGGAGGGATGACTAACTTCCTCAGGGCCCAGACTGGGGAGGGAATAACTTCCCCAGGGCCCAGACTGGGGAGGATGACTAACTTCCCCAGGGCCCAGACTGGGGAGGATGACTAACTTCCTCAGGGCCCAGACTGGGGAGGGATGACTAACTTCCCCAGGGCCCAGACTGGGGAGGGACTAACTTCCTCAGGGCCCAGACTGGGGAGGGATGATTAACTTCCCCAGGGCCCAGACTGGGGAGGATGACTAACTTCCTCAGGGCCCAGACTGGGGAGGGATGACTAACTTCCCCAGGGCCCAGACTGGGGAGGGACTAACTTCCTCAGGGCCCAGACTGGGGAGGGATGACTAACTTCCCCAGGGCCCAGACTGGGGAGGAGGACTAACTTCCCCAGGGCCCAGACTGGGGAGGGATGACTAACTTCCTCAGGGCCCAGACTGGGGAGGGAATAACTTCCCCAGGGCCCAGACTGGGGAGGGACTAACTTCCTCAGGGCCCAGACTGGGGAGGGATGATTAACTTCCTCAGGGCCCAGACTGGGGAGGGATGACTAACTTCCCCAGGGCCCAGACTGGGGAGGGACTAACTTCCTCAGGGCCCAGACTGGGGAGGGATGACTAACTTCCTCAGGGCCCAGACTGGGGAGGGATGACTAACTTCCTCAGGGCCCAGACTGGGGAGGGATGACTAACTTCCTCAGGGCCCAGACTGGGGAGGGATGACTAACTTCCTCAGGGCCCAGACTGGGGAGGATGACTAACTTCCTCAGGGCCCAGACTGGGGAGGAGGACTAACTTCCTCAGGGCCCAGACTGGGGAGGGATGACTAACTTCCTCAGGGCCCAGACTGGGGAGGGATGACTAACTTCCTCAGGGCCCAGACTGGGGAGGGATGACTAACTTCCTCAGGGCCCAGACTGGGGAGGAGGACTAACTTCCTCAGGGCCCAGACTGGGGAGGGATGACTAACTTCCTCAGGGCCCAGACTGGGGAGGACGACTAACTTCCTCAGGGTCCAGACTGGGGAGGGATGACTAACTTCCTCAGGGCCCAGACTGGGGAGGGATGACTAACTTCCCCAGGGCCCAGACTGGGGAGGGACTAACTTCCTCAGGGCCCAGACTGGGGAGGGACAGAGTCAGGCAGCAGTATTTGCTCTGGCTTCGGGATATTTTAAAGTACAGGTTAGTCTAGTTAGTCTCGCTAGCATCTGTCCCAGAAGCCCTCTTTTCCCCCTCGGTTTCAGCCTGGTGCTCTGTGATCCTCTTCTCACATGCACTACGACGCCATTAATTATGTCACGCTCAGCTCCTCTGGGAGACCTTCTGAAGGCGCACGCTTCGTCCAATCAAACGCCATTACTCATTGTCACCATCCCTCACGCTCCCTCTGGATTGGCTAGAATGACTTTATCTTCAAACTATGCCTGTGTGTGTGTGTGTGTGTGTGTGTGTGTGTGTGTGTGCGTGTGTGAGAGAGAGAGAGAGAGAGAGAGTGCAACTGTGAGCATGACTGCGGGTGAGTGTGTAAGTACAGTGTGTTTTTGTTTGTATGTGTGTGTGTGTCTTTGTTTGTGTCTGTGTGTGTGTGTGTGTGTGTGTTTGTGTGAATGTCTCTTACTTGTGTGCGTGTGTGTGTGCGTGTGTGTGTGTGTGTGTGCGTGTGTTTGTGTCTTTGTTTGTGTG
>NC_140248.1:24397663-24448893 GCF_949987555.1 Borostomias antarcticus
TCCTTGATGGGTGATGTTTAGTGTCTAATGCCGTGTAGTGCCTTTATCACTACACTTTCTTCGAGGTCTCTTGTCGATGGAGATAGTGTACAGTATTTGTTTTAACTGGTTTAAAACCCTTAATATATACGACCATGAATACGACCATGCCACCGGCAAAATGTTTAAAAAAAATCTTTTAAAATATATATATATATTTTTTTTTAATCTAAAAAAATCTAAAAAGTTCCTACATTCCAACACTTCCTGAAAGTTGAGAAACTGAGCTTTCTAGTAATGTAGGAAAATCCAATTAATATTCGGGATGTTTACACTATTTAGTTCTGGGTAGTGGGGCTGTATCACCACAGAGATAAATATTCATGACTTCCATCATCTATCTCGAGGGGTGTCCCTCCCTAGATGTTATTGAACCTACCTAATGCAGAACTGTGGTGTTTGACTTCCATGTACTGAACACTCAACTGCGTTCTCAAGGACTGCTGTGAAGAGACCTAGCCTGTAATAGCAGGGTTGCTGGTTCTAGGTCAGTTAGAAGAGAGCTGTAGAGTTAGATGAGAGAACCGTGCAGAGTTAAGATAGTGTGATGGATCTCGTTGACCCCGCCCCGAGGGTTCGGGTGTACTCGAGGAGCGGTGACCTTTGAGAAAGGTCAAAGTACTCACAATCCTGCTTAGTACACATTTGGTTGGATGTGGAACATGAACCCGGCCGTTTCCTCACGCCTGTCAACACACCGGCTGTTAGGATGTCATTGAGGACGTCAACGATTAATGTAACTGAGATGAGCACCGAACTGAGTGGCTTCCTACCCTCCATTATACAACGCTTAGTTCTGCTTCTTCATTCTGATTGGCTGGAAGCCGTGTTAAAATACTTTGTAACACACACCTGGGACCGCACCATTTTCCGTATTAATGCGCCTCCCATTTGATCCAATGCATTGTAGTTGTTGTTGTTGCTTGGCAACCCTTTTGTTAGGGGAACTATTTTGCTCGGCGGAATTGAGGGAATGATGCTTAGTTTTGAATAAATCTTAATATTTTACATTGCTGTGTGTTTATTTTACACTAATACCTGTAGTAACCGTTGTATAAAAGCAATAAACCACTGGAGGCCGTGTGTTATAGTGATTTTATAACAGCTAGGGGGGTTCTCCCTAGCTACTCCGCTTCGCGTCATGCCTAACAACGCCCCCTAGCTGTTATAAAATCACTATAACACACGGCCTCTTGTGGTTTATTGCTTAATTCTAATACCCAAGCTTCGCTCTCTGGCACAAAAACAACCTTCATCGCCTCTGTCTCTAAGTGGCTTCATGAAGTAATAGATTAATCATTTACAAAAGCAAAGTCTCCCTCTCCCACTTCCCTCTTTATTTCCTCTTCGGGAGACTAGTTGAATGATTTGTCACGTCACGGTTTTCTAATGTAATTCACAACCAGAAAAGGTCAGTCGTTTACGGCGGCAGGGGCATTTCTAGAACGTTTAAACTGTCATCCCGATCATCTGGTTCCATGTTCTTCCTCTGTGTGTTACAGACGCTGCTGAGGAGGAAGCTGCAGCTGTTTCCGCCCGCCGCCGCGCCTGGCTAACCTCGGGACGGCCGCCGCCGGGAGGACCAGAGGATCTTGGGATTTCTCCGTGTGTTTGTTCTCACTCTGAGCCCACGCGCTCCCCGCCCGCTCGCTCACTTCGGGCTAGAAGAGCGACCGCCATCTGCATCGTCTTCACATACCTCGCGGTGATACAGTCAGAAACGCACGCCGCTCGCCATGCTGCAGGGCTGTTTCCTGTAGTCTGTTCTGAAGCTACTCCACCCCTCCCCCCGTCCTAGAATCCACACTCCTAAACATCACCCGATGGAGAGACTACGACGAGAGTCAGGCTAGAGAGGCGGAAAAAAAAGAAAAAAGAAATCCCAGAACTCTTGAGTTGGAATCGTATTATTTCTGCACATTTAATGGTGATAACGCCAGTCCTGTAGCCAGGGGATAATCGCTGCTCATCCGTGGAGGGTTAGTGAGGAGAGTTTGTCGGGAGAGCAGGAGAAGAGAGGAGGAGAACCAGGCGCAGAGAGGAGGAGAACCAGGAGCAGAGAGGAGGAGAACCAGGAGCAGAGAGGAGGAGACCAGGAGCAGAGAGGAGGAGAACCAGGAGCAGAGAGGAGGAGAACCAGGAGCAGAGAGGAGGAGACCAGGAGCAGACAAGGAGCAGAGAGGAGGAGAACCAGGAGCAGAGAGGAGGAGACCAGGAGCAGAGGGGAGGAGACCAGGAGCAGAGAGGAGGAGAACCAGGAGCAGATAGGAGGAGAACCAGGAGCAGAGAGGAGGAGAACCAGGAGCAGAGAGGAGGAGACCAGGAGCAGAGAGGAGGAGAACCAGGAGCAGAGAGGAGGAGAACCAGGAGCAGAGAGGAGGAGACCAGGAGCAGAGGGGAGGAGACCAGGAGCAGAGAGGAGGAGAACCAGGAGCAGATAGGAGGAGAACCAGGAGCAGAGAGGAGGAGACCAGGAGCAGAGAGGAGGAGAACCAGGAGCAGACAGGAGGAGACCAGGAGCAGAGAGGAGGAGACCAGGAGCAGAGAGGAGGAGACCAGGAGCAGAGAGGAGGAGACCAGGAGCAGAGAGGAGGAGACCAGGAGCAGAGAGGAGGAGACCAGGAGCAGAGAGGAGGAGACCAGGAGCAGACAGGAGGAGACCAGGAGCAGACAGGAGGGAGATGAGAGCCAGTATGGAGAGGGGTGGCGGGCGCAGGGTCACATGGCCCCTACTATTGACTGGGATGCTGCTGACTGCTACGGCGACCGCCCTGGAGTACGAGGGACTTCCTGGTCAGTGGGCGCGCTACGGCCAATGGGAGGCCGCCAGGGCGTCGGGCGAGCTCAGCCTGCTCCTGCAGACCAACAGCAGCAAGGCCCTGCTCCTCTACCTGGACGACGGCGGCGACTGCGACTTCCTGGAGCTGCTGGTGGCGGACGGCCGTCTGCAGCTGCGCTTCACCATCCACTGCGCCGAGCCCGCCTCCCTGCACACGGAGACGCGCGTGGACGACCTCCGCTGGCACCGCGTCCTGCTCGCACGGAACCAGCGCCAGACCCGGCTGGTGGTGGACAACGAGGACAAGGCGGTGGAGGTGCGGTCCAAGCGGAGCGAGATGGTGGTGGGCAGTGACCTCTACGTGGGCGGGATCCCCCCGGACGTCCGCCTCTCCGCCCTGACCTCCAGCACCGTCAAGTACGAGCCGACGTTCCAGGGCCTGATCGTCAACCTGCGGCTAGGGGAGAACGTTCCGGAGCTGCTGGACGGCCAGGGGGTGGTCAGCGACGAGGAGTATCTGTGTGCCACGCACAGTCCCTGTAGCAACCAAGGGCGCTGCTCCACCCAGCAGGGAGTGGTCCGCTGTGACTGCACCAGCACTGGCTACAAGGGGAATTACTGCCATGAAGGTGAGCGCGATGGATGAGCTAGAAGTGTGTGTGTGTGTGTGTGTGTGTGTGTGTGTGTGTGTGTGTGACTGACTGTGTGCACGTGTGTCGGTGTGTTTTCATTTGCTTGTCTTGGCAGTGATTGCTTTATGAAATGAAGTGATGGTTTTTGAAGGAGTCCTTTGGGCTTTAGTTACATTTCTGAGCCATTATCTTGTCCGACTTTCCGGTTTTCATTAATTATTTGGAGAGGAGTTCTCTTATCTATATTTCAGCACACCTCGACATACTGTCTCTGCATACGTGGGGGTTCTGGTGAGATGGTTGGATATACTGTTGATTATGATTACATTCAAAGAGTTTGCCCCCATTTTTACTCATTAGTGGAGGACTGTTTCACAGCTTGATGGGAATGAGCCAATCAGTCTTCCTCTCAGCCTCATGCAGTGACTGCAACTTGCAAGCTACTGTTATGCTGTTGGCTTTGGTGTCACTCCTATATACAGTGCCACCCTAGGCGGCCACTGCCTCTCAAACATCCGTCTGTTCATCCACCCATCCATCCATCCGTCCATCCATCCATCCATCCATCCATCTGTTAATCCGTCTGTCACATATATAGTCTACTAACTCGGGGTGCTCACCAGCTCATTCTTCCCATTGCCAAGTGCATCTTGGTTTTTACTGTTTTTACTGTCTCACTAGAAATATAGTATATTTTACTCAGGAGCTGGTCTGCTTTATAAATCCACATACTTCAGAGCTTGAGGTGTTTAACTTTGCTCTTTTGTTGCTTGTTCTAAATTGTAGGATTATCATAGGTTAGTATCTAGGTAAGGTGCATTGTGGGTACAATTATCATTAGTTGGTGTTTATATTTCTCAAAATAGATCAGATGACTCTTATTTAGGTAGTTAAATCGTGTTGGATACAGCAGAGATGGGCATGGTTAGGTCATACATGTGTCCAACCATGACAAATTAGTTATGCCTTTAGGTGGAGAGTCTATGGGGATGGGTTGTAGAATTGACTGCTAAGCTCTCAACTTTCAGGATCGTTCTGTAGTTCGGGTTCACGCTTTGACCAGACCAGACTAAAAACCCAGGGTGACAGAGCATTTGAGGCGGTGGCGCCAAGACTCTGGAACGCTCTTCCCCAGGCCCTGAGAGAGCCATCCACTGAACTCATGTTCAAAACACTTCTTAAGACACACATGTTCAGGCAGGCCTTCGGCCATCTATAACGCCTTGCTGCTCGCAATGTTGGTTTTTTTTCTGTTCTGTGTCGTTTTAATTTTGTCTCGTGTTGTATTGCCATTTTAATTTATTACTGTAAAGCATTCTGTGCATCCGTGCTGTGAAGAGCGCTATATAAATAAAGCTAACTTACTTACTTACTTATTTTGAGGCTCGGGCATGAGAAGGAATGCGTTTTCCTGAAGAGCGCAGGTGAACCAAGCCCAGCTCTGAGAAGCTTCATATAGTTGTGCGATTTTCTTGATTTCCAGAATTGAAAGTGTTCAGGGGCCCGTTTAGAGTTTAGGGCTCTGGGAGTTAAATACTATGCACATTAAATTAATAAAACTCAACACATTTCATATATTCATATTCATGAAGAAAAGATCACATTTCCACTCATTATCACAGGAACATGCATCATGGGTGCTGGACAATGTATAGAAATAAAGCATTGCTATGCTATAATAGGACATGTTTCATTTTGCAAAGGTTTGATTTTTTTTTTTTTTGTCACCATTCCATATTTCTGAAAATGTTTGGCTCTACCTGACAGTGGATATTTGCTACAGCACAGCAGGTAGCAACAAATATATCATTCCAACCGTGCAAAATGGTTGCAGTAGACACATTATGCTCACATGAGTGTGATCAATACTCTGTGGAGAACGGCTCCCTGTCAAGGTATAACATGGCGATAGCTGTCATCCGGCGATCGCATCACCCCCCCTCCACCCCCCTCCATCCCCTCACCCCTCCCCAGGCTGGTTCCCTCCACCCCCCCCCCCCCTGCACAGCACCAGGCTGCTTCCTCTCCGTCTTCTGAGTCACAGAGAATGGCCTCTGTCTGGGGGGACGCAGCTGTTAATCCGGCTAACACATGGGGTACCAGTGTGCTGTCAGTTTCTGCCTGTGGCAGAATTAGTATTAGTCCTTTCTCTACCGAGAGCAAATACGTCTATAAACTGGAGCACAGAACTGGATGGACAGACCTGAGACAGGTGTAGATAGCTACCTGCTTAACACAGCAGCACACCTAGCTACCTGCTTAACACAGCAGCACACCTAGCTACCTGCTTAACACAGCAGCACACCTAGCTACCTGCTTAACACAGCAGCACACCTAGCTACCTGCTTAACACAGCAGCACACCTAGCTACCTGCTTAACACAGCAGCACACCTAGCTACCTGCTTAACACAGCAGCACACCTAGCTACCTGCTTAACACAGCAGCACACCTAGCTACCTGCTTAACACAGCAGCACACCTAGCTACCTGCTTAACACAGTAGCACACCTATCTACCTGCTTAACACAGTAGCACACCTAGCTACCTGCTTAACACAGTAGCACACCTAGCTACCTGCTTAACACAGCAGCACACCTAGCTACCTGCTTAACACAGCAGCACACCTAGCTTCCTGCTTAACACAGCAGCACACCTAGCCCCCTGCTTAACACAGCAGCACACCTAGCTACCTGCTTAACACAGCAGCACACCTAGCTACATGCTTAACACAGCAGCACACCTAGCCCCCTGCTTAACACAGCAGCACACCTAGCTACCTGCTTAACACAGCAGCACACCTAGCTACCTGCTTAATACAACAGCACACCTAGCTACCTGCTTAACACAGCAGCACACCTAGCTACCTGCTTAACACAGTAGCACACCTAGCTACCTGCTTAACACAGCAGCACACCTAGCTACCTGCTTAACACAGCAGCACACCTAGCTACCTGCTTAACACAGCAGCACACCTAGCTACCTGCTTAACACAGCAGCACACCTAGCTACCTGCTTAACACAGTAGCACACCTAGCTACCTGCTTAACACAGCAGCACACCTAGCTACCTGCTTAACACAGCAGCACACCTAGCTACCTGCTTAACACAGCAGCACACCCCAACTCAGAGTTCAGTCATGGTGTGAGAGGGTTAACACAGCAGCACACCCCAACTCAGAGTTCAGTCATGTTGTGAGAGGGTTAACACAGCAGCGCACCCCAACTCAGAGTTCAGTCATGTTGTGAGAGGGTTAACACAGCAGCGCACCCCAACTCAGAGTTCAGTCATGGTGTGAGAGGGTTAACACAGCAGCGCACCCCAACTCAGAGTTCAGTCATGGTGTGAGAGGGTTAACACAGCAGCGCACCCCAACTCAGAGTTCAGTCATGGTGTGAGAGGGTTAACACAGCAGCGCACCCCAACTCAGAGTTCAGTCATGGTGTGAGAGGGTTAACACAGCAGCGCACCCCAACTCAGAGTTCAGTCATGGTGTGAGAGGGTTAACACAGCAGCGCACCCCAACTCAGAGTTCAGTCATGGTGTGAGAGGGTGAATCACAGAGAGAAAGAGCTAACTAATGTACACAGAGTTGAGGTTCTCGAGCCGTAGTGGCGGTCCACAGATGAGTCAGTTGGCTAAAACCATCACTGTTCATGCACACTTACACGGGCAGGGCGGCCTGTTTGAAGACCAGAAAACCTTGGACAGGCACCTTTAAAACCCTTGGACATGCACCTTTAAAACCCTTGGACATGCACCTTTAAAACCCTCGGACATGCACCTCTAAAACCCTTGGACAGGCACGTTTAAAACCCTCGGACATGCACCTCTAAAAACCTTGGACATGCACCTTTAAAAACCTTGGACATGCACCTTTAAAAACCTTGGACAGGCACCTTTAAAACCCTTGGACAGGCACCTTTAAAACCCTTGGACAGGCACCTTTAAAACCCTTGGACATGCACGTTTAAAACCCTTGGACATGCACCTTTAAAACCCTTGGACAGGCACCTTTAAAACCCTTGGACATGCACCTTTAAAAACCTTGGACAGGCACCTTTAAAAACCTTGGACATGCACCTTTAAAACCCTTGGACATGCACCTTTAAAAACCTTGGATATGCACGTTTAAAAACCTTGGACATGCACCTTTAAAACCCTTGGACAGGCACCTTTAAAAACCTTGGACATGCACCTTTAAAAACCTTGGATATGCACGTTTAAAAACCTTGGACAGGCACCTTTAAAAACCTTGGACATGCACCTTTAAAAACCTTGGACATGCACCTTTAAAACCCTTGGACAGGCACCTTTAAAAACCTTGGACATGCACCTTTAAAAACCTTGGACATGCACCTCTAAAACCCTTGGACAGGCACCTTTAAAAACCTTGGACAGGCACCTTTAAAAACCTTGGACAGGCACCTTTAAAAACCTTGGACAGGCACCTTTAAAACCATTGGACAGGCACCTTTAAAAACCTTGGACATGCACCTTTAAAAACCTTGGATATGCACGTTTAAAAACCTTGGACATGCACCTTTAAAAACCTTGGACATGATACACCCCTCCACCGTGTTTTCATAAACCTTATCATAAGATCATAAAAGATTTCATAAAAATCGGTTTGGTAGTTTTTGCTTCATCATTGTCCAAAAATTGAATGGAAGTGAATGGGCAGTCTGGCTGTGTTTGGGCGGCCCGTGGACTCGATCCGTGCTTTGGTTCTGCTCCAAATTTTCGGAGGTTGTAAGTTGGCCCAAGCTACACCCCTCCACCAAATTGAGATGAAAATCAGTCTGGTAGTTTTTGCATAATCCTTGTTCAAAAAATTAATGGCTGACCGTGTTTGGGCAGCTCGTGGACCCGACCCGTGCTTCGGTTCTGCTCCAAAATCTAGGTTGGAACATGCTACAGTACACCCTTCCACCAGTTTCGTGAAAATCACTCCAGCAGTTTTTGCATAATCCTGCTAACAGGCAAAAACATGCACACATGCACACACACGCACGCACCACACCGAAAACATTACCTCTCGCCCTGCACTGTGACAGAAGTAAATATCTTAAGTGCTCAACCAATACTTGAGTCTGCCTGACTGAGCTGGTACTGATGTCTAAACCATGGAGGAGATGGAAGCATATCCAAGCAGATAAATCATGGTGTGAATGTCAACCCAACATCAGTTAATTCATTATACTTGTGTTATACGTATGTTTGATTCAACTCACCCTCTAGACATTACCCCTTTCCCCCACACACACACACACGCACGCACACACACACACACACACACGCACACACACACCCACGCACACACACACACGCACACACACACACACACACACACACACACATAAAGAAAGGTCAGGAAAACAAAAAACAGTAATAAACAGCTGCTCAGAGGACATGGACACAGTCCAGCGCCTTGTGAGCAGTCCAGCGCCTGTGAGCTCCGGCCGTGTGCGTCAGGTGAATCCGCCATAACCCTTTCACTCTCGGAGCCGTGAAGAGCTTTGAAATCAATGACAGCGTCCTGGACAGAGCGGAGAAGTAGGCCAGCCCAGGCCCATAAATTACACCGCTGCCTTCCTCTGACACGCACGTCTTTGGCCCGGCCAATCCACACGAGGCGTGCAGGTTCCCTGATGGCGGAGACCAGGGGAGGACAGGATGTTCCCTGATTGGTGGAGACCAGGGGAGGTCAGGGCTCCCAGCTTTCCACTGCCGCCCACATGAGCCGTTCAGCTGGCCAGACTACCCAGTCCAACCCCGCTGAGCTGACGGCCGACCTTATTCCATGAATGGAAGTGAATGGAAGTGAATGGGCAGTCTGGCTGTGTTTGGGCGGCCCGTGGACTCGATCCGTGATTCGGATCCGCTCCAAATTTTCGGAGGTTGTAAGTTGGCCCAAGCTACACCCCTCCACCAAATTGAGATGAAAATCAGTCTGGTAAAGTGGCAGAGTGGATATGGCGGCTGTAGCTCAGTTGGTAGAGCGGGTCGTTAAGTGATCGAAGGGTCAGCGGTTCGAATCCCAGCTCCGACTGTCCACATGTCGATGTGTCCTTGAGCAAGACACCTAACCCCAAATTGCTCCCAATGAGCAGGTTAGCACCTTGCATGGCAGCTACCGCCATTGGTGTGTGAATGTGTGTGTGAATGGGTGAATGAGAGGCCATTGTAAAGCGCTTTGAGTGCCGCAAAGGTGGAAAAGCGCTATATAAGTGCAGTCCATTTACCATTTACCATTTACCATACTTAAGCCTTTTACAAGCTCCAGACATGCAGCATGTCTTTCCCCCTGATTGCTCTGCATCCAAAACACTTGAATGGTAGACTGACTGAATCAGAATCATTACTGAATCAGAATCATTGCTGTTATACATGTATTTTAGCTTTCTTGGGGCGGCCCCTTTGCACACCTTACCATAATGTACTATGTCCTTACATTGTAATGATGATGATGATTATGATGATGATGATGTGTAATAAAGATCTAATATATATATATACATATATATATATATAAACATATATATATATATATATATATATACAGTACATTTCTTAAGACAGGGTAAATGTCCTTTCCCAGGCACATCCTGTTCCCTATTAGTTTAATGTTGAATTTTATTCAAAAGCAGTTTTCTTTGTGGCAGCTCATAGCAGTATCCTGTAACAGACCTGCTATACTTCCAGTTCTACTTCCTGTACGCTGATAATCTTGTTTTGTTGCCTTGGAGAGACACAAACAAATCTCAAAGAATGAAGTGAAATATATTTTCATAGATGTTCACATTTTTTCAGTTTTTGTCTCTCCAAGTCAACAGAACAAGATTATTGTATTTCAAAACAAAATACTGCCATTGTACTGTATTCAAGGTAGCTTTATTTGTCACTTTGAATACATAGATCCAGTAACATCTGAAGACAGACTACAAATGTGATTACAATAGGTACAGTATAACACTACAGTGTTATACTGAATGACATTTTACAAGGGTATATTTATATGAATCACAATAAAAATGAATTGGCTTTATTCTTGAATAACTAATATAAGGGCATAGGTGACACCTTAATGAGCATTAAAACATCATTTTAGGGAAGTGTAATTTCAGTTTAAATTTTTTGCTACTTTGAAAACCTTAAATGTCATTGACCCATATGAGTCCAAAAAATGAATGGAGGTGAATAGTCAGCCGTGTTTGGGCGTGGAACCCACCCTGTGATTCGGATCCGCTCCAAAATTGAATGGGTTCTAATTTGTCCCATGTTACTGTACATCCCTCCACCGATTTTCATGAAATCTGGTCTGGTAGTTTTTCCATAATCCTAGTCCAAAAGATTAGGTGAATGGGCATCTTGTGGACCAGCCCCGTGATTGTGATCTGGTCTAAAATCTAATGGGTTCCGAGTTGGACCATGCTACACCCCTGCACAGACTTTCAAAAATCGGTCTGCTAATTTTGCGTAATCCTGCTAAAGAATGAACGAACCAGCAAATGAACCAACACACGACAGAACACATCCTCTCACCCTGCACTGTCTTACTGAGGTAATGATGATGTATTTTTTGAGACACAATGCAGGATGTACCATTGAGTAAAAAACCTTTTGAGTGCAATGTCCCTTTAGGCAGCAGTCACTACCAGTTGGCAGCGACTCTCTGATTCCAGCCACCATGGAGAGTCTTAGGCCTGTCCCTCTCCATCTACCTCATGTCCTCTGCCAACCTCCGGCCTGTGAGCGGTTGGTGGCACACCAGGTCTCCTCCTGACTGTAGGGGTGCCAGGCTCTGTTGGCATGGGGCATGGTAATTAAATCAGTCAAGCACGCGGGGACTCTGAAGTGTGGAAATCTAGGCACTTACATGTTTGCTGTTCCCTTAGCCCGGCTAGCCAACTGTGAATGTAGCTAGCGACTCTGCTACTCATTGCACACGGCAGTCTGAACACAACGGTTTGACTACACCATTCAAGCAAGTAGACTATCACACCAACTACATTTTCCAAAGATTTGCTTCTCTCTTTTCAATTTCAAATTCTTTTTTGTTTTCAATGTAGCAGAGTTTACCATGATTTCATACATGCCACAATATGATAATTGACAAAATATTCTTTACATTGTTCAACATTCATTTTTGAGCAACCAAATGAGAATAAGCTTTCACAGCTAGCCTTGTGAATCTGTACATAATTGCATTTGATTCCCAAGGCAAGATGGCGGCAGTATGTTTGGCAGGCCGTCGATCATGTCTACTCAGTGTCTTGTTGGCTATTTCGCTGTTTATCTGTGTTTGCTGTTGGGATGCTTTGGCTGTACTTTCGTGTTTCTGGTGAGACGCAATTATTGTTTGGACATGGTTTGCGCGAGCAGGCTGCTGGCCTTCCTCCCCTGTTGGCGGGTGTTCCTGCTTGCCTGTGCCACTCACCTGGCGCCCTTCCCCAAAACAAATGCCGGATAAGACGGGGAAAGCGGGGTGGGGTATTGGCGAAAGTCAGGGCTTACCTGTCGTTGTCCTGGGTGGCAAATCCTCGCCTCCTTCGTGGAGGATACTGTTATTCTTCTGCCGTCAGACGCTTTCTGCAGCTCAGAGGGCCGTGGGCGCGGACTGTCCTGCCCAACCCTTCCGCTGCTGCTCCTGGTCTGACGGTGTTGACTGGCCTGACGGTGTTGACTGGCCTGACGGTGTTGACTGGTCTGACGGTGTTGACTGGCCTGACGGTGTTGACTGGTCTGACAGTGTTGACTGGTCTGACGGTGTTGACCGGCCTGACGGTGTTGACTGGTCTGACGGTGTTGACTGGCCTGATAGTGTTAACTGGCCTGACGGTGTTGACTGGCCTGACGGTGTTGACTGGCCTGACGGTGTTGACTGACCTGATGGTGTTGACTGGTCTGACGGTGTTGACTGGCCTGACGGTGTTGACTGGCCTGGCGGTGTTGACTGGCCTGACGGTGTTGACTGGCCTGATGGTGTTGACTGGTCTGACGGTGTTGACTGGCCTGATGGTGTTGACGGGCCTGATGGTGTTGACTGGTCTGACAGTGTTGACTGGCCTGACGGTGTTGACTGGCCTGACGGTGTTGACTGGCCTGGCGGTGTTGACTGGCCTGACGGTGTTGACTGGCCTGGCGGTGTTGACTGGCCTGACGGTGTTGACTGGTCTGACGGTGTTGACTGGCCTGATGGTGTTGACTGGCCTGACAGTGTTGACTGGTCTGACGGTGTTGACTGGCCTGACGGTGTTGACTGGCCCGCTGCTGCGCTCCGCGCCTGCTTTCTGCAATGACTTTCTCAACTTCTTTGTTGATAAAATCTCATCTCTTCGGTCTGGACCCTCTCTCGCTGCCCCCAACCACTCTCTTCCACCTGTGTGCCCAGATGTTTTTGTTTGACCCCATATCCTTATCCTCACTGTCTGATGTAGCGTGTTCTAGGGTTAGAGCTAGGACTATGACCAGTATAATTATGATTATACCGCGGTTATCACAAATATGAAGGAAAATGGATTTTTATCAACTCGTATGGGGCACCACTCTGTTATGTACAGAGATACAGATAACCTTTATCAATAGTCTAATTCATTCATCAATCTCATTCTGTAGGCGGAGTTCTTGACTCAATCAAGTGACCTAAGATAATGTGATGACGCTAGGACGTGATCAAAAATTAATAATATTTATTGAAGTTATACTAATCAATTATCAAAATAATAAACACAATTCAAATAATGAAACAGAATGGAAAAACACATGTGGCAATATGAACACACAGCAGAAATGAAAAGAATGATGTCAGAGATTATCACAGCCTATCCTAAATCTTCTAAGCTTAAACAACACTTTGGCATCTCACACCACAATCATAGGCGACTGTTGGATACAACCTTATTAGCAGTGTGATCGCGCGTTGTCCGGGCGGTGTTTGTCTGGCTCGAAGCATGGAGGAGGCCCGTGACTGAAGGTCGCTCGGTTTGATGAAAGGGGCAGCGCGCCTGCGCTCCCGATGAAACAGTGGTAGTAGCGTTGCTGCGCGAAGTTGATGTCGCGGAGTTCAAAGTTAAGTTTCAGAGTTCACAAGTTGCATTCAAAACCTCTGCTCTCGCCAGAGGTGGATCGTTGAAGAGTATTTTCCTAAGCCCCTGTATCGACTCAGAGATCTTAAGTAGCAGTCCAGTGTGGATACAGGCTGATCTTATCAACCGGCACAAACTTAGTTACTGGAGATTTGAGAGCACACGAGTGTGAAAACGAGAGAGAACAATGGCGTCTCACAGCTTAAATATCTGCAGCTTGTCGGGGGGTTGGTGCTTGTGACCCCAGTCCGGTGATTGGCCAGTTGATTCGTGACCCCTCCTTTGGGGGGGGGTCTGAGAATTAGCAATTTTCAGGATATATTTTAATCTGATCTCATTACCAACACATTGGAAGGACGTTAGTAAAAATGACATTATCATATTCAGTACATTGGCTGGAACATATAGAATCCAAACACTTGCATCTTTTAATCACACCCACACGTTGGATTCACAATGTTTAATACTGCTCTGAGCCCGTTCACTCCCCAAACCCCGTTTATTCACAGATATGTCCCCCATTGAAGAATAAACAGGCACTGGGGGCATGACTAGCATGACCTAGAATGTTAAGTGAATAACGAGCTAGTAAAACAGCTGTCAACGGACCGTAACGTGGATGCACTACGTTAAACACGGAGGAAATTTCTTTTCTTCACTAAAAGAAGGCGCAAAAAACAAGTGTTTTATAAGCTTACCCTGGCTTATAGGAGCAATCACCACTGCTTCTATCTCAACACTGTTCTTTCCCTTTACCACACGGATATGGTTTGTTTGTTTGTCATTTATTCCAAATATGTCACAATACAATTTAACAACAAGGCCGAATACAAGTCAAATAAACATGATATTAAGAATAAGACGGGATACAAAACAAAACAATTTGTACATATTCGAAAAGGAGTGAGAGGAAGTAAAAATGTATTAATCCCCCCCCCCCTTTTCCAAACTATAAATAGGCCTAAATATATTCAATGCACATGTTTACATATACATATATACATGCATATATACGTACCTATACATACATATCTGTATATACTCACATACATGCATGCATGGATATGGTCTCCAAGGTCACACTCCAGAGTTACTGTTGGTCTGCCTGTCACAGCTGCTTTCAAACCGACATCGATGTCCTATTCTTATATCTTCCCCTACCGAAGAACTCTACTGACAGTGAGAGCCAAGAGTGATCTGATTGGACTGAACTGATACCAAGTTGTCTTGTTTGTAGTATCCAAAATAAATCAACTGACTACATGCCTCCCTCTCACCTACATCACTCTCCTCCCGGAAGGAAAGCACCCTCCACCGATCGGTCTCTTGTCTTAGCGTGTCGTAGTGGTCTGTGTCGTAGTAGTCTGTGTCGTAGTAGTCTGTGTCGTAGTAGTCTGTGTCGTAGTAGTCTGTGTCGTAGTGGTCTGTGTCGTAGTAGTCTGTGTAGTCAGTCAGATATCCTATTATGAAGCCACAGTGATTTGGACAGTGACACGGGGAGAGCTTGTTGAGGATAAATTGTCTCTGGCAGTTTCTCACACAGCTGGTGCACCACACCCGTCTGTCAGTCTACCACACCCGTCTGCCACAGTCTACCACACCCGTCTGCCACAGTCTACCACACCCGTCTGCCACAGTCAACCACACCCGTCTGCCACAGTCTACCACACCCGTCTGCCACAGTCTACCACACCTGTCTGCCACAGTCTACCACACCCGTCTGCCACAGTCTACCACACCTGTCTGTCAGTCTACCACACCCGTCTGCCACAGTCTAGCACACCTGTCTGTCAGTCTACCACACCCGTCTGCCACAGTCTACCACACCCGTCTCCCACAGTCTACCACACTCGTCTGCCACAGTCTACCACACCCGTCTGCCACAGTCTACCACACCCGTCTCCCACAGTCTACCACACCCGTCTGCCACAGTCTACCACACCCGTCTGTCAGTCTACCACACCCGTCTGCCACAGTCTACCACACCCGTCTCCCACAGTCTACCACACCCGTCTGCCAGTCTACCACACCCGTCTGCCACAGTCTACCACACCCGTCTCCCACAGTCTACCACACCCGTCTGCCAGTCTACCACACCCGTCTGCCACAGTCTACCACACCCGTCTGCCACAGTCTACCACACCCGTCTGCCACAGTCTACCACACCCGTCTGTCAGTCTACCACACCTGTCTACTACAGTCTACCACACCTGTCTGTCAGTCTACCACACCCGTCTCCCACAGTCTACCACACCCGTCTGCCACAGTCTACCACACCCGTCTGCCACAGTCTACCACACCCGTCTGTCACAGTCTACCACACCCGTCTGCCACAGTCTACCACACCCGTCTGCCACAGTCTACCACACCCGTCTGCCACAGTCTACCACACCCGTCTGTCAGTCTACCACACCCGTCTGCCACAGTCTACCACACCCGTCTGCCACAGTCTACCACACCTGTCTGTCAGTCTACCACACCCGTCTGCCACAGTCTACCACACCCGTCTGTCAGTCTACCACACCCGTCTGCCAGTCTACCACACCCGTCTGCCACAGTCTACCACACCCGTCTGCCACAGTCTACCACACCGTCTGCCACAGTCTACCACACCCGTCTGCCACAGTCTACCACACCCGTCTTCCACAGTCTACCACACCTGTCTGCCACAGTCTACCACACCCGTCTGCCACAGTCTACCACACCCGTCTCCCACAGTCTACCAGTCTGTCAGTCTACCACACCCGTCTGCCACAGTCTACAGTCACCAGTTTGGGCCTTCAATACTATTACAGATGAAAAGCTCCCCAGCTCCAACTCCTCTTGAACATTTAGCTTTTTGGATTGAGTTTGCTTGATGAGTTTTTGATCGTGACGAGTCCTCTCTCTCCCCAACGTTGGCTCTTAGATGCATCTCCGCCATTTATCTTAGATTGCATCCCTGCGTCTTCTCCTGCTGTCACACCCATCTGCTCCCTCTGCCCGTCGGCTCCCAGCGACTACTCAGGAAAGTCCTCCTCCCGTTCCGTCAGGGACAGACTGAGGGCTGTGGTGGGAATGTGTTTATCACTGACACCAGCTGACTGGGTCTCTCTTCGTCTCCCCCCCCCCCCCCCCCCCAGCTGACTGGGTCTCTCTTTGCCCCCCCTCCCCCCCCCCCCCCCAGCTGACTGGGTCTCTCTTCGTCCCCCCCCCCCCCCAGCTGATGTTAGGGCGGCAGTCTGGAAGGCCTCACGGTCTTCACAGCTCCCCAGGGATGCTGTCTGGATGGAAAATCACACCTAATGCCATCATCTCCCTCTCGAACCTGTGTCAGCATGTGGAGGCTGTACAGCATATTCAGTTTGGATTACACCCAGGGAGCAGATGCACTTCTGGTCTATTTCCTGTTCTATTTCCTGTCTGAAGAACATGGTTACCACAGCAGCAGAGACAGATCATTATTTTTATACATTTGACCCCAACACAGGTTATTCACCACAAAACTTGTGGTAATTTGCTAGTTTGTCTTAACTGAGACAAACGTACCCTACTTGTTGTAAGTTGCTTTGGATAAAAGCGTCTGCAGTTGGCTAATGTTAGTGGAGTACAGTACGAACTCAGAAGGGATACACTGAGACTGCAAAGTCACTTGTCATTCTGAAATTCTGCAGTGGAATACCATCAATAATAGTAATTTGGTCGCACATAAAGTGTTACCATAATGATAGTGAGCCTGATCTGTCATTACCCAGGGTCCTGTACCTTACCTCCTCTCTTCCCCGGGACCCTTTGAGCAAGGAATGATTTATAGTGACAGCTGGGCTTGCACTCTAAAAGGCACAAAGACTTAGTCTTTTCACTCTTCCAGGGACGGACCCGGCGCCCGGATTCCCTCTCTGAATACAGTACAGCTGTGAGATGGTTGCACTGAGCACTTTCATTCCCATCTCATTCCCATCTTTTACAATTGCATTCACCTTCTAGGCGTGAACGAGAGATAAAGACCCTTTCAGGGCAGCGTGGCATTCCCAGACGGTCCTTATCTGGCCTCGCTACGGCTAACGCATCGGGAGTCCTCTACGTGCTGTGAGGGTTTCAGCGTTAGTCTGAGGAGCTTGACACCACACCTGGCTCCTATTGGCTTATTATCGCCCTGGCGACGCCCTTCCGCCGTCTCCCCGTGACACACCCCCGCTCTCCGACGCGACCGTGGGGTCCATGACTCAACCTGCTCTCCGACGCGACCGGGGGTCCATGACTCAACCTGCTCTCCGACGCGACCAGAGGTCCGTGACTCAACAGAACTCACAAGTGCATCTTCTTTCTAAAACAAGTGACTAAGAGCATAATCTAGTGCTGAAGGCAAAGTGCAAGAATCACAATCTAAAGTACAGTGCAATATAATATAATATAATACAATAAGTGTTTAGGAGGGAGGATTGTTGTAGTACTTCTTGAAGAGATGAGTTTTGAGCCTGCGACGAAAGATGGGCAGCGACTCTGCTGTCCTGACATCAGTGGGCAGCTCATTCCACCACTGCAGGGCCAGGACAGAGAAGAGCCGTGACCGTGGGGTCAGGACAGAGAAGAGCCGTGACCGTGTCAATCGACCGCAGGAGCCTCGGAGTGACGGGGCAACCAGTCGCCCCGAGGTAGCAGAGCGTAGCGGTCGGGAGCGTAGCGTAGCGGTCTGACCCTTCAACTCTGACTCCCACCCTCCCCTCAACTCTGACTCCCACCCTCCCCTCAACTCTGACCCTTCAACTCTGACTACCACCCTCCCCTCAACTCTGACTACCACCCTCCCCTCAACTCTGACTCCCGCCCTGCAGACTCGTGTTACTTGGCAATCTAGCGCTTTCTCTGCCTCGTTACACAAGGTTTGTGTGTTGCCATCTGTGGGATCTTTCTCCACCAGGGAAGTAAGCTGTGTGCTCGTATCTCAGTGAGACTAGCATAGACAGGCATGCTACCCCTTCACAGCCATTCCCAATAAACTGCCTGAGGTGACGGCCGATGAAAGTCAAGTCGATTGGGTTCTGAGGCAAAAGCTGTATTTTCAGTGAGTTAATCGTTTTTTCATTGCTTCTCTTCTCTTCATTGTTGACGGAAAACATTTATTTAGACATTAAGGTTTTCTTTGAAATCCTCAAATTAGCTCTCACTGGCAGCCATAATTATTATTGTGTTAAAACCTTTTGTGTGTGTGTGTGTGTGTTTGTGTGTGTGTGCCTGTGTGTGTGTGTGTTTATATGGTATAAGAGGTATAATCCATCTCTTATTTCTTGTAATTTCTCATTAAATGCAATCATTTGCTTTGTGTGCTACATTGCAGCACTGAATTCCTGGGCTGTTTATCTTGGCTGGTTGACTCCTATCATAATCGCATCACAAAATACAAGCGCGACCTTCCCAGCACAGCATATTAGATTCTCCACTGTCGCAGCTTTAAAACACAGGCTTTAATAAAAAGAGAGAGTGGGCATACAAAGTCTTCCTCCCTCTGGTGCTCGTCAATCTTCACAGCAGATCACTGGAGAGGCCTCTTAATAAATCCACATCACCTCGACGGCTGTAGCTCAGTTGGTAGAGCGGGTCGTTCAGTGATTGAAGGGTCAGCGGTTCGAATCCCAGCTCCGACTGTCCACATGTCGAAGTGTCCTTGAGCAAGACACCTAACCCCAAATTGCTCCCAATGAGCAGGTTAGCACCTTGCATGGCAGCTGCCGCCATTGGTGTGTGAATGGGTGAATGAGAGGCCATTGTAAAGCGCTTTGAGTGTCGCTAAGGTACAGGGACTGCGGGTGGAAATTAGCTGTTTAGCTATAACCTTGTACAGTGCATATCTCCCTATTCTATAGGGTAAATGTCTACTGTACCTTGTCCCTGTCTTAAAAATAAATAAAATCAATCAATCAAAAGCCCTATATGAGTGCAGTCCATTTACCATTTACCATTACTGGGTGAGTCGGAGGTTCCAACAAACAGTTCCACACACAAAAACAAGAGGCGCGTTTTTAAATAAATTCTATATAAATTATAATAAATTATATTACAAACAGCTACTGCTGTTGAAAACCTGTCTGCTCCCAAAGACAACATATTTCCTGTTCCCCTATCCCCACATCCATTCATCGGACCATTCATTCCTAACACGGGGGGGGGCAATGATGACGAGGATGAATCATAATATCCATCTTTCGTCACAGGCTCAAAACTCATCTCTTCAAGAAGTACTACAACAATCCTCCCACCTAAGCACTTATTGTATTATATAGCACTGTACTTTAGATTGTGATTCTTGCACTTTGCCTTCAGCACTAGATTATGCTCTTAGTCACTTGTTTTAGAAAGAAGATGCACTTGTGAGTTCTGGCAAGTAGTAGTACATTGGCTTTTCCTACGTTAAATGCAATTATTGTTAGTCGCTTTGGATAAAAGCGTCTGCTAAATGACTGTAATGTAATGTAATGTAAATGTAAATAATAACATTCAAGTGCAGTAATGCACTAGTGCAGTAATGAATTAGAAGCAAATGTTATCCTAAGCAAAGCAATTAAAATCAATATCATCAAGTCAATAATGATATCAGAGAATGAACAATAATAGCATGTAGGTAAATGGCTCCTACAAACTGTATGTCGAACAGAAGCAATACAAACGTCCAGCTCCCTCAGTAACATTCTCAGTGGTGTTGTTACTACAGTACATGAATAGTCTGACATAGCCTCATCGTTTCTCAATGATTGACAGCCTCTTAAATCCCGCCCCCCGACAGGATACACCTCTGCGTGTCCTCTGCCTCAAAGTGTGAGGAATTTGTAGCATATTGTAGAGACAAGATAACTAAATATTACCCAGTTGAGACCAAATGTTTTGATGAATGACCCTGTTCCTCCACGGAGAAGGGTTATGAACTCCTTTACACCGGTTGACACAGAGATGCTGAAAAGTGGCGACACAACTTTTAACTCTGTATCCGGGGACACGCTATAGTACAGTAGCTATTGTAAATTGTTCCCTCAGAGGAGCCATTTTTCCATCAGCACTTAAAGCTGCCCTGGTAAAACCCATTCTGAAGAAAAACAACTTGGACTCCTCAGTGCTCAGGAATGGGCTATATGCACAACTCCAGTACTTCCTGAAATTAGACATGCTTCTCTATCTCCTGTCTCACACTATTGGATGAAAGGATTATTCAGGTGTGCCTGATCATTGTGCTGCACACCTGATTAATCACTTAATCACAATAGTGTGAGACAGGAAATAGAGAAGCGTGTCTAATTTCAGGAAGTACTGGAGTTGTGCATATAGCCTATTAAAGACTAATCTCCAACCTCCCCTTGTTTTCTTCTAGAAAAAATAGGCTAGCTGCAAATTGTAATCTGGACATTTTTCAGAAAGGTTCTCGCCAGCATCATAGCACAGAGACGGCGCTGCACAAGGTGGTCAACGACCTCAGAATCAACGCTGGCTCAAAAAAGCTCTCTGTCCTCGTCCTCCTGGACCTGAGTGCAGCGTTTGACCCGGTGGATCATGATATCCTTGTTGGAAGACTGGAGAGCTCGGTCGTCCTCTCTGGGCCTTGACTGGTTCAGGACTTATGTCCCACTGATGTCAGGACAGCAGAGTCGCTGCCCATCTTTCGTCGCAGGCTCAAAACTCATCTCTTCAAGAAGTACTACAACGATCCTCCCGCCTAAGCACTTATTGTATTTTATTGTATTATATTATATTTCACTGTACTTTAGATTGCTATTCTTGCACTTTGCCTTCAGCACTAGATTATGCTCTTAGTCACTTGTTTTAGAGAGAAGATGCACTTGTGAGTTCTGGCAAGTAGTAGTACATTGGCTCTTCCTACGTTAAATGCAATTATTGTTAGTCGCTTTGGATAAAAGCGTCTGCTAAATGACTGTAATGTAATGTAATGTAATGTACAGTAACTAGCCTTGATGACCACAGCTCAAAAAACACAGAGCTTTTAATGGTTCCTAGAGCCAGGACTAAGAGGCATGGGGAGGTCCTAGAGTCAGGACTAAGAGGCATGGGGAGGTCCTAGAGCCAGGACTAAGAGGCAGGGGGAGGTCCTAGAGCCAGGACTAAGAGGCATGGGGAGGTCCTAGAGCCAGGACTAAGAGGCCTGGGGAGGTCCTAGAGTCAGGACTAAGAGGCATGGGGAGGTCCTAGAGCTAGGACTAAGAGGCATGGGGAGGTCCTAGAGCCAGGACTAAGAGGCATGGGGAGGTCCTAGAGCCAGGACTAAGAGGCATGGGGAGGTCCTAGAGCCAGGACTAAGAGGCATGGGGAGGTCCTAGAGGCAGGACTAAGAGGCATGGGGAGGTTCTAGAGTCAGGACTAAGAGGCATGGGGAGGTCCTAGTCAGGACTAAGAGGCATGGGGAGGTCCTAGAGTCAGGACTAAGAGGCATGGGGAGGTCCTAGAGCCAGGACTAAGAGGCCTGGGGAGGTCCTAGAGTCAGGACTAAGAGGCCTGGGGAGGTCCTAGAGCCAGGACTAAGAGGCATGGGGAGGTCCTAGAGTCAGGACTAAGAGGCATGGGGAGGTCCTAGAGCCAGGACTAAGAGGCATGGGGAGGTCCTAGAGCTAGGACTAAGAGGCATGGGGAGGTCCTAGAGCCAGGACTAAGAGGCATGGGGAGGTCCTAGAGTCAGGACTAAGAGGCATGGGGAGGTCCTAGAGTCAGGACTAAGAGGCATGGGGAGGTCCTAGAGTCAGGACTAAGAGGCATGGGGAGGTCCTAGTCAGGACTAAGAGGCATGGGGAGGTCCTAGAGTCAGGACTAAGAGGCATGGGGAGGTCCTAGAGTCAGGACTAAGAGGCATGGGGAGGTCCTAGTCAGGACTAAGAGGCATGGGGAGGTCCTAGAGTCAGGACTAAGAGGCATGGGGAGGTCCTAGAGCCAGGACTAAGAGGCATGGGGAGGTCCTAGAGTCAGGACTAAGAGGCATGGGGAGGTCCTAGAGTCAGGACTAAGAGGCATGGGGAGGTCCTAGAGCCAGGACTAAGAGGCATGGGGAGGTCCTAGAGTCAGGACTAAGAGGCATGGGGAGGTCCTAGAGTCAGGACTAAGAGGCCTGGGGAGGCAGCCCTCAGTTCTTCTGCCCCCAGCCTCTGGAACACCCTGCCAGAGGACCTGAGAATGTCTGAGACCGTGGTCACTTTTAAGTGTGATGTTAAAATGCACTTTTAAATATTGCTTTTACCACATAGCTTTATTTATTTTTTTAACAATTATTTATTCATACGCTGCACTGTAACATTTATTCCTGTATTTTATTTTTCCTGCATTTTATTTGAAATGTTCTGTTCTTTTATATGTTGCACTTTGTCTTGATGATTTTAATGTCTCATGTAAAGCACTTTGAATTGCCTTGTTGCTGAAATGTGCTACACAAATAAACTTGCCTTGCCTTTAGTTGTGTTATATCTTGTCTTGTCTGTTATATCTTAAAGTGTACATTTTTTTATTATTTTACTTGTATTGTTTCTTTTAAATCTGTCCTCACTGCGTTTACATGATTTATGGTTTTATCCATCTATTTTTATGTAAAGCACTATGTGCTACATTGATTTGTATGAATGGTGCTTTACTGTATAAATAAAATGGCACTGACATTGACAACTGTGGAAAGACCTTCTAGGAAGAAGCTATGATATTCATGGTCACCAATGACAATACATTCGGAATTTGAATGCAGAGGATGATTGGCCCACACGGATAGTGGGCTGTGCGAAGAGGCTGATTGGCCTTCATGATTGGCTGTTCAGATGTAGCTGGGTTTGAATGGTAATGCGCTGACTCCGCCCACTTTTCATGTTTTGTGGCGCTTGACTTGAGACTAGGCACAACCAGACCTATCTACACACTTCGATGGGGAGAGGTCTGGCTGCAACCCATGATCATTCTGACAGTGTGTGTGTGTGTGTGTGTGTGTGTGTGTGGGGGGGGGGGGGGGGGGGCACTGTATATATATATTTTTTTTTAAACCAATCACAATAGTTCTGGGATGGTGCTAAGCTCTTTTTGCTTTTTTCAACGGTGCCCTTGCAAAATAGTATCGGGGGTTTAAATCTGATTGGCGTTGCTGCAATTGAGCAGTGTCAATGATTGGCTTATCTCAAAAACCTACATCCTGTTAGTCAGACTACTACAAGAACAATATTGATAGCTCTGTCATCATCAGTACTAACTCTGCTTCTTTGTGTTCTCTCTGCTTCCCTACAGCGGTCCAGAAGAGCGGGGAAGGTAAGGCCATATCCTTCTGTTATCCGCTTGCATACAGTAGAATGGGTCAGATCACAGCGTTGGGATTCTCTGGTGTGAGTGGCCATTGTCAGTTTGGACTGCCGTTCTGATGACTCAATTGGTCTACAGACCCTGCAGTAGCCTGCTGATGAAGGTAACTGTATGGGGCAGTTTAAAGCTATAAGATGCCTTTGAGCCCAGGGAAAATGAACAGTTAGTCTTTTTATACTGGTTCGAAATTATAAATAAAAATAAAAAAGGTATTGGACACTACACCCCACACCTCACACATTGAGTCAATCAGCCAAAGTCCCATTTTCCTCCAGAGGTGGATCTCTGGGGGGTCCTTATCCTGGACCAACCTTCCTAACATCAGCACATGCAGGCAACAGGTGCAACATGTGAGGGTTATTTTACAGTGCTGTTGTTCTGCATGAGACCTGCTTTTGAGTTTTGGATGTAGTCCTGGCTGTATTCTCTCCCGACTCAAACGTTACATTAAATCGCTGCGCTCCGTCATACTACATAATAGAGTTGGTGCCACTTCGCCATCCAAGCTGGTGGGAGAGCGCCTGATCGCGAAAGTCGTTACTGATTGGTGTCGCCGGGATTCCTGCTCTACCAACGAATCGGCAGGATTTGAACACCAGATTTTCACATGAAGTGTCCCAGACCCATAGAGAGATCTGCAGCATGCAGTAACGTAGTAGCTCACGTAGTGTATCAGCGAAAGAACTCTCACTGGTCTGGCGTTGAGACTATCCTGGCTGTAGCCCTCTCCAACTCATCCCTGACTTCACCTACGGACTGCTGAAGTGAGCCTGTGTTACTCCTGTTCAGAACTGCTTCCTGAACACTTTGATGTACCCCGTGAGATTCACGCAGACACCGGGCGTCATCCCACTGATCAAAGCTCAGCGCCAACTAGAATGGCCCTGCTGGAGAGACAGCTGATTACCATTGGCCTTGACATCAAGGGTGTACATCACACCGTGGAAGGATAGGTGCGGTGATTACACCGTAATGGAAGTGTTTGCTGCTGGAAGAAAAATCCGGCATTAGTTCTCGCTGTTGGCAGGCAAACAGCCGTTTGTCTCTCATAATAGAATCATTGGTAGTCTGATTAACTGCATCACAATAAAGGGTAATGGAGTCGGTCTTGAAGGAAGCACGAGGAGGAAATGAAGATGGAGAGAGGAGACCAGCGGGGGCCCGGCTGAGAGGAGTCCAGCGGGGGCTCGGCTGAGAGGAGCAGGCGGGGTGAGACGCATCCATCAGCCCTGTTAGGAGCGCTGGTCCAGCCCGGTCCAGGACAGGCAACGGGCTCAGGGGTCCAGCCAGGGGAGCGGAGGCCCACCAAACATTATAAATCATTGCTGCTGCTCGCTGCAGGAAGCACACACACACACATACACACACACACACACACACACACACACACACACACACACACACACACACACACACACACACACACACCTGCTATCTGACACTGCTGGGTTGCTGTCCAGTCACAGGATATAGTCAACGACCGCACAGCAACTGCAGTGCAGCTGTGTGGGGTTTTTTGCAGCATGTCCAGGAGAGGCCAACGCTCTGCATGCTACTGTAGACGTCCGCAGGAAATCCAAATGGACTTTTTGTGTCATGCAGCCAGTGTCTAACAGAACAGAATGAACTCTGGGAGCGTGTGCGTTGAGCGTCTGATAAAGGCTTCCTGGCCCCCAGCTCAGACGGGCTGGTTCAAACGGGGGCTTTAATCGCTCCTAATTCCCCCTGTGATGAGCAGGAAGGCGATGACCACGTTCCCAGCGAAAGGCGAGCGTTATTAAATGACACACTGCAAGGACAAAGCATTAGACTCTTGATTGGATTAAAGCTTTGACACAGAGCACTGGGTCCCCAGCGCGGAATCTGTGGAAACAAAGACGCCGCTTGAAAATGTCACCGTCTGGGTCGCCTCTGTTCTCCTCTTGATCATTAGAGCAACTTAAAGGGGAACGCCGCTGTCATAGCAGGTTTAGCTCAAATGTCGCTTTGTCCTCATTGAAACCGATCTGTACACCAACATTTAACCGATCCATACACACCAATATTTAACTGATCCATACACACCAACATTTAACTGATCCATACACACCAACATTTAACTGATCCGTACACACCAACATTTAACTGATCCATACACACCAACATTTAACTGATCCATACACACCAACATTTAACTGATCCGTACACACCAACATTTAACTGATCCATACACACCAACATTTAACTGATCCATACACACCAACATTTAACTGATCCATACACACCAACATTTAACTGATCCATACACACCAACATTTAACAGATCCATGCAGTAGTAAGCTTGCTCCTTTTTCCTCTGTGCGCGCACCACCTTTATAATGGAGGTCTATGGGCCTCTGCTAAAAACTATTATAATTATGCATTTTCAAGGCAGGAAGCGCAAGGGTGTGATCTTACCGGTGTCATTATGCTGTCGTGAAATATATCGCATTCTCAAACCGAATATTGAAACAAAAGCTCCATTTGAGCCAGAACTATTTAGCCGAACGCACTACACCATACCTTCCACACTGTAAACTACACCATACCTTCCACACTGTAAACTACACCATACCTTTCACACTGTAAACCTCCGCCGCGGTAAAGCTAGACGATTGTTTACATCCTCCTAGCCATGCCTAACACGTCAACACATGGGGATGGTGATTCCTTTCACAAGACAACATTCTACTGAGACCGGTAAGGGGCTTCCTGGCGCTTCCTGCCTTGAAAATGCATGTTTATCATAGTTTTTAGCAGAGGCCCATAGACCTCCATTATAAAGGGGGTGCGCGCACAGAGGAAAAAGGAGCTAGCTTACTACTGCACGGATCGGTTAAATGTTGGTGTGTACGGATCAGTTAAATGTTGGTGTGTACGGATCAGTTAAATGTTGGTGTGTACGGATCAGTTAAATGTTGGTGTGTATGGATCAGTTAAATGTTGGTGTGTACGGATCGGTTTCATTGAGGACAAAGTGACATTTGAGCTAAACCTGCTATGACAGCGGCGTTCCCCTTGAATGTGACATCTGCCAGCATGGCTGCTTCATAGTCATGTATCAGCGGGCCAACAGCACTCTGCTCCACGCGCACAAACTGAACCAATCCTTCTACAAAGTCACCCAAACGCTATATTCTTCAGAGTGGAGTACACACAGGAATCGTCCCTTGTGTGATGTTGGGTGCTGGGTGGAGTTGGGAGGCAGGTGAGCCTTCTGACTCTGTGTTCCAGGAGATAGAGGGTGCCTGGTGTCTACGGCGCTGTCCGGTGTGCGTACGGGGCCGAGCGCTGAGAGGCTGTCTCGCTGGGGGCGGGGCAGGGCGGGGCAGGCTCTGGGCCTCCAGGCACATGGAGCGCAGCGCCCTCTGATGTTGTGTGGAAAAACTGGGTCTGTGAAAGACAGATAAGAGCAGTGTGCCTCACACACACACACACACACACACACACACACACACATCACACACACAGATGTAGAACACCTCCAGAGACTCGAAATGCCTCACACACACACACTTTAAAACACAACACACGCGCGCGCACACACACACACACACACACGGATGTAGAACACCACCAGAGACTCAATATACCTCACACACACACTTTAAAACACACACACACACACACTCTCCCTCAATCAGAATCCATTTATTGCCAGGTAGTTTACAAAATACTAGGGATTTGCTTCGGTCAAAGGTGCATAACACTGATGGAGAAACATTAGACAGAGTGCAGAGACCAGACAGGATAGAGCAAAGACAGGGCAGTGCAAATGAGCCATACAGCACACTATACACTATAGAGTATACACACTCTGCACTCGGCACCAAATCAAAGGCATATTGCACTAAACATATCCAGTCAAATTCAATGATCACTCAAATATGCACACAGCTCAGGTGGTCACATCAAACCATGTGTCTAATTCAATTAAATGAGATGTGATGTCTTCTTTTACGTGGGATGCCTTCTTCGAGTTGGCTGAGGAGATTTGAGTGTGATTTATGACTGTGTTATGGACTGTGAGAGAACCCAGCGCCATGCAGCCCGTTAACCTCTTACCTTGAGAGACCGAGCAGACGGGCTGTGGGCCAAGACCAGCAGCCAGCGTAGAGAGACTTCAAACGGGAGGACACAGCTGGCGCTGGTGGGCAGGCCGCTCTGAGCACCAGTGACCTTGGCTTAATCCCTCATTTGAATATCCTCCTTCAAAGCTATTTAATACCGTACACTTCATGGAAAAACAAAATCAGCAAAAACCATAAATCCTGACCCCCGTTATTTATTTATTTTACGATGGTCTTCTCTCCACGGTGCTATGGGTGTAAGGTCCAGCTTCCAAGGTCAGCAGGTCATCGCACTAGTTGTCCTTGTGAAATTGATGGCAGTGTACAGTACACGCTCCGAATGTAATTTGGGGAGCTGAGGCTAACTGCTACTGCCTACGCTGTCGAATAGTATTTTAATTAAACAGGATACCGCACACATACTGTCAAATGGATTCATATTCAGAAAACGCTCTAAAGACCTTAAGCAAACAATTTGGTTTTGTAAGATTTGTTAAATCATTCTAACTGACAATTCGCAGCTTGTTTGTCTTGACTGTTTGTTTTATGAAGTAGAGCATTTCCAGCAGTAAAAATAGATTAACATTTACTTCACAGATTTATTGCAAATTTATTCATGGCCATGCGCTGGTCTGTTATTTCAATGTGACATAGAATGCTTAAAAAAATAAATCATGGCCCCAACAAGAATAGTTCACAGTTTCATACCAGTCGCTGTTCCAGATGAATTGGAAAATGGGGAAAATAAATTAATAGAATCAATATTCTGGGGGAATCATTTCTCCTTTTTTGTGGAAGCAGAGACCACTGAGAGGTAGGAGGGGAGAGAGAGCATGAGGAGGGCTGGAGGAGAGGAGGAGGGGGGTAGGAGAATGAGAGGGGGAGGGATGAGGAGGAGAGAGAGAGTGTGAGAGGAGAAGAGGAGGAGAGAGAATGAGAGTAGGGATGGGGAGGAGAGAGAGAGAGGAGGAGAGGAGGGGGGAGGGAGGAATCAGGGGAGAGAGCTTGAGAGGAGGAGAGAGCGTGAGAGGAGAAGAGGAGGGAGGGAGGGATGAGGGGAAGAGAGCGTGAGAGGAGTAGGGATGAGGAGGAGAGAGAGTGAGAGGAGGAGGGAGGGAGGGAAGAGGAGGAGAGCGTGAGGAGGAGAGAGAATGAGAGGAGGAGGGATGAGGAGGAGAGAGAGCGTGAGAGGAGAGGAGGAGAGGGGGAGGGATGAGAAGGAGAGAGCATGAGGAGGGGAGATGAGGAGAGAGCGTGACGAGGGGACAGGGAGAGAGGAGCGAGGGGGAGAGGGAGAAGTGGTCAGCGTCATACTAGGGGGAAACATGAGAGCCTGTTGCTATGCCAACACAGACAGGGCGGCTCTGCGTTTCACTGCACAAGACGCATCACATCTGTACCAAGGTTTGACACTTCAAAAGGCTTATGGGGAAAAAAAGAAAGGTGCTAATGTTTATCACATTCAAAACGGGATATTTCAGCTCTGACAGACCCTTAATGCTTTGAAGCCATCTGGCTCTGCAAGGCTGTGTTCCTTCTCAGCGACGTTTAACAGCATTGCGTTATCCTCTTGTTCCTCTTGCCTCCAAAGGAAGGTCACTGTGTGTGTGTGTGTGTGTGTGTGTGTGTGTGTGTGTGTGTGTGTGTGTGTGTGTGTGTGTGCGTGCGTGCGTGCGTGCGTGCGTGCGTGTGTGTAGGAGTAATGTCTCAAGTGTGTAGAGCAGCTTGTTCATCAGCAAATGATCCATGTTCTGAAGCTCTATCAGGCTGCCTTGATCAGACGATCAATAACATCTCACCCACCTGGTAAATTAGCTAATTTCCTCCCAGACAGATCCTGGAAGGTTTAAAGCAGCGTACGTCTGCTCATGGCATTCAGTGACTGGCCTATAATGATGTACTCTACAGCATGAAACACACTCATATCCCAATATACAGATCCCTCTATCCCAATATACCGATCCCTCTATCGAAATATACAGATCCCTCTATCGCAATATACAGATCCCTCTATCCCAATATACAGATCCCTCTATCCCAATATACAGATCCCTCTATCCCAATATACAGATCCCTCTATCCCAATATACAGATCCCTCTATCCCAATATACAGATCCCTATATCCCAATATACAGATCCCTCTATCCCAATATACAGATCCCTCTATCGCAATATACAGATCCCTATATCGCAATATACAGATCCCTATATCCCAATATACCGATCCCTATATCGCAATATACAGATCCCTCTATCGCAATATACAGATCCCTCTATCGCAATATACAGATCCCTATATCCCAATATACAGATCCCTCTATCCCAATATACAGATCCCTCTATCGCAATATACAGATCCCTATATCCCAATATACAGATCCCTATATCCCAATATACAGATCCCTATATCCCAATATACAGATCCCTATATCCCAATATACAGATCCCTCTATCCCAATATATATATATATATATATATATATATATAATATATTATATATATATAATGATGAATGTAGCAGGATGTTTAAAAACAAAATACAATACAATATCTCACTTTTTAATATCACCATGGCTTTTCCTTTATTTTAGTTTAGTTAACATTATTTACTGTTCTAAATCGGTGTGAAAAACACGTAATGCATGAATGTGGTTGTACTTTTCTGTGAAAGGTTCTGAAGAACGGGAGGGACTTCTATGATATGACCATATATAAGTGAACGTTTTTATCTCTAAAAGTGTTAAAATGTTCTAAATTATTGACATTCTTTGTGATGCAAATGTCGCCTTCAGAATTCTCCCTGTGAGCTGCAACAACAGCGTACCATCGTTGTAGGGCTTTTATCTGAGGCTAAAAGCACTCAGAATGATAACAGTCGCAGACACTTCTCTGTAAGATGCAAGTACTGTACAGCAAGATGCACAGACACTTCTGTAAGATCCCCCACCTTTAAAGAAGTTAACCAAGCACAACAGCTCAGGTGGATACCAATAGGAGTTCTACAAAGTGTCATCGTTGGTTGAAAGAGCATCTTGGCCTGGTTGAGAAAGCATGGTTCAAACAGCCACATTTTTTTTTACAGAGTACTAATAACTATGAGAAAGCAGGGATGTTTTCTCATACAGCCACTTTCGTCACCTCACCGAGAGCTAACAACCAAATCCTAGTCAGTTTACTAGCTCTGCCTCGTCTTGCTTACCCAACGCAAATGATTCTGTGTGATGCTGCTCAGAGTGGCGCTCCAGTTGACCACGCTCTGGTTTTACTGCCTGCATTGTAGCAGCGTGTTTTATGGATGTCTTTTGCATATGACGTGTTCTCCTGTGGCCAACAACTGTGGCAGTATGATTACAGTAAAGCTGCCAGATAATGGGCTCTCACGCTCAGGGCTATTGGTTGTTATAGCCCTCGCTGGGTCTGGGCCCCAGTGCAACACTCCATCTAGTTAACATGCTCCTCTACGGGACCTCATCTCGACGTGCTAACGGGGTCTCGGAGGCTTGTGAGGTACTGGCCATGCTCATATTGTCTTTAAGGCGGTTTCTTTCGGAGAACTGGAGATATCCTTTGAATTGGATAAGTGACGAAAACATGATTACAATCTGAGAAAGCTGCTAAAAGTAAGCGTACAATATGTGTTCCATTAGGAAAAAAGCATCTTAGTGAGCAACGACCTCTGGGGGGTTGCACCAATCAAGATGCTGCTTTTCCTCTCCCACTCCTCCCTCTCAAGAGATGTCTGTCTGTTTTTAGTTTGATTTCCTCCTCCGTTTAAGTTTGATTTGAACTCTGACATCCGTATATCCCAGGATGTCTGTCACAAACTGCAGTCCAACGTTGTGACAATGCTTTCGTTCCTCCCAGGCCTTGTTATGACCTTCCTGTTTTCCTATCCCTTTTTTCTGTTCTTTCCCTCAAGGTCTGGCGCACCTGAGATTAAACCGCCAAGGTATGGGGTCTGTCGGTTTGCTTTTCCTCCCTCCGGACCACCTGCTCACACCCCCCCATCCTCCGCCATGCTAGTCCACCGCCATGAACATTTCTCCTCCTCCCCTCCCTTTCCCCCCTCCATCCTACGCCATGCTAGTCCACTGCCATGACCATTTCTCCTCCTCTTCCTCCCTCCCTCCCACGACCCCTTTGTCTTCTCATGGCTGCTTCCTGTCGTGTCCTGCCGTCTGTACCCACGCTCCAACCTTGTCTGTCTAGCCCTTGTCCTGACCACTGGCCCAGCCTCCGGACCGGCACCTCGGGCCTCTGCAGCCTTTCACCCAGGTAATGCTTCTACGCTCGCAGGCCGTCCTCCGTTTCATTCTCAAGTGGCGTCTTCCAAGAGGGAAAAAGGGCAGCTTTTGTCGGCAGGAAATGGAGGCTTATTCCGCTAGTGTGAAACGTGTGATTACAGGTCTGAAGGCTCTTTGCTTGTTAGTTCCTCCGTGTTTTGAAAGACTTTGGAGAGGCTCAGATTAGTGAGGCTCAGGAATTGCTCCCACTGTAGACATGGCTGCTTCGCCTCCATTAGAATGGAAGGAAACAAACAAGGAACACATTTCACACCGTACAATGTTAGCTTTTTTTTTTTAGTCTCCAGGGGTTTCTGCTGGTTGTGCAAGCACAGGTAGTCATAATATGACTTAATGTATTTCTATTCTTGTATTTGTTTGGCAAATGTATGCATGGCTGTGTCACACACACACATACATCTAACCTACAGTACTGCTTACTAAATGCCCTTAAGATGCAGATGCACTCCTAGTGTATGCATGTCCGAAGTCAGAGGATTGCTGAGTTAGGGGTCGATAAAACACCACAGGTTGAATATTTCACCCTACGGTTTGGAGTTACTGAATGTTTTGGTGAAATATAAGGAACGTGATTTGTTTGCCAGCAAAAGGAAGCATCTCAATGCATGAACAACCCTATCCAACTATATCTTAGAGTTAACTCCACAAAATATATGATGCATTTCAGCTCAACTCTTGGGAACACATTCAACTCCTGGGAATACATAATTTAGAGTTTGACGTACGTTTGTTCATCTCGAGTCTGTCAGTTGGCATTCAGCCATGTGAGGCGAAACCCGTCCATATGGGCTTTTAAGCTGCACATACACCTATGCTATTCACAGGACTGTCTTCAATCAATCAATGTACCAATATCCATTTTCTATATGTTTCTGCAGCAGAGAGGCCTACCTTGATATGTTCAGCAAATTACAGCCCCTGTCTCCATGGCAATCCATGGCTCCATGTTTTTTTTTCTAAACATAAAAATCAGGCAATTACAGAATGTCCTAGTGAGCCTTTACTGGGTTCCGGCCCTCGATACCTGCCCAGACACGACACTGAAATACCCCCTTTGTTTAAGGCAGCTGATATACAAATCTCCGGGTCTCTGGGTTCGCCTACACAATTATATAATAATATACTTTCAGTTGACTGCAAATGACTTGGCTGTTCAAAGAAACTGTCTGGAGAGTTGAGTGAGCCATTACTCCAATCACTGACTTCCTGTTTTATACCTCAAAAAACCCATTCTGGATCAGCAATATTTCTACGCTGAAGCAACTTGGTATAGAGATGTTTTTGTTAGTATGCCAATGCTTTATACATGCTTACAATAACATCTGGGACACTCTTTCTTCCCAAAACAGCACACGTACCGTGAGTTTAGAAAGTAGAGGTTTATAAGAGAGTGACGTTTCCCCCACTGAGAGCGTGACCTTGAGCAGAGAGGACACAACGGCTCACAGTGTGGGAAGTGGCTTTTGTGAGCATTTGCATCTCATTTACAGCTACTTCTGTCTCTCTATGTCTGTCTGTGCTTCGTCTACACCACGGCTCACATACTGCAGCAGGGCGTTTAGAGCAGGGTGGCTTGTTAAAACTGTTCGGAGAGGATGTGCTTTCGCGAAGCTTGACAGGGCACAGAGTGCAGCTTCTCCGCTTCTCGACTGCTTACACTAGCTTGATCATGTTTGACTTGCTGGTTGCAATTGGGGATCCTGGCACACTGCAAAATACTGGATAAACACACACATCATCACAGTCACATCTTAGACACATTCATGTTAGCCATAGAGCTTGCTTAAGGGGGTACAGAAAGCCATTAAAACAGAACAGTTCAGAATGGATGGAGTGTGATGGCCTCATCTCATCAAAGTACTTACTGACATTTTGTTTTTCTTTCTTTACAGGCGAGTCTTCCCAACCTGGTAAGCTGGCATGTTTTAATTTGACAGTTGACTGCAACTACTCATTGTTTGTGTTTGTACTAGAAACAGTTGGATGATAATGAACACAGGCCGCGCTGGCTTGGAGTTGAGGCGAGGATTTAAATGCCGTCGGCGAACTGAACCTTGCTCTACACAGGCGCGTTGGTTAATTAACGAGCTCAGGTTTAGAGAACGTCCCTCTGAGACCCCCCCTCCCCCCCCCCATCAGAGATTCCTGGGAGTGTCCAGGCCAGATACCCAACATTTCCTCTTCAACGCTTCTGTCGTTCCAAACGGGTTCTCCTCTTGTCAGATACTGTAGCCCTTAGTCTGGTGGAGCCATATTGATGCACTAGTCTAATTTCAGCAAGACATACTTGTCCCCGTGAACCAATCAATGTTCTTCCATTTCCTGTGAGTGGGTGGCAGGACAGAAGGCCATAGACACAAATGCGAAGGTTAACGAGAGGTTACAGCACAGGAAATGTCTCTTGAATCGGATTTTACAAACAACGTCACTACAGGCACGGCAAAATCGGACTGGTTTAGCCGTTGCCAGGGTTATTTATTCACAGAGATCAATATGAGGTGGGTTTTCAGTCTGTTGTTATTGGCTAACGAGGCACCTGTTTCCCTTGTGAGGTCAGAGGAAATGTACACTCCGGCCTCGCTAACGAGCTGACATGCACTCCAACGTGCACGTGCACATGCACCCTAACGTGCACGGCCTCCGCACAGCTGTGCACCACTGCGTTCGGAAACAATTACATCTCTCTCCATGGTAGTCTGAGGACCGAATTGCTCCATAATCGTTGGCGCAAACATGGAGTGTGTTAAGTAGCTGAGCGCTCAGTCAGCGATCAGTGATCAGGATTCACTTAACGGGTTGCTTAGTTACGCTCAGACTGAGCTGCTCAGGGCACAAGTGAGCAGTTTTGAACTTTGATCTGAGCCAAACACCACGTCATAATCATCATCACTGAACAAAAAAAATAAAACAAAGATGGATGCCGAAGGATGCATCCGTTTTTGTAACCGAAGAAGAACTTCAACGTATAAGTGAAAGTAAATGAATAACATTACATTTAAATTCCATTTTGATAATTTGCGGACGTTAGCTAATGTAACGGCAATGATGTTTCTCGGTGGCAGAAAGACAACAGGTGGTGATTCAAGTTCTCGTCTCTTAGCAACTCGCTGTTAGAGCATAGCGTTAAGTGGGGAAAAAAAACACTCAGCGCTCAGAGTGAGCATTCGCTCCCTGAACACTCAGCTACTTAACGCACCCATAGATTAGATATTCTGGCCCAGTATTCTGATCAGTGTTCAGATTCTAGGATAGGAACCATACTATGTGTGATGTTAATAGGGAGTGGAATATGTGTCATAGAAATTGTAGTTTCACGTTTCAACACCTCCTTTGTAATTCACCACCTCCCTCAACCTTTCACATAGACAGGATGACCTCTCCAGGAGGTCGAGACACCTAGACGTCGTCTGCTCCAGAATAACCATCCTTTGTCCCTTTGTCCATGCAAGAATTACCGCCTTTTCTCATGTCACATGTCTGTATTCTCGACCACTGTTGATGACGCCTGCCATTTAATATGACGTGTACAATGGGTTAGCCAATCACATCCTGGAAGCGCCATACCTGTGTTTTGCTTGAATATAAGGCCGTGCAAGACCAGATTGCGGCACTTCACTTGGATAAACCACTCACGTGCGTTGTCCTGAAGTCCTTGCGCTCGTATGTTTTCTCAATAAACCAGACTTTACCTTTTTGAGCGAATCTTGCCAAATCCTTTTTGACTAGATCAGTTAAAAATGTTCTACATCTCGGTGGATTGGTACAGCACTGGAAAACACTCCACCTTACTATAGTGTCCTGTACCAGGGGATTTCACCCGATTTCTCCACTACTGCCTGCGGCGTGTCTTCATGTACAGTAGGGAGCCTCCCTAACTCTCTCAGTGAGGTGTTAAGGGGAGCATCCCTGAGGCCAGGTTATAATGATATTCACTCAAGTCTCTCCTCACGTCAATGACTGCATTAAAGAGATTAGAGTCACCCTCAGCTTGCCGATCTGTTAAAGGCAGTATGAATGAAAATCTTACTTGGTTTACTTAGATTTCAAGAACACGCTGAGTGGTCGGTCAAGCTGGGTTCAAACAAAGACTATAGGTTTATTCTGATGTCACGTTTTGCAAAGCGGACTCTGAACGGAGATGTGTTTCCCACACACAGAGTGAGTCAATGGAGGATGGAGGTTAGTCTTATAACGTGGGAGAGGAAGTGACGTCAGTTTCAGGACTAACAGGACAGGGAAGTGATGTCACACAGGCACAAATGGTGATTGTAGTGACTACAACATTTTAGTTCTTATTGTGCGTAGATCACCCTGGGTCTGGCTGGGTAGGCTATAGTAGACACTTGCAGAAAAACGGAATGTCCAGATGAGGGTTGCAATAAAAATGTTCTTGGTTTATTGTTCCAGGTTGATGTTCAAAATGAAAGCATACTGTTCACGTTATGAAAATAATAAGCATATATAACACTGGCAAGCAAGTATTGTATTAACGAGCTGCAAGGTCTGAAGACTGTGTGCTTTCCCAACCAAAAGCCACACTACTAGGCCTTGGCACTTCCTTTAAGGGGCATCCTCGCCTGCAGAGGAAGCACACACACTAAACAGAAATTAACGTCACACCAATGAACAATTAACATCACAAAAAGGATAACATAAAGAATTGGCTCCTACAGTGATTGTTCTTATGAGAACAAACTACAAAGTAGTTCACAAGTTTGTAAAATAATAAACTGAAGAACAGTCAGGTATGAAAACAGAAAAGAACAAATGGTGTGGGTAACACATTGGTGAGACTGAAATTTCATTAACAATTTTCCCCGTTTTGTGGATTAAACATCCACAACTATAATCAAAATGAAAGTCTCAACAATGTGGATAAGCAAATTAAGTTATATAATAACAAAAACTAATCTCAAATAAATTTGGTAAAACTTAATGCTACACATGTGGAAAGGAAGTAATCTATTTTCTCCACTAGGTGGAGCATAATGAAGATGATTGAAATTTAACAAACTCAAGATTATTTTCCTTGCTTAAAAATTTGACGGAAGCAAGGTAAAAAGATGACATGATTACTAATCTAATACGCATTTCACATATCCATGAGAGTGTGGGGAAAAAACCTCTTTGTTTTAGAGGAAAAACCCGTAAATTAAAATTAAACCATCAGATTGTCTCAAAATATTCGGAATCCTCAATTTCAATGGCACAGACTTCATTAAGGTCTCAAATTGAATGAACATCTAATTCAATATGACTTTAACATGAAGGCAGCAATGGGCAATACATTTAACAACTCCCCAAAATAATAATGATTAAAATAATAACCATAAAAATGATACACATGGATTTGAGAATATCCAAGACACAAAAAAGCATTATCAAAAATTCCCCAAGCATTATATCCATGAACAGTATTTAAAATCGGAATGCCTTTCTTGTTTGCTTCATTGAACTCTGTAAATGTAGCATTTGGATCTGTAATAAATCAAGAGTATACTGAACCTACTATTGCACATGAACCTCCTGTACTGGTTAGAATTATATCTAATCTAAAACTATTGTAACACAACCTTTTTCATTTCATTTACTTCTTTAGCTAAGGCTGGACTTACCTTGTTGATGCGTTCATTTGGCTTTGCAAGACAGTTAAGGGAGTCATGATTTTAAGATGAGTGTTATATCAACCAGAGTTAGGAAATAATATACCGAAAACACATTGAAAATTTGAGATAGCTCTAAGGTGTCTAGAATTTGTTTGTTGATGAATTACACGCATTTTAGCGTGATCAACCTTCATAATCATGGTAATTAAATGAGCAAGATAACATCTATTCTACACTGTTGCTATTTAAACTTGAATAAGCTGTCTCCCTACAGACCAAAAATACACCTCTTGGAAGGGCTATCTCTGAACCTGGATATAACATCTCATAAATAGGAACAACAGGAGCTAGTTCTTAGATCATTAATTTGTCCTACTCTATGTTTTGTATCTGAAAATAACAATACATGCTGTAACATGTTGAAGAGGTCACTTTGAATTGTGCAACTGACTTTTGAAGTTCAGATTCCTAAAGGGGTGCAATTTCGTTAGGCTTTAACGATGCAATCGACAATTTGACATCGTAATCTAGAAATTATAATATAATTTCTCCAAGGAACTGTAGTAGATATCCCTGTTTAGAATAGTTCCTTCTATCCCTGTATAGGAGTTACTCAGTCTATCTACTTTTACATGAAAATGACAAGCAGCTTGGGTTAAAGGAGATGGGTAAAATATGGGTGTGGAGGTACTAAGAGGTTGTTTTTTTTCCAAATCCAACAGAGTAGTCTAATTTAGATGCAAAATCTCTGACTATATTAATAGCTTCATTATAATGTGTCTTTTCATGTCCAATTGACTTAGTTGATGTAGTTAGGTGCATAGAGCAGTTACACACTTTACCCTGAGGATAGTCTGGAACAGATCTACAAGTGTCAATTCCATAATTATGAGTTTTCAATACCCACATAACATCTCTAGTTATAACACACCAATAAGGAGATTCATTCTCTAAACCAACTTCAGTCAGTTACAACAGTAGAACCTGGAAATTGTTTGTTGCTTTCGAATCTTATATAAGCAGAATGTAGTATCGTTTATCCATCTTCGTCCATCGTATAAACCCAACAGTCAAGTGGAGTGCAGCGTTCAACAGGACAAACAAATATTGCTGTGGTTTGGTCATCCTGTCTTGTCCTTGATTCCATTACTTCAGTTTCAGGAGAAAAATGAATTGAGTTACTTTTCAGTGTCAGAGTGTGTGTGTGGTGTATTTTATGGGATCATGGCTGTGGAGCTTGTCCACGTTGTCATAACAACGACCAGGAGAAGGAGGTGACAGGCAAGGTCACTCCTCATCCAATAGCTCCTCCTCAGAGGAAAAGATAGTGTGGTGGCCCATTGCTTTTGGCCCTTGAGATGGTTGGTTTGGTTGCATCTTCTTCAGCATCCTGGTGAAAATGACAAAAAGTTATCAAAAAAGCGAACAAAAAGGCTGGTAAACTCAGAAGTCAAAATGGGTCAAAATTACATAATAAATCACAGAAACACGACGAAACATAACAGTCTGAGACCTGCCACATCTGCTAGGACCAAACAATAGGGCTTAAATAGGGTGTGTGGGTGCGAGCTGATTGGTTGATCCCAGCTGCAGGCACTCAATCTGATAGAACCATGGCACTGACAGGAGGGATCTACTGAGAGAGGACAAAGGTGAATAACAAAATGAAACCAGAAGGGGCAGACAAACACAAACAGAATTGAACAGGTCTTGCAGAAAAAGACCCCCCACCACCCGTAACAATTTTGTTTCTTAGAAATTCTGTTGCCATTTCCTGAAATAAATCAACACTTTCATCTCATCAATACCTGTCGTCTTTCTAGCAAGAAGTTGATCATCTATACATTTGAGACCTAACACATGTAAAATAACGCCCCCTAAGGGCGAAAGCGAAACTTTCCCTGAAGTCAGGGTGAACAGAGATGGGAAAAAAATGCATTACTCAAATAAAATAACACTAAAATGAATAGCTTCATTTTCAACTTCTCAAATTCTGAACACATATCATTTATCTAAAACGTTTCAAGAGAACAATAGGGGTGTTGCAGGTTGAGCTCTCAATTTTAACAACCACATCTCTTTCTAATAAAGAGACGTGGACCTTTGCAATCTCCTCTTCTGCATTTGAGGACAGAGAGTGTTGGGCACGCTTCGGACGCGATGGTCCCTTGGGTTTGACAACAGCTGGGTTAATATCCTTAAATCTAGTCTAGGTCATACATATTCATTACCCACAGTTAGTCGGGCAACGTGGGAGTCGAGGCGTTTGGCCATGCATCCCACGAACCACAGGTGTCACCCATCTGTATGGGAAGCAGGTTACCCCTGTTGTTGGAGAGTCACCTGGTGTGAGTATCCAATTCTGGGAGCAGCCTCCATCTCCACCTCCAGTCCCGTGCCTGTCTCCTCTGTTAACAAACTTCAGAAGTACAAGTGAAATATGTAGAACCACTTTGTTTTTTATATTCTTAAACGGCCCTGTCTGGTCGCCCGTCAGGCACACAGACAGAGCTGCATGGTCAGAGTTCAGAACACATTTCAGTTTCTCATCACCCTCGTGGTTAAAACCAGGTTTTCTCAGAAATCATGAACAAAAGTAAATCATTAAGAACAGCTTTGATAAGTTTGAATAATGTCTGATTCTTGTTACAATATTCCAAGAATATTTCCAACTAGTTTAAGCTTTATAAACCATGATGATGTGTGGTGGTGTTACCTGTTGAGGCCGGATGATAGACATGACATAACACTGTGGAGTCACAACACCTCTGAAAACCTAGTTTGCAAATCAGATCTCAGCCCATTAGGTTAATAGGAGAACAATTTGACTTGGCGAATTGGTGTAGGAGGTTAGCATCATCTAACACAACTGTAATTGGCAGTCCTTCTCTCAAATGATTCAAATACTTGTGGCTCAAACAGGTTTGGCATTCCTCCATCAGTCCAGGAACGACAGTTGTCTGTAAAAACTCAGGACCAATGAATGTGCACCTGAATCAGCTATAAACATAAGATTTTTAAAATAAACATAAAAACCCTAGATCTCCCTACTGAACTCCCTATCTGTCCCATCTAGTCAGAATCCACCACCCTGCAGAGCGCTGACAGAGACAGTGCAGGTCCCCATTGATTAGGGAAAGACTTCTGCAGTTTACACTCCCTCTGGAAATGCCCTTTGCGGTTGCAGAAATAACAACGGCTATTAGATCTGTCAAACTTGCTGTGTTGCTGTGTGTATCCTTGGTTACCTTTGCTCTTTTGTGGTTGTTGTTTTTACCCAACTCCCTGTTGCTGCTCAGTGTGACCGTTGCTGTTGAAGTACCCAATCTGTGCTGCCTGCAGTCTTGCAGAGTCCTTTTCGTCCTCGGCTTCACATTGTTAATTGATTAGACCGAAACGCTCTGCAAACCTGATCATTGGCAAGAGCAGCTTACCAAACTCAGTAAATAGATGTTGATCAACAGAGCCAGCAGATCTAAGATTATAACCTGGACGGCCATCTTGCAAGTCAGGAGCACGTGAGGCAGTGGCAAAGGTGTGATTAGGGATCACTGAGACACCAAATGGAGGGCGAGACATAGCAGGAGAGTATGGCATCGAAGAGGGCCCGGAGGAAGGAGTGTGAGAAGAATAATAACTTGGAGGGGGCGACACTTGAGAAATCAAAGGGGTTGGAGGGAAGGGGGCTCTAAAAGGAGGTGAAACTTGTGATGTGGCAGACGTATGGGTGACAGATGAATAATCAACAGGAGGAGATGTGAACTGTGACGCCTGAGGAGGTGTGGGCTGCAACAGAGTAACAGAGTTCTTTGAAGAAGGCATTTTGTTGCCAACAGTTCCAGATCGAATGAGAGTGGTTTTCGCAGCGGTCTCCCATGCAGCAAAATTAGTCCAATTTATGGCAGTCTTTGTTTTTCTTCCCAAATTTAGTCCCAAATCCTCAAGCTGTCCCTTGACTAAACCCTAACAACTTAAGAAATAAAGTACATGAACTGGGGAAATCACTATATTTAGCCCATAATGCAATCTGTTCACAGACAAAAAGCACCACATTTCATTGTTTAAAGGAAAGAAAATAAAAACAATGAGTACAACCTAGATTAAACAATTTGTTAAAATTACAACAACTAAGACTAGACACATTCAATCAACCAATCGCTGCTGTACTGAGAGATTTTTTTCCTTCCTGTTAATATAAATATATTTTTTTCTCTTCCCTTGTTAAACAAAATGGTGGACCCACAAAATGGGGGACCACGAGGGAAAACAGGAAGCAATCTCTTGTTTTGTTTTTTGTTTGTTTTTTTCACACAAGCAACAAAACCGGAAGTCATCACATTTTTGTTCTAAACCACAGTTTAGAACTAGCTAACATGTTGTTAGACTAGCTAGCATTGAAAACAAAAGAACAAAGAGCTAACATAGAGGATAGCTAGCTAGAGCAGAACAAGAAAACTAGCCAGAATGCAGCCAGCATCAAAATTAACCACAGAAACAGACACAACACAGAGCCAGCACAAAACTTAAATGAAACATAAAACAAAGCCAGCACAAAATGAGAATGTAGCCAGCATAAACATGGGTTTAACAGTAAACAAAAACAGAAAAACAGGATCTCAAATCCCAATACAAGACCAACAAATACAAAACGTTTAGCCTTACTTAAAGTCGCAATGAAATTAAAAAAGCATTCTGTCCCATTTTGGTTCACATAATTGGTCATAGTGTTCACCTATTCAACGATGTATGCCAAAAAATTTACAAAATTCTACTTTTGTTGTAATCTTATATCAAAGTCTATAATTTCTTACTTCCTGGAAAACGGTAGGTCACGTGCAATGACGACAACAGGTACCTTAGATTTTAGGCCAATAATCTCACGACATCCACCCGTCAATCAACGCTATCCTTCTATCGAATCTGTCTAAAGTTCTTAAACCCCGTCCACTTGTCAATGTTCCAATCAAATTCCTCTAAACATATGTCCCACCCTCAAAATGCAACAACACAACCTCTCCTTTCACGCCGACACGGCCCCTGTTTCCACACAAAGGACATGCGGCCACACACACACATGGAAGCAACTAATATCTACATTGGTCTAGACTCAAATATACAATGGACCCAACAGACTAATACAAAGCCTCATCTTTACATAGAACACAAAAGATGCAGGACGCAGCAAACAGCCAAACGTACACGCCGACGAAAGACGCACGTGGTCTCCGTCTAGCCACGGACACACACCCGGGCAAACAAACAAAACGAACCAAGGCCTCCTTGTGTTACTTTAACCCAAAACACGGACTCCATAACCAACCTTGAACTACTAGCCTTTTCAGTGTTATGCCCTTCACAACACAATCAAAACACAATTAAACCCTACATACCAAGGTTCCTTCGAGCCGTGCAACACCACAGCCCTGATATCAAAATTATACCTTAAATAACAAGGCCTCCTAGTTATGCGACATCACAAGCCTGAATTCAAACATCCAACATCAATTCCAACAGCTGATGTAGACCAGCCACAACCAGTAACAAGTCACTTACAGACAAGCATAGCTTCTCTATACAGACTACATGTGTGATAAATATTTAACTGGCTCGAATAAAACCATTGTCCAAGTCATCACAGCTGAGCGAACAATGTAACCACTATAATTTAGGTTCGCACAACGTACCAAGTTTCAGCGAGATCTCTGACCGAGCAGGGCCCCGCGGTAAAAATCCTACCAGCTACGATATGTTGTAGAATGTCTCGTTCAATATGGGTTAAGAAGCAAAACAGTTCAACAAAGTTACCAGAGTTTTTGATATAGGCTACAATTGCTTTACATGCCATAATAATAGGCATAGGCCAATGATCTAGCCTACTCGTGTTCATGTGGAGGATGATGATAAAACGTAGGCAGTATTTTTCCAGATTTCCTTCCTGTCTTTGGCAGTAGCGACTGTGTTGCGCCTATAGTTCATATTTCTATATTATTGCTCCTCTTGTGTGAAATGCGGTGGACGGAACTTGGTTATGCGTATTGTTTGCCTTGTCCATGTTCGTGTCCGAATACCCATACTAAGGTATGCGATTGGTCATTTCGAGCAAATACCTCCCCTTTTACCGTGAACACGCTCATAGCTAGATTGGACCAGCTGGGTAGACTTAACGAGTTGATAGCTACCGTCGTAGTACCGTTAATCCGTGATTGCGGTTGTCCGGTTTACTCGAGCGAGCTAGCGAAACGTTATCCTGGATATGTTGAACGAGCTTCGTAGTACAGGGCCCAGAGAGGCAGGGGAACTTGACATTTAAACATGAATACAACTTGCAGAGAAATGTTACTCCTTAGTGGCACATAACGTTGCTGGCTAACACTGCACAGCTTTATGATTACATACTGTAGCCTAATACTGTGCTTTCTGTCAATCCTAGGAATATAACTCAACTAGCGGCAATGTCTCACTCGTATATTCTCCAAATATTCAACATTACCTGGCATTACAGTAAATCAAACTTGATAGATTTACAATCATTAGCCTGCAGTATGCAGTGTGTGTGTGTGTGTGTGTGTGTGTGTGTGCGCCTGCCTGCCCAGTTGTTTATGTGCGTGTATGCAATGCTTGTGGGCTCGTCTGTATGCAGTGTGTGTGTGTGTGTGTGTGTGTGCCGGCCTGCCCACCCACCCGGCTGTTTATGTGCGTGTATGCAATGCTTGTGGGCTCGTCTGTATGCAGTGTGTGTGTGTGTGTGTGTGTGTGTGTGTGTGTGTGTGTCACATGTTTGTGGCCTTGTATGATGAAAGGAGAGCTTTCAATTGAATGTAGACCTGTAGGCATGATTAAGAGGGTGAGTGATTAATCACCCGGGTGGGGCAGCGAGGGCGGTCTAGGCTGAGTGGGATGAGGGCGAGGAGGGGGGTCTAGGCTGGGAGGGATGAGGGCGAGGCAGGGAGGGGGGTCTAGGCTGGGTGGGATGAGGGTGGTCTAGGCTGGGTGGGATGAGGGCGAGGCAGGGAGGGCAGTCTAGGCTGGGTGGGATGAGGGCGGTCTAGGCTGGGAGGGATGAGGGCGAGGGGGGCGGTCTAGGCAGGGAGGGATGAGGGCGAGGGAGGGGGGCGGTCTAGGCTGGGTGGGATGAGGGCGAGGGGGGCGGTCTAGGCTGGGTGGGATGAGGGTGAGGGGGGCGGTCTAGGTAGGGAGGGATGAGGGTGAGGGGGGCGATCTAGGCTGGGTGGGATGAGGGCGAGGGGGGCGATCTAGGCTGGGTGGGATGAGGGCGAGGGGGGCGGTCTAGGTAGGGAGGGAAGAAGGCGAGGGGGGCGGTCTAGGCTGGGTGGGATGAGGGCGAGGGGGGCGATCTAGGCTGGGTGGGATGAGGGCGAGGGGGGCGGTCTAGGTAGGGAGGGATGAGGGCGAGGGGGGCGGTCTAGGCAGGGAGGGATGAGGGCGAGGGGGGCGGTCTAGGTAGGGAGGGATGAGGGCGAGGGGGGTGGTCTAGGCAGGGAGGGATGAGGGCGAGGGGGGCGGTCTAGGTAGGGAGGGATGAGGGCGAGGGGGGTGGTCTAGGCAGGGAGGGATGAGGGCGAGGGGGGCGGTCTAGGTAGGGAGGGATGAGGGCGAGGGGGGCGGTCTAGGCTGGCTGGGATGAGGGCGAGGGGGGCGGTCTAGGTAGGGAGGGATGAGGGCGAGGGGGGCGGTCTAGGTAGGGAGGGATGAGGGCGAGGGGGGCGGTCTAGGTAGGGAGGGATGAGGGCGAGGGGGGTGGTCTAGGCAGGGAGGGATGAGGGCACCCCTATTTCCAAGGCGGTTTTCTCCGCGTTAGATCCCAGATTGCCTGACTAGCAATACAAAGCAATCACGGAATCCATTCAAGTGATTTGTCAAGTCTACTGTCTACTGACAGTTATAATGATCTACGTTTCCGTACATAATTTCCACACATTCTCATTATGCTTCAAGGACTGGAAACGTCCAGATATTTTATTGTCTTGTTTCCCCATCGAGGGAACTCTTGGTTGGTGGTTCGCTATCAATACATGTGTTCGTTCCATCTGGCGACACAGCCGACATCACTATTATTATGGTAATATGTGATGCGTAGCGTCATTATCTGCCCGTGTCCTATGGAGATGCGTCGTTATACCGGCTGAGATTATAGGGGGCGCTCACCCGAGTTACCAGGGTCTGGCAGGAACGCCTTCTGGAGCTTTCTGCACTCCCCTTCTGTGTTTTGATAGAGAATTTGCCGTTACACACGGGAGATAACGACCCGACCTCAGACTCCATATATAATGCCACGGTGTCTAATGGCTTTGCAATCATCCGGGGTGAGGTCCTTGACGCGGCCTTGGCAGCGGAGACGGATGAGCGGACGAAGCCGAGGAAGACGAGGCTGCGACATGTAAGAGTGACAGCTTATTTTACAGGATGTTTTTCCCTTACTATCCTGTGCTCTCGTTACACGCACGCACGCACACACACACACACACACACACACACACACACACACACACACACACACACACACACACAGTAGTGAGTGTGTAACTACCTGGCTGATTGATGTCCCCGCCTGCCATAAGTGATTGTCAAAGGGCCATACAACACAACGAGTTATGCAGTTTGAATAGAGGACGATGTGGACGTCTGTGCATTCATATTGCACTGTAGTCTCTCTGAATGTCTCTCTCTGCCTATCTCTCTTTTCACCACAAGTCTCTGAAAGAACCTCATTATCTTTTATATACTACCCTAAGCTAAAAAAAGCCCCCAAAAAGCCCAGCTTACCTCTATTGTAGGGCCATCGATTGATGATTTTCAGAGAAATGCCTTTTAATATGATCCTGTTAGCTATTTCCTAATTATGATGATTGACCTCTGAGTAGGGCTGTCGGCTTGAGTTTTCGGTAAGAAACGGTGTCCCTCTTCCATAGACTTATGAGATAAAGACATTCCATGGCTGGTACACTCTGGGCCAAACACCATTGTTGTGGTTAGAGATAAAGGCCTGGGCGCCGAGGCGGCGTAGGTTAACGTTACCAAACAAGGCCACAGAAGAGACCAGAGAGACAGTCTAATCGGAGAAGAGACGAGGGGGGAAGGACACTCAAACCACATAAGAACGTTGCAACGAGACCAATGCTTTGATTTGGGTCCAGACAGCATACAGAGAGGTCAACTGTACATTAGACCATGCCATTGTCTTCTGTATGTCAAACCTTCTGTAATAAATCGCTTTTGCTTGAGGCTCAAATCCCGTGTTGGAGAGATTCATTTGGGATACACCTGAGAAAGGAGACACTGGACTGTGTGGTATTGTGAGATTGGGGGCCGTCTTTTATTGAAATCAAAAAGCAACGCAGAGCAAAATAAGGACAATGACAAAAGACAACTAAAGTCAACAGGCTGTTTGGTAAATGTTGGGAGTCGCAGAGACTCAGAGTTCAGACTTGGCGCTCAAGGTCTTTACAGAGTACAGTATAGAGTACAGTACAGAGTATTCCGGCGCTGTTTGGTGTACAGCCAACCGAAACGGTTCAGAATTAAGTTGCAAAAGTCTCACTGCTCCCCTCCCGCTCTTGCCGAGAGTTGGATCCGAGGAACAGTTCGTGGGTGGTTTATTTCTGTAGATACTCGTCGACTTGCAGGTACCTAGCAGGCTGTTTCCTTGCAATTCCGCGGAGACAAAGTTACTTGCTTTAATGGCACACGGGATAAGAGAAAAACAAGAGAGGAAAAAACAAGAGAGACGAGTTTATAAAAAAAACGAGAAAAAACAAGAGAAATAGTTGCGGACAGGTTATTTAGATTATTTGCCGATTTGTTGACGGGGCGGGGGGCGGGGGGGTGTGGGTGTGTCTTCAATTCTGGACCTTTGGTCGTGAGGGGGGGGGGGGTTTGTTCGATCCACCCGATCCCTCCCTGGCTACGGGCCTGAGAGTGCATGTTCACAGCTGTGCCTCCTTCATCATTGAAGTGCATCTCTTTCCCAAGAGGTTGAATTCACAGCCAGGCCAGAGGGGGCTAAGGGGATGGTATGTCAGCTCAAGCCCACGCTTTCCCACTGGCGTCTGGACACTCAGAGTCCATTACTCCCACGTGAGTGTCGCAACTTAGGAAGACATGCGCCTGCAGACGCACGGACACACGACAGGCCAGGTTTTCGTGCGGTTCGGATTGTTCCAGACCAGACGGCAGGGTTAGCCGAAGTGCATTTGTGGAATGATATTCTCTGTAGGCTATCATCACAAGGCAAAAGAGCTGTGAGCACATCCAACCTCAGTAGGCCAGCTGCTGGATCTTAGAGAACATACGTATGGAGAGAGGAAAGTTACGCACACTGATACCTCCCGGTTCACGTTATTTGAAAAACGCAACGTTTCGACCCTTAGGTCTTCGTCAGGCCACTTCCTTCCAACTTCCAGTTGCCTGATGAAGACCTAAGGATCCAAACGTTGCTTTTTTCCAATAAAGTGAACTGGGAGATATCAGTGTGCGGATCTTTCCTCTCTCCAAACATAGGCTATCATCAAGACTGATTTACCCAGCCTTTGCCGCTGTCAAGGTCAGACTCGAGTCAAAAATCTGTTCCTTCCAATTTTCCCTTTCCGTCCTCTCCTGAGAGAGGAGAGCCGGTTGGTCCCTTTGAGACCGACACCTCTGGAGAGGCTGTTGTGAATTTGACCTCCAGCTCCCGAACAGTCCTGTTCAAGGTACCTCGGAGCGAGCCTCTTCTGTCCGTCACGCCCCCGTGCTCTGGACATGGAACAGGTGCTCCTGAGCTTCTGGAGAGGAGGAGGTCAGGTGTGAGACGGTTTTGGGATGCAGCGCCGCCCTGCCTGCGAGGATGAGAATGTGAGATGATGATTACCCCCGTTCTCTCCCTCTCTCTCTCTGCTATCCGTGGGCTTCGCTCCGGCGCCACCTCCTTTCTCAGACTTTTGTCGGGGGGAGGGGGGGTTCAGTCAGGGAGGGGTCAGTCAGAGAGGGGGGGTTCTAGGCAGGGGGGGGGGTGTCAGTCAGGGGGGGGGGGGCAGTTAGGGAGCGGTTCAGTCAGGGGGGGGCTCAGTCAGGGGGGGGGTCAGTCAGGGGGGGGGTTCAGTCAGGAAGGGGGTTCAGTCAGGGAGGGGTTCCCCTCAGGAGGGGTTCAGTCAGGGGGGGGGGGTTCCAGTCAGAGGGGGGTTCAATCGGGGGGGGTCAGTCAGGGGGGGTTCAGTCAGGGGGGGGGTTCAGTCAGGGAGGGGTTCAGTCAGGGGGGGGGTTCCAGTCAGGGGGGGTTCAGTCAGGGTGGGGTCAGTCAGGGGGGGTTCAGTCAGGGAGGGGTTCAGTCAGGGAGGGGGGGGGGGTCAGTCAGGGGGGGGTTCAGTCAGGGAGGGGCTCCCCTCAGGGGGGGTTCAGTCGGGGGGGGGGGGGGGGTCAGTCAGGGAGGGGTTCAGTCAGGGTTGGTCTCAGACACACTCAGCTGGGTCTGTCAGGCCACGCCCACGCCATGCACATCAGGGACCCGACACTTTCCACCCGGCTCCTGAGGGGGGGGGGCTCCACGGATACAGCACAAGCTAGGCTCAGCAGACAGGGGCGGGGCTTAGCAGAAACATTACCCCTACCCTCATTTTCACAATATGGGCCATGGCCATTGGTGGAAATGCATTCAAAATGGTCCTCAGCGAACAGTCTGCCCGTCTGAAAGAGGTGTCTGTGCATCCTACTACGGGCTTTGATCAGATCGCTGCTCATGCAGTATGTAGATTATTCTGCTGTTATTTATTTATGAGGGAATCAGATCAAATACAGTAGTCGATGTACACAGTGAAAGCACATGTCCCACAGCCTTACCTGTGTGGAGGGTACAAATAATGATGCGTGTGTGTATGTTAATTTGTTTGTGTGTGCGTGTGTGTGTGTGTGTGCGTGTGTGTGTGTGTGTGTGTGTGTGTGTGTGTGTGTGTGTGGTGAGGGGGCGGTTCTCCTGTCTTTGGCAAGCATATGATAATGTGTTTCTAAAATAAGGCTGTGTAATTATACTGTATATTCCAGATCCCCCGTTCTCCTGGCGTCTCTCTTGTCTCACTTTTGTCTTCAGTGACTTTGTGACAGGCTCATTATTCTGCAGGGGAAACCGCGCTCAGCGCCGGCCAGGCTCATTATTCTGCAGGGGGAACGCGCTCATTCAGCCCTACGTAATATATACAGAAATATGCGTTCGCTGCGAAAGAGGCAAATATTAAACCCCTGAAAGGAAAGTGGAGGATGAGATAAAGAGAGAGACTGTGTGTGAGACGGAGAGAAGAAAGGAAAGAGAGAGAGAGAGAAAAAGAGAGAGAGATATATATAGAGAGAGAGACTAAGAGGTCGTGTGATAGAATTAGGATGTCTACAGTACAAGAGGAGGACACCCATGTGAGATTGGCTGTTCCTCCAATACCGGGGAGTGCTAATTAAATCCCACCTGGCACAGTGGGTCAGCAGTCTTAGCAGGCGGCGAGGCGTGATTGGCCAGGGAGAAGAGAGAAGCTCTCACCGCAGGTCAAACTGGCGGATGGGGGAGGGGCCTCGGGGCTTCTACACTCACATACTTCTGGATTATTGTCACTGGGTGTGGCTGGATTGGTGTGGGAGGTGTTTTTGTTTACAGTGGTTTGTTGTGAAAGCGAACAGATTGCGACGGGCTGAGGCGAAACCCGATCTGCTTGGCAACGGTCGTCGTTGCTCTCCGAGTGGTCGTTAGGACGACGTCAGGAATTTCGACTGCGCTCTTCCAGGTGTGCGACTGGGCTGTCAGACGCAGCAGCTGTGAGATGAATCACACGCCGACGCCTCGCAAACGAGGAGAACTGTCTCTTTTGTGTCACCTGCAAGTTACAATCTTCAAGGTCAGACACGCTCTCTGCTAGATTGAATCTCGTACAAATCATCAGGATCTGAAATGCCATTCCAAGGCTTCCGTTCTTTATGAGTTCTCACACATTTTCCAATTAATGTCATGGTTCACTTGATAGAGCTGGGAAAAAAATGTAGAAGGGGAACCTGGGACGCCTCCGTGTCTAGCCCCGCCCACCTCGCCTGCCGACAGTTGATCCATACTGGACACTTAAAGTCGCACTGAAATGAAAAAAGCATTCTGTCCCATTTTGGTTCACATAATTGGTCATAGTGTTCACCTATTCAATGATGTATGCCATTTTTTTACACAATTCTACTTTTGTTGTAATCTTATATCAAAGTATATAATTTCTTACTTCCTGGAAAACGGTAGGTCACGTGCAATGACGACAACAGGTACCTTTTTAGGCCAATAATCTCACGACATCCACCCGTCAATCAACGCTATCCTTCTATCGAATCTGTCTAAAGTTCTTAAAACCCGTCCACTTGTCAATGTTCCAATCAAATTCCT
>NC_140248.1:24449093-24504093 GCF_949987555.1 Borostomias antarcticus
CTCCTCCTTCTCCTCCTCCTCCTCCTCCTCCTCCTCCTCCTTCTCCTCCTTCTCCTTCTCCTTCTCCTTCTCCTCCTCCTTCTCCTCCTTCCCTCCTCCTCCTCCTCCTCCTTCTCCTCCTTCTCCTCCTCCTCCTCCTCCTCCTCCTCCTCCTCCTTCTCCTCCTTCTCCTTCTCCTCCTTCTCCTCCTTCTCCTCCTCCTGCTCCTCCTTCCTCCTCCTCCTCCTCCTCCTTCTCTTCCTCCTCCTCCTCCTCCTCCTCCTTCTCCTCCTCCTCCTCCTCCTCCTCCTCCTCCTCCTCCTCCCTCCTCTTCCTTTTCCTCCTTCTTCTCCTCCTTCCCCTCCTCCTTCTCCTCCTCCAACTCCTCCTCCTTCTCCTCCTTCTCCTCCTTCTACTCCTTCTCCTCCTCCTTCTCCTCCTTCTCCTCCTCCTTCCCCTCCTCCTCATCCTCCTCCTTCTCCTCCTCCTCATTCTTCCCCTCCTTCTCCTCCTCCTCCTTCTCCTCCTTCTCCTCCTCCTTCTCCTCCTTCTCCTCCTCCTCCTTCTCCTCCTCCTTCTCCTCCTCCTCCTTCTCCTCCTTCCCCTCCTCCTTCTCCTCCTCCTTCTCCTCCTTCTCCTCCTCCTCCTCCTTCTCCTCCTCCACCTCCTCCTTCTCCTCCTCCTCCTTCCCCTCCTCCTCTCCAATTCCTAATAGATAATGTATATCCTACTACCCCTCCAGACAGGGTTTATATCTCTTTATTTATAGGCTCAGGGTTTTTAAGTTGAGTCTTTCCTTCTTGTCTCATCCCCTGTGTTGCATGGCCCCCCTAGCATCAACCGTTGGTTGTGTACATGTACATGTGCTTGAAGTACGGTATGCTGCTTGTTCTGATCTGGATGAGTCATGTCCTGAGTATGCAGTATGCAGTATGCAGTATGCAACGCTTGTTTCCACCACATCCATGGTAGCAAACTGAACCCATGCAAATGTTATTGGGTCGTAAGTCTGTTCACTCTATAACAGGTGGGGGTAGAGGGGCCCTCTGGACGGCAAACAAGGGTTCAGATCTAACCCCAAATACAACCTTTTCAGCTCCTTACGGTTCCTTCTGACCTGGTTTCACTTGGACTTTAACGAACCCGAAAAAGTATCTACTGTGTATTAAGTGGTCGCCGATCCCTATCTCAATCCCATTCTTTTTTTCTATCGTACTAACTACCATTTTTATGGCTGACTCTCCTGGCCCTACCCTCCCAACAGACTGGCTGAACCTCTCCACACCCCCACGCACCTCCTGCCACCACCTGGCCTCATCTCCACCTGGCCTCTCAGAGAAGAGGCCGTCCACCACCCTGCCCTCATCTCCACCTGGCCTCTCAGAGAAGAGGCCGTCCTCTACCCTGCCCTTATATCCACCTGGCCTCTCAGAGAAGAGGCCGTCCACCACCCTGCCCTTCTCTCCACCTGGCCTCTCAGAGAAGAGGCCGTCCTCCACCCTGCCCTTCTCTCCACCTGGCCTCTCAGAGAAGAGGCCGTCCACCACCCTGTCCTTCTCTCCACCTGGCCTCTCAGAGAAGAGGCCGTCCTCAGCCCACAAACCCACTTATGCTTTGAGCCATGCGTTTGATCCAGGCTGCTTACTGTACGTTGCGGTAGTTACCAATTGCCTGCCTGCCATGCAGATGGTTCTTATGAGATCTGCTGGTTGGTTCTCGCGGGCTGGACTCCTCTCATCGCTCTCTAGCGCTCATCCCAACACCCGCGCACACACACCCACACACATCCTTGTTTCCATCTCACAGGCGTAGGTACACACACCTATATACACACATGCACTCTCTCTCTCTATCTCTCTCTCTCTCTCTCTCTCTCTCTCTCTCTCTATCTCTCTCCCTCTCTCTCTCTCTCTCTCTCTCTCTCTCTCTATCCCTCTCTCTCTCTCTCTCTCTCTCTATCTCTCTCCCTCTCTCTCTCTCTCTCTCTCTATCTCTCTCTCTCTCCCTCTCTCCCTCTCTATCTCTCCCTCTCTCTCTCTCTCTCTCTCTCTCTCCCTCTCTCTCTCTCTCTCCCTCTCTCCCTCTCTCTCTCCCTCTCTCCCTCTCTCTCTCCCTCTCTCCCTCTCTCTCTCTCCCTCTCCCTCTCTCCCTCTCTCTCTCTCTCTCTCTCTCTCTCTCTCTCAAACCTATTCCCCTGTCTAACCATGCCGTCAATTTGAACCAGCGCACCAAACCAATTTCCCCACTGCACTGTATGACTACAGCAACTGCAGACATAAACATGTGTTGCCCGTTCACCTGGGAAGTACATAAGGAAGCGAGAACTAGTGATGAAGGATGATGGGAAGGGGGTCGTGGGGAGGGCGGCGGGGCCATGCTCGTCTCAGAGGGGCCCCTGGGGACGGTGGTGTGTGTAGTGGGAAGCTACATCAACCAATAATGACCTCTGTTGATCCAACATGTCTCTCTACTGTGTACACTATACTAGAGTAGTGCCGTGCCCTCCGAACCAGAGAATTAGGGGGAATAAAACCCTACTGAAAGCAATCATCTCTCTGAATCATCTATTAATGATTATTATTGGGGGTCAGTGATCTAGCCGGTTCATTTATTTTCCATGTGTCTGCGTATTGATTGGAGATTGATTGGTGTCTTGGCTGGTTAGAATAACGAGCTGGGCTGGCCTTTCTGTCATTGGTTTGAGGTATAATGGATTCAGTTGCAACCAAAATACTGGTGCTACGATCAATCCCTCAGATGTCTCCTCGGTCCTGCTTGTGGTCGTATGCTTCTCACAGATCAGGGCTCTGCCACTGCACTCACCAGCTGTCTATGTACAGTGTATCTTAGCTGCTGTATACAAGGCAGGCCAAACCAAAACCTACCGCTCAAAAAAGATACATTACAGAATGTTTTGGTTCTTGTCTGATTAAAATGTCCTCCATACATCCACTGAGCTTTCCTCTCTTCTTCTGCCTCATCCCATCATTCTCTCTCTCTTTCCGTCTATCTATGGATTTGTCTGTCTCTCATCTCTGTTTCTCTCTCTCTCTTTCTCTCTCTCTCTCTCTTTCATCTCTGTTTCTCTCTCTCCATCTCTCTGTTTCTCTCTCTCTCTCTCCATCTCTCTGTTTCTCTCTCTCTCTCTCTCTCTCCATCTCTCTCTCTCTCTCTCCATCTCTCTGTCTCTCTCTCCATCTCACTATGTTTCCCCCTCTCTCTCTCTGTCTCTGTTTCTCTTTCTCTCCACCTCTCTCTTTCTCCCCCCTCTCTCTCTCCATCTTCTGTTTCTCTCTCTCGCTCTCCATCTCTGTTTCTCTCTCTCTCCATCTCTCTCTCTCTCTCTCTCTCTCTCTCTCTCCGTGGTGTTGCCAGGTGACCATCTCTGTGGATGGGATCCTCACCACCACAGGCTACACCCAGGAGGACTACACCATGCTGGGCTCCGATGACCTCTTCTACATCGGGGGCAGTCCCCACACGGCCGACCTGCCGGGATCCCCCGTCAGCAACAACTTCCTGGGCTGCCTGAAAGACGTGAGTACAGCTTCCTGTTCCTGTCACCCTCAGAGTACAGCTTCCTGATCCTGTCGCCCTCAGAGTACAGCTTCCTGATCCTGTCACCCTCAGAGTAGCTTCCTGATCCTGTCACCCTCAGAGTACAGCTTCCTGATCCTGTCACCCTCAGAGTAGCTTCCTGATCCTGTCACCCTCAGAGTAGCTTCCTGATCCTGTCACCCTCAGAGTAGCTTCCTGATCCTGTCACCCTCAGAGTACAGCTTCCTGTTCTGTCACCCTCAGAGTAGCTTCCTGTTCCTGTCACCCTCAGAGTACAGCTTCCTGATCCTGTCACCCTCAGAGTACAGCTTCCTGATCCTGTCACCCTCAGAGTACAGCTTCCTGATCCTGTCACCCTCAGAGTACAGCTTCCTGATCCTGTCACCCTCAGAGTACAGCTTCCTGATCCTGTCACCCTCAGAGTACAGCTTCCTGTTCCTGTCACCCTCAGAGTAGCTTCCTGATCCTGTCACCCTCAGAGTACAGCTTCCTGATTCACCCTCAGAGTAGCTTCCTGATCCTGTCACCCTCAGAGTAGCTTCCTGATCCTGTCACCCTCAGAGTACAGCTTCCTGATCCTGTCACCCTCAGAGTAGCTTCCTGATCCTGTCACCCTCAGAGTAGCTTCCTGATCCTGTCACCCTCAGAGTAGCTTCCTGTTCCTGTCACCCTCAGAGTACAGCTTCCTGATCCTGTCGCCCTCAGAGTACAGCTTCCTGATCCTGTCACCCTCAGAGTAGCTTCCTGATCCTGTCACCCTCAGAGTAGCTTCCTGATCCTGTCACCCTCAGAGTACAGCTTCCTGATCCTGTCACCCTCAGAGTAGCTTCCTGATCCTGTCACCCTCAGAGTACAGCTTCCTGATCCTGTCACCCTCAGAGTACAGCTTCCTGATCCTGTCACCCTCAGAGTAGCTTCCTGATCCTGTCACCCTCAGAGTACAGCTTCTTGATCCTGTCACCCTCAGAGTACAGCTTCCTGATCCTGTCGCCCTCAGAGTACAGCTTCCTGATCCTGTCACCCTCAGAGTACAGCTTCCTGATCCTGTCGCCCTCAGAGTAGCTTCCTGATCCTGTCACCCTCAGAGTACAGCTTCCTGATCCTGTCACCCTCAGACTACAGCTTCCTGATCCTGTCACCCTCAGAGTAGCTTCCTGATCCTGTCACCCTCAGAGTAGCTTCCTGATCCTATCGGCGTCAGCAGGGAGGTCTGGGTAGCCTTCCAGACAGCCCACTTCCTCTCTTTCACTAGACTGCATTTTTTATAGCACGGCTGCATTTGTACATTGTGTTGTACCAGTTCCCGTCGTCTGGTTGGTTCGTTAACTAATTTATGTACATGTTATGAATTTATAATGAATGGCAGATTGTTGTGTTGCGTCACGAGCAGTGGCAGTGGTTCAGTTGTAGGTGTGATTTCAGCTGTGACATTTGCATACCGCTACTTACCCGCTGAGACCAAATGTTAAGATGCTGCAATTCTCCTTGAATAGATCCTCGTCTTAAACAACAAGATGTCTGCCTGCCTTAATGGGAGCGCGCTCTTTCTGTTCCGTGGGTCGACTCTCCAGGTTCCGATCAGCAGTATTAATTACCTCTGCTCTGTAGCACTGCCCCCCCCCCCCCCCCCCCCCCGCTACACCCACCCCCTCACCCCCCTCCCCAGAGTCAGGGTGACCTTCAAACGCCCTCCGGCTCTCTCTCTCTCTCTCTCTCTCTCTGTCTTTGTCTCTTTATCTCTCCCTTTGTCTCTCTCTCTCTTTTTCTCTCTCTCTCTCTCTCTCTCTCTTTCTCTCTTCCTTTCTCTCTCTCTCTCTTACATTATTCCTCCCTCTCTCCATTACCTCGTCCTCCATCAGAGAAGGTCTGTAATTAATACCACGCCAGTGATGGTGAAGGCCTAGCTTTACCATCCTGACAGCCAATTTAGACATTGATCTCCTCTATGGATTTCTAGCGAACGCCCTGCTCTCTGTCTCCGTCTGGTTGACCCCTCCGCATATGAATCATGTCCACCTCTTCATTGATTGAGCAATATCTTGCTTCCCCTGTCCCCCTCCCAAATGCTTTTCACTGGATTTCTAATAACTATATAGTGATTGGGGCTCGAGGCCCACACAACAATAAGTTTGTATTTCACGCCTGCGTGTTTTGCGGAGTAGATAATTGCATCTTTCATAACTCGCCGTGTATTTTTCATTGCTTTTTTGAGGCCATCTCGTGAGGTTTTATTTTTCGCGAGGCAATTACTGGCGGCGTTGCGGTGTGAAATGGAGACGCCTGGTGTATTTCCAGACGCACAGACCGTGAGGATCTCGCCCAGATAGGCTCGTTCTCCCAGGTCGCCGCTAGACACTGAGTGCTGCTGGTGTGAAAATGAAAAACGTGTTCGGCTGTGCTCGCCGCCGCGTCGACCCGCCGCGTCACGGCTGGAGGAGGCTCGTGGTGGCCCGGTACTTAGAGCTGCAGCGCTCGGCAACCTCTGAACAGTCTTAATGATGTCTGTCTTCCCTTTTATCTCCTATTTCTCTCAGTTCAGGTTTGAATCCTGTTGTTCTCTAGTTGTTTCTACCAGGCTGGTCTTCTCTGTTCCCCAGGTGGTCTACAAAAACAACGAGTTCAAGCTGGAGCTCTCTCGACTGGCGGCTGAGATGGACAACAAGGTCAGTATCCATGGCGACCTGACCTTCCGTTGTGAGGACGTGGCGGCCCTCGAGCCGGTGACCTTCGACACGCCGGCGGCCTACCTGACCCTGCCCAGGTGGAACACCAAAAAGACGGGGGCGATCTCCTTCGACTTCCGCACCACCGAGCCCAGCGGACTGCTGCTCTTCAGCCACGGCAGTCCGCAAGGCCAGAGAGGGTCCACCCCGGGCCCTGACCGCCAGCTCCGGGCCGACTACTTCGCCATGGAGCTCCTGGACGGCTTCCTCTACCTGCTCATGGACATGGGCTCGGGCAGCGTGAAGATGAAGGCCAGCAACAAGAGGCTCACAGATGGGGAGTGGTGCCACGTGGACTTCCAGAGGGAGGGGCGCAAAGGTGAGAGCGAAGGACGAGCCACAGCTGAATATGGGGTGTACGAAAATACCAGTTAGGGTTGGGTAGAGACAAGACATTCAAATGAGCACCACGACCTATCACTGTATCTAACATGTTTTTTTTTCCAGCACAGAACTTTGACACCTACTGTAGTAGTAGTAGGACTATATGGCCTACTGTACATCCAAAAAACATAGGCCACTCCCCTCTTAGGCCACTCCCCTTATGGGCAGGCTGCTTAGGATTCAAACCTCTGAATACTGCCGTGCTAGATAAGAATAAAGAATCTGAATATGATAAGAATAAAGAATCTGAATATAATAAGAATAAAGAATCTGAATATGATAAGAATAAAGAATCTGAAAATAAGAATAAAGAATCTGAAAATAAGAATAAAGAATCTGAATATAATAAGAATAAAGAATCTGAATATGATAAGAATAAAGAATCTGAATATGATAAGAATAAAGAATCTGAATATGATAAGAATAAAGAATCCGAATATGATAAGAATAAAGAATCTGAATATGATAAGAATAAAGAATCTGAAAATAAGAATAAAGAATCTGAAAATAAGAATAAAGAATCTGAATATAATAAGAATAAAGAATCTGAATATGATAAGAATAAAGAATCTTAATATGATAAGAATAAAGAATCCGAATATGATAAGAATAAAGAATCTGAATATGATAAGAATAAAGAATCTGAATATGATAAGAATGAAGAATCTGAATATGATAAGAATAAAGAATCTGAATATAATAAGAATAAAGAATCTGAATATGATAAGAATAAAGAATCTGAATATGATAAGAATAAAGAATCTGAATATGATAAGAATAAAGAATCTGAATATGATAAGAATAAAGAATCTGAATATGATAAGAAAGATAAACAATAATAAAACAATAAAGAATTTGGATCTGAATCTGAATCTGATTATGAAGAATGGTCCAAATATTGACATTTATTGTAACGGGATAAACAGTACCCCTTGAGATGGAACATCTTGTTTTCCCCAAAAAAATCACAACACAAACAGAACAATCCAAAACATAACGACAAAACTGACAACAACAAGTGGTAGGGAAAGCAGTTTACAGCCTTAAAGAAACACAACATTAACCTTAAAGACATAAAGAAAAGGAAATAGTAGGATACAGTAAATTCCATTACTGAAAACATCGACAATCTCATTTGAGATGATCAAACAAAATATTTTTAAATACAGGAAAAGATGACAGCAAACTGATATTTGCAGGTAACCTATTCCAGTTGGATGGAGCCCAAAACATAAAAGCTTTTTTCTTGGCTTCCCTAGACAAAGTGGAGTGTAAAGAGAGACTGATCAGAGCTTCTAAGTGCATAATTACAGTAGATGCTTCTGGAACTAGAAATGGTGCTCAGAGAACACAGACATCCGCCCCTGAATGCTTTTCGCGGCTCTGTGCACTCACAAAATTGAATGGGTTCTAAATTGGCCCGTGCTATACTAGCCTGGTATGACCATCCCAATCCAGCGAGCTCACTGCTTCGCTCCGCAATATCGGTCTGGCCTTCGCCCCATAGAGAGAGTATGTGGGAGGGGGTACTTGCCTTGACAGACAAACACCTTCAGCCAATGAACGTTCAGCATTCTGCTTTCCACTGTGGGCGGGACAGCAGTTAAAACGCAGTCCCTGATTGGCCCAGTATGGTCTGGATTTTGGCATAATGGCTCTGGAGGAGGCCAGACCGTTCTGCGTTAGTGAAACAGAATGTGAGCTCGCGAGACTGGGATGGTCGTACCAGGCTAGTGCTACACTCCTCCACCGAGTTACATGAAAAGCAGTCTGTCGATTCCATTTTCGATTCTGCTTATCGATCCGATTCCTTATCGATTTTCTTATCGATTCTCATTGGGCAAAAAAAGAGTACAAACAGGTTTATTAACATTAATTTTCTTTTATATATACTTTGAACATGCCAATTACAGTGCTGTTTTTTTAAGTGTATTCACCTTGCACTAAAAATAAAACTGACATAAACAAGTCAATATTTTTTCTATAGAAATAAAGATGAATAAAACATGAATTATTCTGTCAAATTCTAAATCCAATAACAGTCTAACATGTTACTAGTAGAAATCACAATGCTCCTTCAATTTAAAAAGGGTATCTGAGCTGACAAAAATAAAACTAGCAGTGGCAACTGACTGGCACTAACACAATAGACAGGGACTCTGGAGGAGTTTAACTTTGACTACACTAACGTTAGCTGCGCTGCTGTCGTCACTCTGGAGCGCATCAAAAAAATGGGACATTCCTGCAAAGTTATCACATGCTGTGTGGCCAAATGTTTTTTTCATATTTGTAGTATTTCCCCCCTTTGATGATATACGTTTTTTGCAAGCATTGCAAGTGGCCACGTTGTCATCTTGTCACGTGAAATGTAACCACACTTTCAAACGTTTATGCCTAGACGACATGTTGCTGACCTCTTCTGCCGCAGTCTAATAAAACAAAACAAGGCAGCGTGCATGTGACAAAATTGCGCATGCGCAGCAACGACAGGAATCGATAGCGGAATCGTTAAGGATCTTGGCTAATGATTCCAAGGGATCGATTCACTGGGACGATCCCCATCCCTAGAGGTGAATGGGTGGCTGTATTTGGCCGGCTCTGTGGTGCCCCCCTTGGGTCACAGCCAGCAGGGGGCAGTGCGGTGCACTCCAGGCTCTTCCCCTGCACACCCCAGTCCAAACCCCGTGTCTCTAGCACCCCCACACAGGGAGCTGGCTTCGTTCTGTTTTGTTTTCATTCGTGGATCTGGCCCGTGATTCTGATCTGCTCCAAAATAGATGGGGTTCCGTGTTGGCCCATGATGCACCCCGTAGAAAAAGAGGAGCCCAAAAAAGATGTAAGTGCAACAGGTCTCAGCTCATTCAATTCTTTAGGGTTCTTGAATTTAGGTATAGGTATTATAGTAGAATATGAGGGATCTGGCCAGATTCTACACACCTCTGAAAGAGATGAGTGGAAACCTCCCCAAGCTGGTCAGCACAGTAACGTAAAGTGCGCCCACAGATGCCATCGGGGCCAGCAGCCTTGCTTGTGTTCACCCTCTTAAGTAGGCCTGTGACACATTCCTGGGAAATAACAATATCATTCTGAGGTACAAGAGACTCTCTAAGTGCAGAGGCATTTACAGAAAACTCAGGTCTTTCAAAGTGAGAAATAAAAGAATTAAAGGTATTAAGTCAGAATCATCCACCCCATTTACCCTGATGAGTTCTTTACTCTGGTTAGTATCCTGGTTGATGGAGGCCATTGCTTTAATACCTTGCCAGGCTGATCTCAAGTCTGCACTACTGCACTTCACTTCTATCTTGTCTCTATACTTCAGTTTGGCCTTCCTTATTTCGTTATGTACTTCTCTGGCAAGTAAAGTAAGACCGTTTCTTCATGTTAATAGATGCTTTAAGTTCCGTGAAAGTGACAACCCTTTTAGTCAGAATGCATAAATCAACACAGAAAGTAATATACTTTGAGACTGTAACACATAGATCATTGGTATTCTCACAAGCCTCAGAGACATTCCCAACAAGTAGAGTTGAAACATGCTTGAAGGAAGGATATACTGTCCTCTGACCAGCACTTCACTGTTTCCTCCTCGCGTTCGAGGCGCCTGAAGGCAGGTTTGTACATAGGCATGAGATACACACTGCTGTGATAGGATGCCCCGAAGGGCAAGGCAAGGATTTGTAGGCACCACCCACTGAACCACAACAGAGGTCGATCACAGAGTTCCTTAGGGTGGTTGCACAAGTCACATATTGTTCGTACGTCCTCAAAGTCTTTTTAAGCTCACAGTGGTTCAAATCCGCGAATACGAATTTAGTGGCATCCGGACAGATAGAGTCCAGCCTGTGAGTTACCTCCGCAATCAGCTGTACCGCTGCGGATGCATTGGCGTCCGGGTGAATGTAAACAATCGTGTAGAACAACTGTTGAAACTCCCGAGGCAAATAGTAGGGGCGAAGCGAGATTGTCAGAAGTTCAATGTCTGGGGTACATATCCTCTAGGGTACATATCCTCTCCCGTACTACAACGGTGTTACAGTACCTCTTGTTGACATAGAAGCATACACCTCCCCCGCGTTGCTTGTTGGTGATCCTCGAAGACCGGTCCAGTCGAAAAGGGCTGCCAAACCCACTTATTTCCAGATCCTCGTCCCGGTCCGAGTCCCCGAGCCAAGTCTTGGTGAAAGCCAGTAGACGGGTTTCTTTCTTTCCCACGCTTCCAGCTCGTCCAGCTTGTTGCGGACGGACTGCATGTTGGAAAGCAGGACTGATGGTATACAGGGAGTTTACGGCGGTTGCTGAGGCCCTGCTCTTCAGTCTGCGGCGTATTCCCCCTCTTCTTCCTCTTTTCCCACGGGTCTTTGTTATCGGTCTACAAAGTTCACTTGGAATGTTCGTTGGCAGAACGCCATTGGTAGAACATTGTAGGGACAGGAGAGCGTCTCGGTTGAGGGTGATTCTCCCAGGGAAAGTGCCGTGATTCTCACGCACATCAAACACCTGACAGGTGTGGATGATCAGAGAAATCAGGCATAAAAGTGCGAAAAACTCTCCAGAAGCCTCCATGGTTCGTACGCTACTACTGGGTCTCAATAAAAGCTTTAGCCATCACGGCACAATAAAAGACAAAATGTTTTAAAACGATTGGGACGGTTCGGCTGCTCGAGTCGCACGCTACGGAGCGCCCCGGAAGACATGTGGACACTTGAAAGTCCAAGCTGGTTATTTTTATTCCAAATAGTTAACGAGTTTGCAAAGTCGGGCTCTCAGAGAAGGGACAATCCACCATGAGCCGTGATTATCATCGAAACAGAGCATTATAAACACTGTGGGTGTAACCATACATGCATATTCAAAGCTTCATTAACCAATTATTAGTGAGTGGGCTAGGTCTGAGGGTCAACAGCTGAAGTAAACATGTACAGTGATCAAAGATAGTTCGGAGGAGGGCACCCCTGGGGAGGTCTCCGGTCATAAAGGATCTTTTGGGGGCCTGGGGATAGAGGAGTCAGGGCAATAAACAGAGAACAGCTGCTCACTTTATAACACACAGGATTCACAGTGTAGATTTCCTTTAACGATGTCTTGAGCAGAGAATACACTCATTTGAATTCATCTATTACAATTCCATCCTTTTGTGACTTCATCAGTCACAACTTCAGAATTCAAATAAGCAGCACTCATAACAGGAGACAGCTCCAAACAGGAGACAGCTATCTTAAGGGAATGCAATCATTTAAAGACAGGAAGTCTCTTCCGATTCAACAGCTCTTAATAAAATAGACGGTGTTCACAGCATGAACTTCTCAGGAACGGTATTCCCAGGAATGGTAGTCCCAATCAATCCTCCAAGGCCAAAATCTTAACTCCCACTTTGATTAAAGATAAGTACATGTCATGATTATCTAATCTATGTTATGTGTATATTTAACTTTGTCACTTTACTTTCATTTGGATTTCAAAAAATAAATAAAAAATATAGAGGGGAAAACATCCAAACGAAAGTATAGTCAATGTAATGTCCTTCTGCCTGTCATGCAAGTTAAATAGAATATTGTAAATATTGACTAGAGAAACTCATGATCTCAAAATCAGATAAATTAAGCAAACAGACATATCTGGAAATAAAAGTCTGCACTGAATATCTCTGTTCATACTGGAGTACACAGTCATAAACCATAATCCCCAATCATCCCCGAAATGGCGGCAGTCCAGCCCTGTAGAAGACAAGGGATCTGGGGACATTGGCACTGGAACACACTGGAACCTCAGCTGGCCCGATGGAGACCTGCTTGGTCTGGTTTTGTAGCTCCACTGAAGTTGGCCTGGCTCCTAGCTGGCGTTGAGTGGAACCCGCGATGACAGCTGGTCAGTTGTCTAGTAGACAACTTCAGGTCGCCACTCAGTCACTGGTGCTGGAGAAGACAACTTCAGATCACTACTCAGTCACTGGTGCTGGACATGACGCTCCTTCTTGGCCCCTGATGAGCTCACAATTCTGTGAAAAAAAAATAATTTTGGGAGAGTTATGCTTGCACAACATGGAGTGGCTGTCTATAAAGTCATTTATCCCATCGGGTCATAAACAATATCCAGTGTTCCTCAATGACTCAATGACCTTCAGATCAGTCCATTTCCTAGGGAGTGTTGGGTGGGTCCCTGTGTAGGGGACTCCAGCAGGACAATAACAACTCATTAATGAAGTTGTGCTCAGACTTGTTGTTGTTGTTGTTTTTCCCCACATCCATGTGATATCTCTTCACAGCCTTCATCCTTCTATTGACACCATCTCCTACTGTGTCAACCAATAGAGTACAATTACTGGGAGAAAAACATTGTTGGAAGAATCCAAGACAAGACAAGAAATGAAAATAAACATTTTTGGAAATTTGGAAAGCAGGATAATTGTGAGACACTCTACAATAATCAAAATTATAGAGTTGTTTTCTTACAAACATATCAAAATAAGACTTTAATTCCTGTGGGCATTATCCCCTTGAAACCAAAGAAAAAATGGAAACTGGGTGTAAAATCCAAAAATGACTAAAAGTAAATGGAATAAAACACTTCATCTGTGAGTTTCTAAGAAATGTAATTCTAAGAATGTAACTCACTTTATTGTAGGACCCCAGACCACTCTCCTTTGTAAAATCTCTCATGATATTCTTTCTTTTGTTCTCCAGAGCCATATGACAATTATCTTTGTGTGTTTAAGTTCATATTTTAAATAATGTGTTTTTGTTCTCTATAATGAATTAACTAAAAGTTTTATCATTTTCCCTAAATACAATCTCACATTACCAGAGTGATTCTGGCCTTCCGAGAGTTAACTGGAATGTTTGGGAAGTGGTTGATGATCCATTTTCAGAGTGTTCTCGTTATCTCCAGGAAGGACCCAGAAAGCTAAATTACTTTATTACCACCACTAAAATGCCCTCTTGTTTCAAAAAAATATATAACATAATCAAAGACGTGTCCCCCAGCAGGGGGCTGCTGGCCAGCTCCCCCATCCCAGCCAAAAGGGGGGAAGCATTCCCAACTCTCTCTCTTTTACTTTTCATTATGTTCTGTAGGAAATATGGTACCCCTGACTTACCCCTGAGCTTCTTGTCTTTGAAATTGAGAGTTTAACATGTTCTTGAATGATTTTTCAAGGTGCCCATCCACATCCATTGTATGACCTAAACGGTGGTAGAGCAATTATCAGACTTTCTCAAAAGTGCTAGTTTTGTCAACGTTTTGATCTGAACCATTGTATATGATCTTAAGTAACCTTAAAACAGGGCTAAACATGCTTTTTCCCTTTACTACTCCTTTAAGAAATTACTTTCTTAAAACTCAGTGAAGACAGGTGCACTCTGGGGGTCTCAGGTACTCAGTGATTCAGGCAAGCCTCCTTAGTTACCACTGTTACTTCCCCCCCAAATGAAAGGTGGATGCAATGAATAATTTAATCCAAAAACGAGATTAACAATGACAAAGGAATCAATAAGACAGTCTCACCGAGACTTAACAATGACTAGAGAACAGGAAGGCCACACAGGCCTTGGCCCTAACACGAAAACAGCACAACATTATGCAACGGCAACGGGGCCTCGACTGGGCCTCTCTCCCTCTCTTATGTCCCCGGCCACAATCAGCAGATTGGAACCAGCTGCGTGCGCACCTCTCCACCAGGTACCAGGGGGGGGCAATCACACACCTCTCCACCAGGTACCAGGGGGGGGGCAATCACACACCTCTCCACCAGGTACCAGGGGGGGGCAATCACACACCTCTCCACCAGGTACCAGGGGGGGGGCAATCACACACCTCTCCACCAGGTACCAGGGGGGGGGCAATCACACACCTCTCCGCCAGGTACCAGGGGGGGGGGGGGGGCAATCACACACCTCTCCACCAGGTACCAGGGGGGGGAAGGGCACGTACCTGGGGGGAAGAATACCAGAGAGACACCACATACACCACACTCCAGCCGTAACTACCACTAACAACAACAACAACCAACAGATTGTGTTATCAGTCACATTCAGAAACTGTGTGGTGTAGGGGCATGTTCGCTGATAATGTTCTTCATGTTGAAAACAACCCCCCCTGTAAATAAGCCCTGCTAACATTCCCCTGAGGATAGGAGATGTGTGCTGTAATCATGTTGAAAACATACAAACACACAGATAAAGACAGACAAGACAGAACAGTCTGAGTTGTTTTCTTGTCAGGAAACACAGGATTGAAAGACACATGCAGTATGATAACAAAATGGAGTTGATACTAATTTTTAACAAAATATTTTGAAGGGTAACACATTAATCAGACGGCTTGAGGTTATCGGGATGAAATGAGACAAAGCACAAGGCTCACGGCCGCCAGGCAGCTGTTTAGGAAAGACTAATTGTTATCCAATATTTTACCTGAAGGGGAAGAAAAACAACGGCAGTTGTCACAGAACACAAATGGTTTTCAAACAAAACACCACATTATAACCCTTTTGTTGTAAGTCATAAAGTGATAGACACAACAGAAAATATGTATTTCATGGAACCAGAAAATAGAAGCATTTCTATTAAAGTCAGTCTAAAAGTCATGTTAGTCAGAGAGTTCAAATACATGTACGTCTATAAAGCCCAATTATACAACGGTTAGTTCTGGTTCTTGATTCTGATTGGCTGGAAGCCGTGTTAAAATACTTTGTAACACACACCTGGGACCGCATATCATTCCATTTTCAGTATTAATGCGCCTCCCATTTGATCCAATGCATTGTAGTTGTTGTGGTTGCCTGGCAACCCTTTTGTTAGGGGAACTATTTTGCTCGGCGGAATTGAGGGAATGATGCTTCGTTTTGAATAAATGTTAATATTTTACATTGCTGTGTGTCTATTTTACACTAATAGCTGTAGTAACCGTTGTATAAAAGCAATAAACCACGAGAGGCCGTGTGTTATAGTGATTTTATAACAGCTAGGGGGGTTTTACTCTGCTTCGCGTCGTGCCTCCTCCTCACATTCTTAACCAAAGTTAAATCACTCATCCTACATTTAACTTTAAAATACATACTACATTTCCTGTCTGCTGCTACATGCCTCTTTCCCTTAATTACTTTATATGAAGAATGGTCCCAAAATAAATGTTTACAAAAATACATTATAGTATGAAACAGTAACACAGATTCAAAGACTGGGCAGAAAACTGGCAGAAGAATGGTTTTGTGTACCTTAATCAAAACAGAAACCAATACTGCATACTGCCAAAGACTTAAGCAATACTAGTAATGTTCTCTTACTCAATTGAAAAGAATAATGCACAACAACCAAATTAGAGTTCAATTCAAACAGAGAACTGAAGATTTAGGCTGCAAGCACTTCATCCTTGCCTGGCGTATCTTCAGACCCTTCTCATAGTTTTTGTGCAATCCTGCTAACAGACAAACACACACACACACACACACACACACACACACACACACACACACACACACACACACACAAGCGCCACCGAAAACATTTCCTCTCACCTTGCGCTGTCGCAGGGGCAGAGGTAGCCTAACAAAGAATTGTTTCAGGCAATAGGGATAGTCAAGTTAATACTTTTAAAAATAAACTGGTACCAGTGAAATTACCGTCTTTTATCTAGAGGAAGCCACCTGAGTGTAACATGAAATAATTATGTGTAAAGAAGGAACAGCCTAATATAAATATGATATAAATCTACAGCTTGTTGGTCTCCAGCCGCTAAATGTTGTATATGTGTGTATGTATGTATATATGCATCTATTTATACATCTGCATATATTTATGTGTGTGTTCCTGTTTTAGCTGCTCTGGCAGAAAGTGAGCAATGATCTGGATATAACGACATAAGAAATAAAATGGAGTTGGAAATACTCTGGCTCCACTTCAATAGGTAGATATGGTTCTGGGAAAGAAATTAGGAAGGATCTTTATCATAAAAACCCTCCACAGTAAAAGGGCAAGACCATCTTCCTCCAAAACACCCAGATGGATTTATAAGGCGAGCCATTTCCCCACACGAGGTGACGGTATATTGGCCACTTACAAAGTAGGTTAAAGAGGCATTTTGGTCACAGAACAATGTCATCATAGTCAATTATTGGTCCAATGAGTTGTGAAACAAATCAGGCAAGTCTATGAGTCTGGTTCTACTGAGGAAGCAGGACAAATGTGTTCAAACATCTAGGATCATAACATCTATGTAATCAAACACTCATAGGCTCCTTGACGTTTTCTTAACAGCAGACAGATGTGTGCCTATCCCGGTTTTTAATTACGGTTGTATTTTTAGCTGCCATAATATATGGATGACATTTTGAAAATTGCCTTAACCTACTTTGCAAGTGGCCAATTATACTCTCACCTCGTGTGGGGAAACGGCTCCCCTTCGCCTTATGAATCCATCTGGGTGTTTTGGAGGAAGATGGTCCTGCCCTTTTACTGTGGAGGGTTTTTATGATAAAGATCCTTCCTAATTTCTTTCCCAGAACCATATCTACCTATTGAAGTGGAGCCAGAGTATTTCCAGATCCATTTTATTCTTATGTCGTTATTTCCAGATCATTGCTCACTTTCTGCCGGAGCAGCTGGAACAGGAACACGCTGTAACTCTCTACTTCCTGTCCTCCCACTCCGCTGTTCTTCCGCTCCGCCTGTTCTTCCCACGCTCACACCTGGCTGGGTGGACCTCTCCTCCACCTCTCCTCCTGGTCTCCACCTCTCCTCCTACTCTCCACCTCTCCTCCTCTCCTCCTCCTGCTCTCCTGCTCTCCTCCTGCTCTCCACCTCTCCACCTCTCCTCCTCCTCTCCACCTCTCCTCCCGCTCTCCACCTCTCCGCCTCCTGCTCTCCTGCTCTCCTCCACCTCTCCTCCTACTCTCCACCTCTCCTCCTCCTGCTCTCCACCTCTCCTCCTGCTCTCCTGCTCTCTACCTCTCCTCCTGCTCTCCTCCACCTCTCCTCCTGCTCTCCACCTCTCCTCCTCCTGCTCTCCTGCTCTCCTCCTGCTCTCCACCTCTCCTCCTCCTGCTCTCCTGCTCTCCACCTCTCCTCCTGCTCTCCTCCTGCTCTCCTCCTGCTCTCCTCCTCTCCTCCTGCTCTCCTCCTCCTCTCCTCCACCTCTACTACTACTCTCCACCTCTCCTCCTCCTGCTCTCCTGCTCTCCTCCTCTCCTCCACGTCTACTACTACTCTCCACCTCTCCTCCTCCTGCTCTCCTGCTCTCCTGCTCTCCACCTCTCCTCCTCTCCTGCTCTCCTGCTCTCTACCTCTCCTCCTCCTGCTCTCCTGCTCTCCTGCTCTCTACCTCTCCTCCTCTCCTCCTGCTCTCCACCTCTCCTCCTGCTCTCCACCTCTCCTCCTGCTCTCCTGCTCTCCTGCTCTCTACCTCTCCTCCTGCTCTCCTCCTCTCCTCCTGCTCTCCTCCTCTCCTCCTGCTCTCCACCTCTCCTCCTGCTCTTCTCCTCTCCTCCTGCTCTCCTCCTCTACTCCTGCTCTTCTCCTCTCCTCCTGCTCTCCACCTCTCCTCCACCTCTCCTCCTCTCCTCCTGCTATACACCTCTCCTGCTCTCCTCCACCTCTCCTCCTCTCCTCCACCTCTCCTCCTGCTCTCCTCCACCTCTCCTCCTCTCCTCCACCTCTCCTCCTGCTCTCCTCCTCCTCTCCTCCTCCTCTCCTCCTGCTCTCCTCCTGCTCTCCTCCTGCTCTCCTCCTCCTCTCCTGCTCTGCCCTGTACCCTCCTAAGTCCTCCCATGTCCACCAAACCACATCTCCCTCAAGCCTGGTAGATCAGCCTGACCGGCCAGACTGTGATCCCTGCATAAGACACAGCCAACTCACGTGTGTGAAGGTGACATACATAGTAGATCCAGCCCAGTGTGTCAGCGCTGGGTCATACATGTAGTAGATCCAGGAGTGTGTGTCAGCGCTGGGTCATACATGTAGTAGATCCAGGAGTTTGTCAGCGCTGGGTCATACATGTAGAAGATCCAGAACAGTGTGTCAGCGCTGGGTCATACATGTAGAAGATCCAGAACAGTGTGTCAGCGCTGGGTCATACATGTAGTAGATCCAGCAGAGTGTGTCAGCGCTGGGTCATACATGTAGTAGATCCAGGAGTGTGTCAGCGCTGGGTCATACATGTAGTAGATCCAGCACAGTGTGTCAGCGCTGGGTCATACATGTAGTAGATCCAGGAGTGTGTCAGCGCTGGGTCATACATGTAGTAGATCCAGAACAGTGTGTCATTGCTGGGTCATACATGTAGTAGATCCAGAACAGCGTGTCAACGCTGGGTCATACATGTAGTAGATCCAGCTCAGTGTGTCAGCGCTGGGTCATACATGTAGTAGATCCAGAACAGTGTGTAAACGCTGGGTCATACATGTAGTTGATCCAGGAGTGTGTGTCAGCGCTGGGTCATACATGTAGTAGATCCAGAACAGTGTGTAAACGCTGGGTCATACATGTAGTAGATCCAGAACAGTGTGTGAGCGCTGGGTCATACATGTAGTAGATCCAGCACAGTGTGTCAGCGCTGGGTCATACATGTAGTAGATCCAGGAGTGTGTGTCAGCGCTGGGTCATACATGTAGTAGATCCAGGAGTGTGTGTCAGCGCTGGGTCATACATGTAGTAGATCCAGGAGTGTGTGTAAACGCTGGGTCATACATGTAGTAGATCCAGGAGTGTGTGTGAGCGCTGGGTCATACATGTAGTAGATCCATCCAGCTCAGTGTGTCAGCGCTGGGTCCTAAGGCCTCCATACGAGGTGACTGTCTATCTCCGTCTCTGCGTCCTCCAGGATTCATCTCGGTCAACGGTCGCAGCACCCCCTTCTCCGCCAACGAGGGCAGCGAGATCCTGGACCTGGACGGGGACATGTACCTGGGGGGTCTTTCCGAGGAGCTCCAGGCCCTCCCGCTGCCCCCCGGGGTGTGGACGGCCCCCCTCAACCTGGGCTTCGTGGGCTGCGTGCGGGACATGTTCATCGACGGGCGCAGCCGCGACCTGCGCCGCCTGGCGGAGGTCCAGAGCACCGCGGGGGTCAGCAGCTTCTGCACCCGGGAGACCCACCTGCGCTGCGCCAGGGACACCTGCGCCAACGGAGGGCTCTGCCGCGAGGGCTGGAACCGCCACGTGTGCGACTGCACCGGGACCGGCTTCCTGGGCGCCAACTGCCAGATGGGTGAGGAGGAGGCGGGGTGGGGGGGGTGGACCAGGGGGGTGGAGCTAAGAGAAGCTGCTCAGGGCTGTATTGCACCGCAGGGGCAGTTAAATGAGTTCTGAGGATGTTCCACAGATGACAATAGCTATGACAATGGTAACGAGGGCGTTGGACGTGAGTCATCCGAGGGGAAAATTGCCACTTTGTCGGTGATCTATTAGAAGAACGGTGGTACGTCAGAGCGTGGCGGATTGGTGTGCGAAAGTGTATCAGCGCATCACAAGAAACGCGGCCCTGCCTCATCTGCCCTCATTCTCTCTGCGTCTACAGTATCACGCACACATCACTTTCAGAGAGAGAGAGAGAGAGAGAGAGAGAGAGAGGGGGGGTAGAGAGAGAGAAACGCCATTGTTCAGCCCGTATTGACTGATAACATTATGGGGATATAGATGGAAGCATCATTGTGTTGGAGTTTGATGAATAGAAATGCAGAGGATTGGACTCTCCTCTATGGTGCTGCAGGCTGTTTCTGCCATCTAGTGGGCATGAGGAGAACTGCCGTCTACTGGACAGCTAGTTCAGTAAACAATATTATATCTGAATTAAGTATTCTTTTTTTTACAGTAATATTCTATTCCATAATTCTGTCTATCAGTGAAAGATGTTGACCATACAGAAATGGCTTTTCATTGGTTTTTACCACATAAGCAGAATGCCTACAGCCCCCCCCCCCCCCCAGTGTTCATTTGGGCTCCTGCCACGTGTGTATAACGCAATCTGTCCCGTTCCTTCTCACCCCTCCTCTCCCCCTCCTCTCCCCCTCTCTCTTTTCCTCTCCTACTCCCTCCCCTTCCCCTCCCTCTCCCCTCCCCCTCCCCTCCCCTCCCCTCCCCTCCCCTCCCCTCCCCTCCCCTCCCCTCCCCTCCCCTCCCCTCCCCTCCCCTCCCCTCCCCTCCCCTTCCCTCCCTCTCTCTCTCCTCTCCTCTCCTCTCCTCTCCTCTCCTCTCCTCTCCTCTCCTCTCCTCTCCTCTCCTCTCCTCTCCTCTCCTCTCCTCTCCTCTCCTCTCCCTCTCCTCTCCCTCTCCTCTCCTCTCCTCTCCTCTCCTCCCCTCCCTCCCACCCCCCCATATTCCCTGTCTCCAGAGGCAGCAGTGCTGAGCTATGATGGCAGGATGTTTCTGAAGGTGGTCTTGCCGGGAACGCTGCACACGGAGGCCGAGGACGTGTCCCTGCGTTTCATGTCCCAGAGGGCCTTCGGCCTGCTGGTGGCCACCACCTCCCAGGAGTCTGCGGACACGCTGAAGCTGGAGCTGGACGCGGGCAGGGTCAAGCTCACAGTCAACCTGGGTAACCACGCCCGCCCCCAGGCTGACGCTGGGGCCTAGCGGACGCTAAACTGAGGGATAGTTCCTAGTCGAGCCCCGGGTCTCAGAGAGAGGGATCATGGGATAGGTCTCGTCAGTGTGCCCTCTACCCCTTTCCATCACATAGTCAGTGTCTTCCCATGTCTCTCCACCTCTCTACATCTCTCTCTCTATCTCCCTCACTCAATCTCTCTCTATATCCCTTTCTTTATCTCTCTACATCTCTCTCTATATCTCCCTCACTCAATCTCTCTCTATATCCCTTTCTTTATCTCTATATCTCTATATATCCCTCTTTATCTCTCTATATCTCTCTATATCTCCCTCACTCAATCTCTCTCTATATCCCTCTCTTATCTCTATATATCTCTCTCTATATATACTGCATCCCTCTATCTCTCTTTATCTCTCTATATCTCTCTATATCCCTCTTTATCTCTCTATATCTCTCTTTATCTCTCTATATCTCTCTTTATCTCTCTATATCTCTCTTTATCTCTATATCTCTACATCCCTCTCTTTATCTCTCTATATCCCTCTCTTTATCTCTCTATATCCCTCTCTTTATCTCTCTATATCTCTCTATATCTCTCTATATCTCTATCTGTCTACCTCTCTATATATCCCTCTATCTCTCTCTCTTTGTCTCTGTCTATCTCTTTCTATCTCTCTATATATCCCTCTCTTTATCTCTCTATATCTCTTTATCTCTCTATCTCTCTATTTATCTCTCTTCATCTCTCTATCTCTCTGCCTCTCTCTATATATATTTATCTCTCTCTATATCTCTCTCCACCTCTCTATATCTGTCTCTATATCTCTCTCTATATCTCTCTCTATATCTCTCTCCATATCTCTTTATCTCTATATTTCTTTCTATATATCTCTCTCTCTTTATCTCTCCCTCACTGTCTACCCCCTCTCTCTTTTTCTCCTTCCCCCTTTCTCTCCTCCCTTTCTTTCAGTTCGTTCTCTCTCCATCCCCTGGTCAGTTTCTTCTCTCTCCATCCGCTGGTCAGATCCTTTCTGACCCTCTCAACCCTTTCTGCCCTTCAACGGCGTTTGTGTCTGCAGCCCAAGAAACAGACAGTCAGAGAGACCAGCTCACTTAGAAAGCTACCAGCTACAGATACACTGATCTGTTATCCCAAACTTAAGCCCTAGACTAGACTATAGGATGTACTCATATTACATTATTGGCGCAGTACCAGCTTCAGTCTGTAGGGGGAGTAGTCTGGATCTTATGGGGGGGGTGAGTACTGGGGACTGGCAGGGTGGTGCAGTAGCCCACTATTGTACCTCTACACCCCCCCCCCCCCCACCCCCAATAGGTAGATGGTGATCCTGGTCCCTGGCTGTCTGCCTCCACTGCTCTGTGATGGTTGACAGCTCCAGAGCACCCTCCAGCCACTCTGCTCAGGTCATCCCAGCAGCTGCATCAAACTCAGCAGCCTGCAATGCCAGAAGCCTTTGACATGTTCTAGCATAGTTTAGATGCTCGACTCGTTTCTCAGAGAGCATCGTCTGATTGGAGACACGAGTGTGTCTTTCCCAGCGTGCTGCTGTCATGACTGAGGCGTCGGTGTGGCTGTGTGTGTGCCGGTCGCCCCTCTCCTCTCAATTCCATGTGACAAACCCACCGCAGACAAAACTGTTTGGCTTAGTTTCCTACAAGTCCTAGAGGCTTAATCCTAGAACTAGAAACGGTGCTCAGAGAGCACAGACCTCCGCCTCTGAATGCATGTCGTGGCTCTGTGCACGGCAAAATTGAATGGGTTGTAAATTGGGCCATGCTACACCCCTCCACCGAGTTTCATGAAAAGCGGTGTGGTAATTTTTGTGTAATCCTGGTCCAAAAAATGAATGGAGGTGAATCGCCGGCCCGGCTGTGTTTGGGCGGCACCGTGGACCATCCCAATGATTCATTCCGGTCCGCTCCAGAATTGAATGGGTTGTTAGGTGACCCATGCTACACCCCTCCACCGAGTTTCATGAAAATCGGAATGATTTTGCGTAATCCTGGTCCAAAGATAAATGGCGGTGAAACGCCGACCGTGTTTGGGCGGGTCGTGGACCTGCCCTGTAATTCCGCTCCGCTCCAAAATGTATTGGGTTCTATGTGGAACCATGTGGAACCATGTGTGATCCTGCTAACAGACGTACAGGTGCACGGACGGACGGACGGGCCACCGAAAACATTACCTCTCACCCTGCGCTGTCGTGGGGTGGAGGTAATGAATAAAACACGGTTTATAACTTCATCTACGTCTGGGAAACTAGCCCACAACTAACTAGAGATGTAGCTTTAATATTTACCATCTACCATTAGCTATCACTGTATTCTTCATGACACGGACAGTGATCTCTACCATAGATAAAGCACATTTCATAATATAATATCTCATCTTCTAGACTCCCTTCTAGACTTTTAGTGTTAGAAAATGAAATTGTTTCCAACATGCATTGTTTCAACGTAGAGAAAAGAGTGCGGCCTTGCCTCCTACAACTCCTGCGTTGGCGAGCGCCATGCGGTACTGTTTCCATGGTGAGGAGATGGGCGGTCGGGTCTCTGGAGCTCGTCCCCGGATGGTGGACTCTGAGAACTCCTCAGACGTCTGCAGAATCTACCTTGAAGGATGTGAAGTGTTTGATCTGTCTTTTTTTCCTTTCTTCTTTTCCTTTGAATCTCACCATCTCGCTCTCTCTCTCACCAGATTGTATCAGGATAGACTGTAACCTCAGTAAGTGGCTCCTATGATTCTTTCTAATGTTTAGAGACTGTACGTGTTCCCTCTTCACTTCCTGTTTCATGCTCTTCTGCTCTGTGATGTGTTGAAAACAGCATTATCTAACCCAACACATAAGACCTTATCAAAGTCAAGCCTTTCACTTCACTGCAGGCAAACGGCTTCAAGTGAAGCTGATTTATTGCTGCTGATATTATTCTCTGTCCTCAGTGGCCCTTAAACCAGTAATTCTCCCAACCAGCAGATGGCAGTAAAGCTGCAGGGCTGTAAGGATGAGTCCTCCTATGAGGCACCAGGGCATAACTGAGAGAGGGACTAAGCCAGGTCTCTGTAACTCAGTTTTGGCCGTGTGCATGATGTGTACATCTGCCAATGAGGTTTCTAATTTATTCAGTCTAACGAAAGGATATAATGATAATTTATGATGATAATTCAGTGTATGAATATGCATGTTTTGTACTTTATTGTAGTAAACAATCCCCGTTTGGTAAGGCTCTGAGCTGAGAGATCCAGAATGGATCAGTTGTAACTCTGCAGACTAACACACACGTACGAGTGGGTGGTTTTACAAAGAGATCCACGTTTCAGTTCATCCTACAAACTAGACAACTGCAGCAAGTTACTGCAGACGTGTGTCGTAAATTCACATGGGTTGAAGCTTAATGGCAGTAACATTTTAATTGACTTTTAAAACAGACGGAATTAGCCAGTAGTTAAACTAAGTGATACTCAATTAGGGGGTTTTACCATCTGGGTGAGACTCTGTTTTGTCTACAGCTCGCCGTAAATACTAATGAGCTTTGTGCACCCACTATTCAGCAGTGTACATTAGCTCCATAATTGCAGGTATGCGCTACAGAGGGGTTAACATAGAGAGGAGAGCAAAAGGCAACGTAAGACAAATGCTAGGCAGTAAATGGTTCAGGCTTTCACATTATGATGCTGCGTTGGAGAGACAGTGGTGACTAAATACCCCTTTAGTGCAGTGGAAAATTCCAGAAGAGAATGGGTAGGCTGTGAATAGCAGAATAGTCTGTGGTTGGCCCAAAAGATGAGTGATCATTTGGGTCCGACGCTGTTTGAGTAAAGCAAAAAAAAAAGGCGTGCAAGAGGCTGATACAGAGCTGGTCAGACTGGAGGGATCCAGGCGCGGAGCATTCTTATCAGCTGGGTCTGGTGGGGAGCTGACCGTGGTACTGAACAGATGGGTCTGGTGGGGAGCTGTCCATGGTCCTGAACAGCTGGGTTTGGTGGGGCGCTGACCGCGGTACTGAACAGCTGGGTCTGGTGGGGCGCTGACCGTGGTACTGAACAGCTGGGTCTGGTGGGGCGCTGACCGTGGTGCTGAACAACTGGGTCTGGTAGGGAGATGTCCATGGTGCTGAACAGCTGGGTCTGGTAGGGAGCTGACCGTGGTACTGAACAGCTGGGTCTGGTAGGGAGCTGACCGTGGTACTGAACAGCTGGGTTTGGTGGGGCGCTGACCGTGGTACTGAACAGCTGGGTCTGGTGTGGAGCTGACCGTGGTACTGAACACAGGACAGCACAGCACAGCAGGTGGAGCTGGACGTCTTGCTATAGGCGGAGCTCAAGCTCACCTGACAACCACAGCGTCTTACCTTCCACTCAACACATCAGCATCACAGGTGTTTAAATGCTTAGGTCCAGAAGAGTGCCACGCAGAATCACCCGCACTCCCTGCAAACGTTAAGGCAATAGGCATTCGGAATCAGGTGCATTTGCCAGGATCTAGCGAAGTGGCAAGGTTTGCCTTAAAGTAGTCTACTGGTGGAGCCGTTCAGTCAGGGGGCAAAGCCCATCTGTTTTTGCCCTCACAGGAGGTGCGGTAAATAAATTAAACTAGAAATTGGTGCCAAGAGAGCAAAGACCGCCGGCAGTGAATGCATTCTGTGGCTCTATGCGCAGAGTATGTTTAGTATTGCTGCATTCATGGGTTGAGAGTTTTATTCCAGCCTTCCCATGTTGAGGCCATTTCAAGACCCCATCATTCACAATGAATGGGGGATTATTTCCACATCCAAAAAGGGAATGTGCGTTCACTGGGGCGGATGAACAGTAATACATACAAATAAAGCATTCGTAAGAATGTTGCATTGGGTGCCGTGACCACTGTTGTTATGGTAAAAGTAAGCTTCTGGCATGCAAAAGAGAGTATTTGGTCGCCTATAAAATGTGTTTGAGATGTTTGGATAGATCGGGGTTAACCTGTTACCTAACTAGTTAACCTGGAAGACAGGGAAAACAAAAACATACAGCCACCCAGAACGATTTGAGTGGGCAGGAATACTTGCTTTGACTGACAAACTCCTTCAGCCAATCAGCGTAACACAAGCTTTTGCCAAATCCAGTCAGAAGAACGGCGAGAATGTCTTTTCCGCTCCTGGGGCATATTTACTTTGATCCCCCTGTCCAAAAACAGGCCTACCCATAAACCTACGATGCGGCAAGAACTCCTTCTGGAATAGACTACTGTACGTCGTTTGGTACGTCCATGTTTTATTCTAATTCGTAGCGGCTGGTGAGACTAGGCTGCTGGATTCGGCGTTCATGTGACAGGATCCCAGCGAGCTCAGGACCAGGGGCCCGTTGCACAAAACACCTTCAGTTCATATTTCCCTTAAGTTCTGACTCCTTTGTAAAAGAGACCTCTGTCTCAATAGGACTTCCCTGGTAAAATAAAGGTTTAATAAAAAAAATGCACAAACACCCTTAAAGCAATACATCGCGATATTTGGACCTTTACAAACATGTTTGGTGTTAATTATCCAATTAGATTTACTAAAAGTAAGCTGAATCGTCCAGTCTACTCAGAAAGATAATACATTGACATTTATTACCTTTTAAAACTCGCGCCCCCGGGACGCAGCATTCAGTCGAAGTGCGCATGCGCAACGTTGTGCTTAAACAACACAGTAGTAGCTAACTATTCCGGCGTCTATGGATATCATGCGTTTTTTAGCTCAACGATATCATGGCGGAGCTGAGAAAACTGAAGCGAAACATCACGAAGGAAGCCAGAAAAAGAAAAAGACAATCTGATAACTTTACGACAGTACGACAGTGCACTTACTCGCAGAGCCTGTGGGGGCGCAGTTCCGAGTAGACTGGAGAAAATGCTATGTATTGCTTTAAGTATTCCCCTTATGGTTTCCTTAAGATGTCCCTCAAGTATTTAAGGTTTTCTACTCATCTCGGTCTAATACTCAAGGAGTCCCTTAAAGTCCGTTAAGGTGTTGCACAAAAGACCTTAGCAATCAAAATAAGGGAAAAAATGTAAGGGACCTCTAACCCAACCTTAGCTAAGTCACATGGCTGCGTTTATGAACATAAACCATGGAAATCACGTCCCAAGAAGAGTGTTCTGCGACAGGGAGAACCCACTAGACAGGGAGAACCCACTAGACAGGGAGAACCCACTAGACAGGGAGAACCCACTAGACAGGGAGAACCCACTAGACACTCTTAGTGAGGAGCGACTGATATTTCATTACAGATTTGATCCACAGTCCATTTTTTTCCTCACAGCGTCGCAGGATGTCCCAGTGTAGTGTTGTGACAGATAGCTGGTTACGTGCAAGCAAACCAATGGTCACCATGGAAACTACAATTTTACTGCTGTAAAATCTCTTTCCTTGTATGAAAAAAGGGGGGGGGGGTCGTTTACCAACTACAGGAGCTCCCTCCAGGACTGCAGGGGGTTGGGAAGCTCATTGGGTGTTTTAGGGGTTGTTGTTCCAATAGTACTTCCATGTCATTGGGGGTAGAGATAGATTAGGAGGGTGGGAGGAGAGTCATAGACCAGAGCCATCATCTGGGAGCTTCCATGCCGTGGCCGTGGTTACCGCCCCTTTAAGATGAACAACTTTGAATCTGAATAGTGGCAAGTTCAAATGGTCCCACTCTGGTCCCGCCTCATTTTCACCCAAAAAGGGGGTTTACTACAATTTGATGTCACTGCTCTGGTCTACAGTATGTGGGGGAGAGGCTGGAGCCAAGTTTGAGGAGAGTTGGAGACGTGTTTTGAGGGAGGGAGGGAGGGGGGGAGGGAGGGAGGGAGGGAGGGAGGGAGGGAGGGAGGGAGAGAGGGAGGGAGGGAGGGAAGGAGGGGAGGGAGGGAGGGAGGGAGGGAGGGAGGGAGGGAGAGAGGGAGGGAGGGAAGGAGGGGAGGGAGGGAGGGAGGGAGGGAGGGAGGGAGGGAGGGAGGGAGGGAGGGAAGGAGGGGAGGGAAGGAGGGAAGGAGGGAAGGAGAGAGAGAGAGAGTTGTTGTTTTTTATTTTTTTTTATTTTAAAAACCCTTTATTAATAATTCACACTAAAAACAGACAATAACAACAACCACAAACGTCAATACCAACAAAAATCCGTACACACTCAAAAATTAAACACTAACACTCCATCCCGCACACAGCATAAGGCCCCCCCCAACCCCCCACACACTCATAAACATCGCCAGGTCATTGGTCATCTGATAGAAATCAAATTCCACTCGCAGGCGCGCGGTCATCAACCCCTTGCACATCGCCACCGGATCAACTGACCCCCCACCCACAATGCAATTCCTCCTCGTCTATCAGATGGACAGCTTCGCCACGCCAAAAACCATATTCAGCAGTACATGCACCCCCTTCCTCTGCACAGAGTACCACGGCCCCGAAATAAAACCCTCAAATGAAAAAGTCACTCTCAGCCCTGACACCAACCCCGAAGAAGCTCAAAAAGCCCCCAAGCCTAACACAGGTAACAAACAGATGCTCCACCCGCTCCCCCTGCCCACAGAACGGACAGCCCTCCTCCGTACCAGGATCCATGTGCGCCAGATACCTGTTAGTAGCTATTGCCCCATGCAAGACCCTCCACTGGAGAGCCCCCGTTCTCTTATCAGTGGGTGGCTTGTACAGGGACCGCCAGCAGCCTTTCGGGGAAAAGTCCCGACCAAAAAAAGAGAGAGAGAGAGAGAGAGAGAGAGAGGAGGGGGGTATAGCCTACAGGAGCTGAGTCTTAGCCATTAGTGTTCAAGGAGTTTTTAGGGACTGCCAAGGGTTTGTTGTTTTAACAGCGGACACCTCAACCCCCAGGGTACTTGTGAGTCAGGCAGGGAATACAAAGGCCAGTTGACTACAAATTGGATCAGCGTCTTGCTTCTCTCTGTACTAGCTACCACTGCAACCCCACAGTACTTTAATGACAGAGAAAACATGCACCACCACATCGTTCTGTAGGCCTACAAATTCATTCATTAAGTAGGCCTACTGATAGCCAACACTATCTCCTCCCAAGCAACTCTAACATTTCATATCATTATTCGGCTCTGCAATTTGTGCTCTACTTCACGCACAAGGATATAGATATCCTGCATAGCCAAGTGTGTTGACTTCATATGCTCACTCATCCATTCTCACACCTAGCCCATTTTTGTATACTGCCCGATTAACTTGGGAGAGGGACACCAATGCCCCTTCATTCAATTATTCCACCCCTATACTCGACACAACTCCACTGACTTCTGGATAGGCTCCTTTGCACAAGCGAATTACCAAAGCCTGACCCATTGTACTTATTGTGTTTGCCAATTGCCTTTGATGATAGCGTTTGAACTGTATGACCACTTTCGGGGCCCTCGACGTCAGTGTGTATTTTCTCTTCGTAGTCATGCTGTCCACACAGCTCCTTGGAAGACAGCCCTTGTGGGGGAAGATGAGTATGAGAGTATGGGTATGAATATGGAAGATGAGAGGTGATAATGGGACACTGACACAATAACAAATGATGGGCCAACAATGTTTCATGATTATGTAAGGAATATGAATGCATACTAAGTGCAGTAAATTAACATAAATGTTTTTTTTCATTTATTCCTTTACATTCATTTAAAAATTAGCTATTTGTTTTCAAAATCATGTATTTACCCTGCTTTCATTAGTATGCACACACAGTAACTATGTTCAAAGTCTCCCCTTGCTCATTATAACATATTCTGTATCATCACCATGCCTTTGAGATTAACCTTATTAAAATTCATATTAATCAATCAACTCTAGATCTAAAAAGGACCAAATAAAGGACTCCTTGAAAGCTCTGGAGGTCTTGCTCTCTAGCCTCTATAGGGTCTGCTAGTAGAGTAGGGTACAGCACCCTGCATATACACACATCACACCACTTTACCAAGTAACACCACAAATCACTTTTGATTAGGTGTGTACAGCAATTGAGAAATAGTACAAAGTCTCCATAACAGCCAACCTCAGGATTCATAAAGTCTTCATGCATGTGTATTCATCTTTGAGACAACCTCTCTCTCCAGGAATAGTCTTTGATAAGTTATTTGTTTACAGTCCATTGCTACTTACTGTAGTTCGTCCAACACTTGCGTGGCTCGCCAACTTCCTCCGACTCCGTTCTCTCTGATGGGGCTGCTCCCCCGAGCCGGAGAGGTTGAGGTGGCTAGCAGGGTAAGAGAGCCCCAGTAATGAGATAGCAGGGGAGCTCACCTCTGAGACCTTCTGACCTCTGGCACCGTTCAGTTCAGACCAACACCCCCCCCCCACCCCCGCCTGGCTGTTCTATTCTCCACACAGCTTCCACCAGCTCAGTCAACTGAGTTATAGTTATTCAGGGGAAACAGCTTTGGCACAGTAGCACATCAACCTTGATCCAACCAAGAAACCCTTTGGGATAGGTCTGGAGGTTAATAGGGTGATAGGTCTGGAGGTTAATAGGGTGATAGGTGTGGAGGTTAATAGGGTGATAGGTCTGGAGGTTAATAGGGTGATAGATCTGGTCTGGAGGTTAATAGTGGGATAGGTCTGGAGGTTAATAGGGTGATAGGTGTGGAGGTTAATAGGGTGATAGGTCTGGAGGTTAATAGGGTGATAGGTCTGGAGGTTAATAGGGTGATAGGTCTGGTCTGGAGGTTAATAGTGTGATAGGTCTGGAGGTTAATAGGGTGATAGGTGTGGAGGTTAATAGGGTGATAGGTGTGGAGGTTAATAGGGTGATAGGTCTGGTGTGGAGGTTAATAGGGTGATAGGTCTGGAGGTTAATAGGGTGATAGGTCTGGTCTGGAGGTTAATAGGGTGATAGGTCTGGTCTGGAGGTTAATAGTGTGATAGGTCTGGAGGTTAATAGGGTGATAGGTCTGGTCTGGAGGTTAATAGTGTGATAGGTCTGGAGGTTAATAGGGTGATAGGTCTGGAGGTTAATAGGGTGATAGGTCTGGTCTGGAGGTTAATAGGGTGATAGGTGTGGAGGTTAATAGGGTGATAGGTCTGGAGGTTAATAGGGTGATAGGTCTGGAGGTTAATAGGGTGATAGGTCTGGAGGTTAATAGGGTGATAGGTCTGGAGGTTAATAGGGTGATAGGTGTGGAGGTTAATAGGGTGATAGGTGTGGAGGTTAATAGGGTGATAGGTCTGGTGTGGAGGTTAATAGGGTGATAGGTGTAGAGGTTAATAGGGTGATAGGTGTGGAGGTTAATAGGGTGATAGGTGTGGAGGTTAATAGGGTGATAGGTCTGGAGGTTAATAGGGTGATAGGTGTGGAGGTTAATAGGGTGATAGGTGTGGAGGTTAATAGGGTGATAGGTGTGGAGGTTAATAGGGTGATAGGTGTGGAGGTTAATAGGGTGATAGGTGTGGAGGTTAATTGGGTGATAGGTCTGGAGGTTAATAGGGTGATAGGTCTGGATGTTAATAGGGTGATAGGAGTGGAGGTTAATAGTGTGATAGGTCTGGAGGTTAATAGGGTGATAGGTGTGGAGGTTAATAGGGTGATAGGTGTGGAGGTTAATAGGGTGATAGGTCTGGATGTTAATAGGGTGATAGGAGTGGAGGTTAATAGGGTGATAGGTGTGGAGGTTAATAGGGTGATAGGTCTGGAGGTTAATAGGGTGATAGGAGTGGAGGTTAATAGGGTGATAGGTCTGGTCTGGAGGTTAATAGGGTGATAGGTCTGGTCTGGAGGTTAATAGGGTGATAGGTCTGGTCTGGAGGTTAATAGGGTGATAGGTCTGGAGGTTAATAGGGTGATAGGTCTGGAGGTTAATAGGGTGATAGGTGTGGAGGTTAATAGGGTGATAGGTCTGGTCTGGAGGTTAATAGTGTGATAGATCTGGAGGTTAATAGGGTGATAGATCTGGAGGTTAATAGTGTGATAGGTGTGGAGGTTAATAGGGTGATAGAGATCTTGTTACAGGTGCCTGCCTGAAAGGCCTCACATTGGAAAGAATACTGCTTTGACTCTCACTCCCTGGTTGCAAACAGCTTTTCTTGAATTCTCCACACATTTCTCCACACATTTCAGAAAGTATACAATATACAGTATTATATATATATATTTATATATATATAAAAAAGAAAATGATAAAAATCATTATTGAGCAGGTGATTGTCAGTCTTGTCTGACCGTCATCTTCCCTTGACCCCGTGGAGTTTTTGGAAACCAGTAGATGTCAGTCGCAGATTCACACCCTGTAGCCTCTCAATGCCTCCTGCAATTCTCCTACACCCAAAACTCAATTAGACAGAACAGGCCCTGGAGGCGCGGCCAACTTAGCCATGGCCAATTAGCTTCCGGAATGATGTCAGGCCTGCTTCGAACGGGCCAATTAGCTTCCAGAATGATGTCAGGCCTGCTTGGAACGGCCTCGTCGGCCTGCTGATTGGGGGTGACGGTGCTGCACTGACAAACGTCGTGACCTATTTTGAAACCGAATTTTCCGAATGGGAAATTGTGGGAAGGGATTGTGTGCACCTCCTCCAGAGCTGGAGGGTGTTTATGTAGAGGCCTCTGGACAGTGTTTATTTATTTATGTTTACAGCTGGCAGGGCGGTTGGGATGTAAATGTAACTTGCAAAGGGCTGTAAATACGTGTTTTTGATTATGTTGGCACAGAAAATGTATGCCCTATCCATGTGAAGTAGTGATTTTCGTGTGATACAACTCAAATTCTTCGTCGATTACACAGTTTCAATCCATAGTTTTATTAAAATGCCTCAGTAGACATCGTTCTGTATTAGTAAGAATACAAACCTGGTTATGTGTGTAAGTACATACTGTACGTACGTCTGTGGCTCAGTGGTAGAGCGGGTCGCCCAATGATCGTAGGGTCGGCGGTTCGAATCCCGCCACCTCCTGTCCTGTCCACATGTCGAAGTGTCCTTGGGCGAGATATAATACTGAATGAGCAGGCTAGCGCCTTGCATGGCAGCTGCCGCCATTGGTGTGTGAATGTGTGTGGAATGAGAGTGCTTTGGATAAAAGCGCTATATAAGTGTAGTCCATTTACAAGTGCAGTACATTTGGTCTCCCTGAAATGGCGTAGTGTAGTTCTTACATGTGTATCCATGTGAGAGTGAAGCTTTGAGCCTTTACTCCTGATCAACTTAGCGAACCCTTGGGAGACAATGTCCTACCCGGCGATACTGGGGTGGTGACTTGTCCCTTCTGTCTCCCAAGGCCGGGGACCAGAGATGCTGCTGGCTGGCCAGAAGCTCAACGACAACGAGTGGCACTCCGTGAAGGTGGTTCGGCGAGGCAAGAACCTGCAGCTCTCCGTTGACAACGTGACTGTGGAAGGTAAGATGGTGGCACAGCAATGCCAAGAGACAGACAGCATACAGAGAGATAAGACGTTGGACAGGTCCTTCTTACGATAAGTGATTAAGCAGCATTGGATGAATACAAAGAAATGTGTCTCTTCCACCCCAGGCCACTTAACTGGCGCCCACACCCGTCTGGAGTTCAACAACATCGAGACGGGCATTATGACGGAGAGGCACTTCATCACCGCCGTGCCCTCCAACTTCATAGGGCACCTGCAGGCCCTCTCCTTCAACGGAGTGCCCTACCTGGACCAGTGCAAGAACGGTGACATCTCCTACTGTGAGCTCAACGCCCGCTTTGGCATGCGTCGCATCGTGGCGGACCCCGTGTCCTTCCTGACGCGGGCCAGCTTCCTGACCCTGTCCACCCTGCAAGCCTACGCCTCCATGCACCTCATCTTCCAGTTCAAGACCACCAGCCCCGACGGCCTGCTGCTCTTCAACGCCGGAGACGGTAGCGACTTCATCATGGTGGAGCTGGTCAAAGGGTGAGTGGTGGTGAGGTTAGAGGTCAAAGGGTGAGTGGTGGTGAGGTTAGAGGTCAAAGGGGGAGTGTTGGTGAGGTTAGAGGTTAAAGGGTGAGTGTTGGTGAGGTTAGGGGTCAAAGGGTGAGTTGTGGTGAGGTTAGGGGTCAAAGGGTGAGTGTTGGTGAGGTTAGGGGTCAAAGGGTGAGTGGTGGTGAGGTTAGGGTTCAAAGGGTGAGTGTTGGTGAGGTTAGAGGTCAAAGGGTGAGTGGTGGTGAGGTTAGGGGTCAAAGGGTGAGTGGTGGTGAGGTTAGAGGTCAAAGGGTGAGTGTTGGTGAGGTTAGGTGTCGGAGGGTGAGTGGTGGTGAGGTTAGGTGTCGGAGGGTGAGTTGTGGTGAGGTTAGGGGTCAAAAGGTGAGTGTTGGTGAGGCTAGAGGTCGGGAATTTCCCACAGATGTTTAACTGCTGTCCAGCTATCCTCAGAAATACTGTCAGTCAGAAGGCAGTTGGTCAGCAGGAGGCCGTGTCCGGCTCAGTCTCAGGAATCTACTGCCCACAGGACTGTATGAACAGAGTACGGAAGCACTAACACACGTCTTAATGTGTTGATTAGGATTGAGTGCATCGGGTACCTGTAAGTTTTAATCTCTAGACCTGTCTGTGGCGCAGGTACATCCACTACGTGTTTGACCTGGGCAACGGGCCGTCGCTGATGAAGGGGAACTCGGACAAGCCTCTCAACGACAACCAGTGGCACAACGTGGTGGTCTCCCGTGACGACAACAACGTGCACATCCTGAAGATCGACTGGCGCACCGTCACCCAGCACTCCAGCGGAGCACGCCACCTGGACCTCAAAGGTACGGAACATCAACACAAACATTAACATAAACACTTAACACGGCATAATACTGAATACACACTCAACACCAGCTGGAAGGACAGGTTCGGAATGTAGCATTATAATCCATGTTATAAGGTTATTTACAATCATATACAACGGCCCATATCAAAGTTTCGTCAAACGGTGCACTCCCAACTAGGTGTGGTGCACCACTGTTAAAACATCTGCTCCTAGAACCTTTCAGCTCGCAAGAAGACTGAGAAGTGAGAAGAGTGTGACTACGGGGGGGGGGGGGGGGGGCAGCCTGCCTGGAGCTCCGTCTGCTACAGGGGGGGGGGGGGGGGCACAGTCGTTATTTTGCCTAGGGCGGTTAATTGCCTCCCGCCGGGCCTGGGTGGAGTGATGGCCGCCTCTGTCGTTCATCCAGCAATGCCTTCTCCCTTTCAAGAGCAGCCCGCCTTGGACCGAGACACCGGACTTTCTCCGTTGTCCGGTGGCGGCCAGGGAAGAAATGAATCATAGCAAATTCCTCTATCTAATGCCACGGTCTCCGGCGCGGCCTCTCTCGGACCGCCTCGCAGTCTGGCAGCAGAGGCGTCTCCTGGACAGCTGGTTACAGAGCGTTCTGAGGGAAGGTTATTCCATTCAGCTTCACTGTCCCTCCTGCCTTTCACAGGCGTTGTGGAGACGGCTTTTATCGAAGGGAGCGGTGACTGTGGTCCCGTTGGAACAGAGGAACAAGGGATATTATTCCTTCTACTTCCTCTTATCAAAGATGACGGGAGGTGTGAGACCAATTTCGGACCTCTAGCTTTTCAACAAGGCGGTGGCAAAATGGACGTTCCAGATTGAAGTTGATAAGGATGCTGAAGCTTTCTGCAGAGCCAGTAAGAACAGAGCCTGCTCTGGTTTGGACATCTAAACAGAAAAGACAGAGACCCCGAAACTGGAGCAGGAAGTTTACAGGGAGACCAGAGGAGGTGGTCTCTTATAATGGGGGACAGTATTCAACAGGGAGACCAGAGGAGGTGGTCTCTTATAATGGGGGACAGTATTCAACAGGGAGACCAGAGGACGTGGTCTCTTATAATGGGGGACAGTATTCAGCAGGGGACTGGAATCCAGACTATGGATCCCAGAACCAGGCCAGGAGCTTGGGTGGGAGAGACCATCCAATGTCCCCTCAACCCAATAATCATTGGGGAGGCTGTCCACCCAACACATATTCCCTGCCTCAACAACTTACCACCCTAGTTCAACATCTTACCCCCCCCTAGTACAGCATGTGCAGAACATGCATCAGCCACCTGCAGCCCCAGGGCACCAGGAGAGAGCAGGAAGCAGCACTCGCTTTAAACCTGTTGGGTGAGTGTTGCATTTTGAACACATCCTGAACCCAGAGAGAGGTTGGTACCTGAGTGTGAGGGACATTGGGTGGACAGGACGCAGGCCACCTCTCAGGTGACCCCTCCCAGAGCAGGGAGCGGGGGGCGTCCGAGCTCGGGACACTTCTACCCCTCAGAGGGACACACTGTGATTTAGAGCGAGCAGTCCAGAGAGTGGACTCATGGTTGAAACTCAGCTGGTCTCGAGCGGGATCACAGCTCGATCGCTCTCGGAGGTCAGAGAAGGTTCCAGACACACCGGTGCAACACAGTTAAAAGACATCTGTACCCACTAAGCTTTTGAAATAAGGTACCAGAGTTATTTTTGACCTCACCCCGCCTGTGAGTGAACCTCTAGTTAATAAGGGGCTATCTTATCTGGCACATGAGGTGACCCCTGAGAGAGGTTCAGGTGACCAAGCTACGCTACCGTAAGATGACCGTCTTTCTCCTCACGGGTGATGGGAGCAAGGCTGTTTTTGCACACAGATTCATCTTTCATTCATTCAGAAAGTGTCCCGGGGCGCGTTCAGCGCACGGTATTAGGAGCAGAGAGCCTTCTATCCTCCGCATCATGAGAGCGAGGAAGAGGCCCGCTTGCACCTCAATCAATCAATCAATCAATCAATCAATCAAAGCTTTATTTGTATAGCGTATTTCATACCCAGAGGCAACACAATGCGCTTTACAGAGAACAAGGGAGGTGGGCATACGACCCACTCTCTACATATTCCAGAGGGAAGCAAAAAAACAGTAGTTGTGTCCTGTGCGTGCGCTGACTTGTTATGTTCAGCGCACAGCGGCGGTCCGTTCTACCCCCCAGCTGTTGGTGTGCCACGGCCTGGGGAAGGTGGTCTCACTGCTGGTTTAGACAGCATCTCTCTCAGTGGATGTGTGAGGGCGTCTCCAGGTCTTGTTAGACTGCCGGTCACCCTCTGCCTGGGGCTCAGGCGCACTCTACGAGGGGCGTGGCCACATTGCAGCCCTGTTCAATGTGCGGTGGCGACTTGATTGTCACTGTCTCCTTTTTTCAATCAATCAATCAATCATTCAATCAATCAATCAATCAATCAATCAAAGCTTTATTTGTATAGCGCATTTCATACCCAGAGGCAACACAATGCGCTTTACAGAGAACAAGGGAGGTGGGCATACGACCCACTCTCTACATATTCCAGAGGGAAGCAAAAAAACAGTAATCACCCGAGGGCCAGATAAGTGAGCTGTAAAAATTCTTCCCTGACCCCTCTCAACAAGGCGATCGAGCTCCTGGAGTATGTTTGTCTACCGGCTAAGAACATTTATAAAGCAATACATTACATTAAATTACATTTTCAGAGTAAGAGAGGCTAAAAACAACATAGGAGAGACATGGCAAATACTGGTGTGTGTTTGCTATGGCCCAGGCCTAAAGCCAGAAGTGGGCTGGTGTATATCTGTGTGTACGTGTGGGTGTGTTAACTAAATGCTACGCCATTTTTCTGCTATTATCTTTTGTCCATGTGGTCTGTCTGTGTGGTGTCGTCTGTGCTGGACACAGCTGCCGGTGGGAGTCAGCGTTAGACATGGTGGTCTAGGGCAGGACGGCCGGATGACTGGCGGTCCCCTCCTGTCCCTTTGGGGCTGGGAGAGTCTCGGCAGGTTATGTTACGGTGTAACCACTTCCAGTTGGGCTCTCTCCTCTCCACGTAGGGACCACTGCTTGGGTTGGGCCAACATTTGGCATGGTCTCACCCTGGAGCCCTGGCTTGTGTCCTGGCTGGCCAGTTCTTGTTAATGGGTGTAAGGTGCGGCTGTGAAGCTCTGCTTAGGCCAATAGGAACTTGCCCTGAGGGGCGGAGCTCCACGAAATAGAACAACGGTTACATATTGTAACCATAGTTCTACGAATGGAGTGAAGCCACACAGGGCGCAGACTTTGCTAAGCCATCAGTCTGCTCACTGAAAGTTTCAGCTAGGAGCAGATGTCCGGGCGACGCCTGCTTATACAGTGGTGCACTGGACCTGGTTGGGCACAGGTGCCTGTATGTTTTTGTCTTCTTTAGTCAATGTAGCTGGCTATGGGTTTCCTAAGCCAATAGGAGCTAGCCCTGTGGGGCTACGCTCCACTCATAGAACTAGGATAAGACTTTCACGGGGAGGCTGTAGCTCAGGAGGTAGAGCGGGTCGTCCAATGATCGTAGGGTCGACGGTTCGAGTCCCGCCTCCTCCTGTCCACATGTCGAAGTGTCCTTGGGCGAGACACTGAACCCCAAATTGCTCCCAATGAGCAGGTTAGCACCTTGCATGACAGCTGCCGCCATTGGTGTGTGAATGTGTGTGTGAATGGGTGATTGAGAGGCCTTTGTTGTGAAGCGCTTTGGATAAAAGCGCTATATAAGTGCAGAACATTTACCATTCACCATTTCAGCACTGGACACAACAGGGCTTTGTTGACTGACCTTTAGAGAACTGCTGCTACCTGAGCAAACCTGCCCTGAACACAGTGCCCTGAACACACTGCCCTGAACACCCTGCACCAGGCCCATTATTCAGTCTGTACTGAACACCCTGCACCAGGCCCATTATTCAGTCTGAACTGAACACCCTGCCCTGCACCAGACCCATTATTCAGTCTGTACTGAACACACTGCCCTGCCCCAGACCCATTATTCAGTCTGTACTGAACACACTGCCCTGCACCAGACCCATTATTCAGTCTGTACTGAACACCCGGCACCAGACCCATTATTCAGTCTGTACTGAACACACTGCACCAGACCCATTATTCAGTCTGTACTGAACACCCTGCACCAGACCCAATATTCAGTCTGTACTGAACACCCTGCACCAGACCCATTATTCAGTCTGTACTGAACACCCTGCCCTGCACCAGACCCATTATTCAGTCTGTACTGAACACACTGCACCAGACCCATTATTCAGTCTGTACTGAACACACTGCACCAGGCCCATTATTCAGTCTGTACTGAACACCCTGCACCAGACCCATTATTCAGTCTGTACTGAACACCCTGCACCAGACTAGGGCTGTATATCATCTTGGATTTCGCGATACGATACGCATCACGATACACAGGTCACGATTCGATACGTATCACGATACACAGGTCACGATACAATACGATACGATACGATGCGTATTGCGATACACACATCATTTACTGAAAGATTTTAAGTGTTCAAGACTGAAAACTGAATGGCTCAAATGCACTATATAGATAACTCAAACTCAATGACTGGACAGAGAGCTAGCTAATAAATATTTTACATTTGATATCCATGCTTTTTAAACTGTCAACATTGTAGTATTTATGGTTTTTCAAAATTATTTATATGTATGCTTTTTTAACTTAATATTGTAGAATATGCTTTTTAAACTGGATTTAAAAATAAAAAATAAAAAAATATTATTATTTTTTTATTTTATTTTTTTTACAGCGCCCGGCTGTATCGATACTCCGGGCTGAAAGATCGATACAGTATCGCGAGACTACGTACCGCGATGCATCGTTGTATCGATACAATCCTACAGCCCTACACCAGACCCATTATTCAGTCTGTACTGAACACCCTGCTCCAGACCCATTATCCAGTTGAATAAAAGTTGTTTTTGTTTGTATTTCTTTTTACCGGTAATACAAAAAAAAGAACATCAGAACACTTCATTTGACCTTTGAACTAACAAGGCACCCTGCACGCCTTTAGCACCGTTCTGTTGATCTACTGAACTTCCTCCATGTTCGTATCACAGGGGAGCTGGGTGATTACTGGTAGACCAATCAGATCACAGTTAGATGAATCAAATCAGGTATGTTCTTTAATGCAGGGGTCTGTCTCCGCTCTTCAGCTGTAGCAGGCTGACCGCTGCTTCTCAGGAGCACTGGGACTTCTCAGGGACATCAGGGGGACCAAGTAGGGGGAGGAGGCGCTGGAGCGCAGGGACTTCTCAGGGACATCAGTGGGACCAAGTAGGGGGAGGAGTCGCTGGAGCATTCGGCTACTAGAGCCTTTTATTAAGGTGCAGTTTAAACGTGACGTTTCGATGTCAGTGCATCTTCATCAGGTCAAAGCTGAACGAACGAACGATGAAGATGTACTGACATGAGAACGCTGTCAGCTTATACTGCACCTTAATAAAAGACTTATACTGCACCTTAATAAAAGGCTTATACTGCACCTTAATAAAAGACTTATACTGCACCTTAATAAAAGGCTTATACTGCACCTTAATAAAAGACTTATACTGCACCCTAATAAAAGGCTTATACTGCACCTTAATAAAAGACTTATACTGCACCCTAATAAAAGACTTATACTGCACCCTAATAAAAGGCTTATACTGCACCTTAATAAAAGGCTTATACTGCACCTTAATAAAAGGCTTATACTGCACCTTAATAAAAGACTTATACTGCACCTTAATAAAAGGCTTATACTGCTCCTTAATAAAAGACTTATACTGCACCCTAATAAAAGGCTTTACTGCTCCTTAATAAAAGACTTATACTGCACCTTAATAAAAGGCTTATACTGCTCCTTAATAAAAGACTTATACTGCACCTTAATAAAAGGCTTATACTGCACCTTAATAAAAGGCTTATACTGCACCTTAATAAAAGGCTTATACTGCACCTTAATAAAAGGCTTATACTGCTCCTTAATAAAAGACTTATACTGCACCTTAATAAAAGGCTTATACTGCACCTTAATAAAAGGCTTATACTGCTCCTTAATAAAAGACTTATACTGCACCCTAATAAAAGGCTTATACTGCACCTTAATAAAAGGCTTATACTGCACCTTAATAAAAGGCTTATACTGCACCTTAATAAAAGACTTATACTGCACCTTAATAAAAGGCTTATACTGCTCCTTAATAAAAGGCTTATACTGCACCTTAATAAAAGACTTATACTGCACCCTAATAAAAGGCTTATACTGCACCTTAATAAAAGGCTTATACTGCACCTTAATAAAAGGCTTATACTGCACCTTAATAAAAGGCTTATACTGCACCTTAATAAAAGGCTTATACTGCACCTTAATAAAAGGCTTATACTGCACCTTAATAAAAGGCTTATACTGCACCTTAATAAAAGGATTATACTGCACCTTAATAAAAGACTTATACTGCACCTTAATAAAAGGCTTATACTGCACCTTAATAAAAGACTTATACTGCACCTTAATAAAAGGCTTATACTGCACCTTAATAAAAGGCTTATACTGCACCCTAATAAAAGGCTTATACTGCACCTTAATAAAAGACTTATACTGCACCCTAATAAAAGACTTATACTGCACCCTAATAAAAGGCTTATACTGCACCTTAATAAAAGGCTTATACTGCACCTTAATAAAAGGCTTATACTGCACCTTAATAAAAGACTTATACTGCACCTTAATAAAAGGCTTATACTGCACCTTAATAAAAGGCTTATACTGCTCCTTAATAAAAGGCTTATACTGCACCTTAATAAAAGGCTTATACTGCACCTTAATAAAAGGCTTATACTGCACCTTAATAAAAGACTTATACTGCACCTTAATAAAAGACTTATACTGCACCTTAATAAAAGACTTATACTGCACCCTAATAAAAGGCTTATACTGCACCTTAATAAAAGGCTTATACTGCACCTTAATAAAAGGCTTATACTGCACCTTAATAAAAGACTTATACTGCACCTTAATAAAAGGCTTATACTGCACCTTAATAAAAGACTTATACTGCACCTTAATAAAAGGCTTATACTGCACCTTAATAAAAGGCTTATACTGCACCCTAATAAAAGGCTTATACTGCACCTTAATAAAAGACTTATACTGCACCCTAATAAAAGACTTATACTGCACCCTAATAAAAGGCTTATACTGCACCTTAATAAAAGGCTTATACTGCACCTTAATAAAAGGCTTATACTGCACCTTAATAAAAGGCTTGTACTGCACCTTAATAAAAGGCTTATACTGCTCCTTAATAAAAGGCTTATACTGCACCTTAATAAAAGACTTATACTGCACCTTAATAAAAGGCTTATACTGCACCTTAATAAAAGGCTTATACTGCACCTTAATAAAAGACTTATACTGCACCTTAATAAAAGACTTATACTGCTCCTTAATAAAAGACTTATACTGCACCTTAATAAAAGGCTTATACTGCACCTTAATAAAAGGCTTATACTGCACCTTAATAAAAGACTTATACTGCACCTTAATAAAAGACTTATACTGCTCCTTAATAAAAGACTTATACTGCACCTTAATAAAAGGCTTATACTGCACCTTAATAAAAGACTTATACTGCACCTTAATAAAAGGCTTATACTGCACCTTAATAAAAGGTTTATACTGCACCTTAATAAAAGGCTTATACTGCTCCTTAATAAAAGGCTTATACTGCACCTTAATAAAAGACTTATACTGCACCTTAATAAAAGGCTTATACTGCTCCTTAATAAAAGGCTTATACTGCACCTTAATAAAAGACTTATACTGCACCTTAATAAAAGGCTTATACTGCACCTTAATAAAAGACTTATACTGCACCTTAATAAAAGGTTTATACTGCTCCTTAATAAAAGGCTTATACTGCACCTTAATAAAAGGTTTATACTGCACCTTAATAAAAGACTTATACTGCACCTTAATAAAAGGCTTATACTGCACCTTAATAAAAGACTTATACTGCACCTTAATAAAAGGTTTATACTGCACCTTAATAAAAGGCTTATACTGCACCTTAATAAAAGGCTTATACTGCACCTTAATAAAAGGCTTATACTGCACCTTAATAAAAGACTTATACTGCACCTTAATAAAAGGTTTATACTGCACCTTAATAAAAGGCTTATACTGCACCTTAATAAAAGGCTTATACTGCACCTTAATAAAAGACTTATACTGCACCTTAATAAAAGGTTTATACTGCACCTTAATAAAAGGCTTATACTGCACCTTAATAAAAGGCTTATACTGCACCTTAATAAAAGGTTTATACTGCACCTTAATAAAAGGCTTATACTGCACCTTAATAAAAGGTTTATACTGCACCTTAATAAAAGACTTATACTGCACCTTAATAAAAGGTTTATACTGCACCTTAATAAAAGGCTTATACTGCACCTTAATAAAAGGCTTATACTGCACCTTAATAAAAGGTTTATACTGCTCCTTAATAAAAGGCTTATACTGCACCTTAATAAAAGGTTTATACTGCACCTTAATAAAAGGCTTATACTGCACCTTAATAAAAGGCTTATACTGCACCTTAATAAAAGGTTTATACTGCACCTTAATAAAAGACTTATACTGCACCTTAATAAAAGGCTTATACTGCACCTTAATAAAAGACTTATACTGCTCCTTAATAAAAGGCTTATACTGCACCTTAATAAAAGGCTTATACTGCACCTTAATAAAAGACTTATACTGCACCTTAATAAAAGGCTTATACTGCACCTTAATAAAAGGCTTATACTGCACCTTAATAAAAGGCTTATACTGCACCTTAATAAAAGGTTTATACTGCACCTTAATAAAAGACTTATACTGCACCTTAATAAAAGACTTATACTGCACCTTAATAAAAGGCTTATACTGCACCTTAATAAAAGGCTTATACTGCACCTTAATAAAAGGCTTATACTACACCTTAATAAAAGGCTTATACTGCACCTTAATAAAAGGCTTATACTGCACCTTAATAAAAGGCTTATACTACACCTTAATAAAAGGCTTATACTGCTCCTTAATAAAAGGCTTATACTGCACCTTAATAAAAGACTTATACTGCACCTTAATAAAAGGCTTATACTGCACCTTAATAAAAGGCTTATACTGCACCTTAATAAAAGGCTTATACTGCACCTTAATAAAAGACTTATACTGCACCTTAATAAAAGGCTTATACTGCTCCTTAATAAAAGGCTTATACTGCACCTTAATAAAAGGCTTATACTGCTCCTTAATAAAAGGCTTATACTACACCTTAATAAAAGACTTATACTGCCCCTTAATAAAAGGCTTATACTGCTCCTTAATAAAAGACTTATACTGCACCTTAATAAAAGGCTTATACTGCACCTTAATAAAAGACTTATACTGCACCTTAATAAAAGGCTTATACTGCACCTTAATAAAAGACTTATACTGCACCTTAATAAAAGGTTTATACTGCTCCTTAATAAAAGGCTTATACTGCACCTTAATAAAAGGCTTATACTGCTCCTTAATAAAAGGCTTATACTACACCTTAATAAAAGACTTATACTGCCCCTTAATAAAAGGCTTATACTACACCTTAATAAAAGACTTATACTGCACCTTAATAAAAGGCTTATACTACACCTTAATAAAAGACTTATACTGCACCTTAATAAAAGGCTTATACTACACCTTAATAAAAGGCTTATACTGCACCTTAATAAAAGGCTTATACTGCACCTTAATAAAAGGCTTTACTGCACCTTAATAAAAGACTTATACTGCACCTTAATAAAAGACTTATACTGCACCTTAATAAAAGGCTTATACTGCACCTTAATAAAAGGCTTATACTGCACCTTAATAAAAGGCTTATACTGCACCTTAATAAAAGGCTTATACTGCCCCTTAATAAAAGGCTTATACTGCACCTTAATAAAAGGCTTATACTGCACCTTAATAAAAGGCTTATACTGCACCTTAATAAAAGGCTTATACTGCACCTTAATAAAAGGCTTTACTGCCCCTTAATAAAAGGCTTATACTGCTCCTTAATAAAAGACTTATACTGCCCCTTAATAAAAGACTTATACTGCCCCTTAATAAAAGGCTTATACTGCACCTTAATAAAAGACTTATACTGCACCTTAATAAAAGGCTTATACTGCACCTTAATAAAAGGCTTTACTGCACCTTAATAAAAGACTTATACTGCACCTTAATAAAAGACTTATACTGCACCTTAATAAAAGACTTATACTGCCCCTTAATAAAAGGCTTATACTGCACCTTAATAAAAGGCTTTACTGCCCCTTAATAAAAGGCTTATACTGCACCTTAATAAAAGGCTTATACTGCACCTTAATAAAAGGCTTATACTGCACCTTAATAAAAGACTTATACTGCCCCTTAATAAAAGACTTATACTGCCCCTTAATAAAAGGCTTTACTGCCCCTTAATAAAAGGCTTATACTGCACCTTAATAAAAGGCTTATACTGCTCCTTAATAAAAGGCTTATACTGCACCTTAATAAAAGACTTATACTGCACCTTAATAAAAGGCTTATACTGCACCTTAATAAAAGGCTTATACTGCACCTTAATAAAAGGCTTATACTGCACCTTAATAAAAGGCTTATACTGCACCTTAATAAAAGACATACTGCACCTTAATAAAAGACTTATACTGCACCTTAATAAAAGGCTTATACTGCACCTTAATAAAAGACATACTGCACCTTAATAAAAGGCTTATACTGCACCTTAATACAAGGCTTATACTGCCCCTTAATAAAAGACTTATACTGCTCCTTAATAAAAGGCTTATACTGCACCTTAATAAAAGGCTTATACTGCTCCTTAATAAAAGGCTTATACTGCACCTTAATAAAAGACTTATACTGCACCTTAATAAAAGGCTTATACTGCACCTTAATAAAAGGCTTATACTGCACCTTAATAAAAGACTTATACTGCACCTTAATAAAAGGCTTATACTGCACCTTAATAAAAGGTTTATACTGCACCTTAATAAAAGGCTTATACTGCACCTTAATAAAAGGCTTATACTGCACCTTAATAAAAGGCTTATACTGCACCTTAATAAAAGGCTTATACTGCTCCTTAATAAAAGGCTTTACTGCCCCTTAATAAAAGACTTATACTGCACCTTAATAAAAGACTTATACTGCACCTTAATAAAAGACTTATACTGCACCTTAATAAAAGGCTTATACTGCACCTTAATAAAAGGCTTATACTGCACCTTAATAAAAGACTTATACTGCACCTTAATAAAAGGCTTATACTGCACCTTAATAAAAGGCTTATACTGCACCTTAATAAAAGGCTTATACTGCACCTTAATAAAAGGCTTATACTGCACCTTAATAAAAGGCTTATACTGCACCTTAATAAAAGACTTATACTGCACCTTAATAAAAGGCTTATACTGCACCTTAATAAAAGGCTTATACTGCACCTTAATAAAAGGCTTATACTGCACCTTAATAAAAGGCTTATACTGCACCTTAATAAAAGACTTATACTGCACCTTAATAAAAGGCTTATACTGCACCTTAATAAAAGGCTTTACTGCCCCTTAATAAAAGACTTATACTGCACCTTAATAAAAGACTTATACTGCACCTTAATAAAAGACTTATACTGCACCTTAATAAAAGGTTTATACTGCACCTTAATAAAAGGCTTATACTGCACCTTAATAAAAGACTTATACTGCACCTTAATAAAAGGCTTATACTGCACCTTAATAAAAGGCTTATACTGCACCTTAATAAAAGGCTTATACTGCACCTTAATAAAAGGCTTATACTGCACCTTAATAAAAGGCTTATACTGCACCTTAATAAAAGGCTTATACTGCCCCTTAATAAAAGGCTTATACTACACCTTAATAAAAGGCTTATACTGCACCTTAATAAAAGACTTATACTGCTCCTTAATAAAAGGCTTATACTGCACCTTAATAAAAGGCTTATACTGCACCTTAATAAAAGGCTTATACTGCACCTTAATAAAAGGCTTATACTGCACCTTAATAAAAGACTTATACTGCACCTTAATAAAAGGCTTATACTGCACCTTAATAAAAGGCTTATACTGCACCTTAATAAAAGGCTTATACTGCACCTTAATAAAAGGCTTATACTGCACCTTAATAAAAGGTTTATACTGCACCTTAATAAAAGACTTATACTGCACCTTAATAAAAGGCTTATACTGCACCTTAATAAAAGGCTTATACTGCACCTTAATAAAAGACTTATACTGCACCTTAATAAAAGGCTTATACTGCACCTTAATAAAAGGCTTATACTGCACCTTAATAAAAGGCTTATACTGCACCTTAATAAAAGGCTTATACTGCACCTTAATAAAAGGCTTATACTGCACCTTAATAAAAGGCTTATACTGCACCTTAATAAAAGGCTTATACTGCACCTTAATAAAAGGCTTATACTGCCCCTTAATAAAAGGCTTATACTACACCTTAATAAAAGGCTTATACTGCACCTTAATAAAAGGCTTATACTGCACCTTAATAAAAGGCTTATACTGCACCTTAATAAAAGGCTTATACTGCACCTTAATAAAAGGCTTATACTGCACCTTAATAAAAGGTTTATACTGCACCTTAATAAAAGACTTATACTGCACCTTAATAAAAGGCTTATACTGCACCTTAATAAAAGGCTTATACTGCACCTTAATAAAAGGCTTATACTGCACCTTAATAAAAGGCTTATACTGCACCTTAATAAAAGACTTATACTGCACCTTAATAAAAGGCTTATACTGCACCTTAATAAAAGGCTTATACTGCACCTTAATAAAAGACTTATACTACACCTTAATAAAAGGCTTATACTGTACCTTAATAAAAGGCTTATACTGCACCTTAATAAAAGACTTATACTGCACCTTAATAAAAGGCTTATACTGCACCTTAATAAAAGGCTTATACTGCACCTTAATAAAAGACTTATACTACACCTTAATAAAAGACATACTGCACCTTAATAAAAGGCTTATACTGCACCTTAATACAAGGCTTATACTGCCCCTTAATAAAAGACTTATACTGCACCTTAATAAAAGGCTTATACTGCACCTTAATAAAAGGCTTATACTGCACCTTAATAAAAGACTTATACTGCACCTTAATAAAAGACATACTGCACCTTAATAAAAGGCTTATACTGCACCTTAATACAAGGCTTATACTGCCCCTTAATAAAAGACTTATACTGCTCCTTAATAAAAGGCTTATACTGCACCTTAATAAAAGGCTTATACTGCTCCTTAATAAAAGGCTTATACTGCACCTTAATAAAAGACTTATACTGCACCTTAATAAAAGGCTTATACTGCACCTTAATAAAAGGCTTATACTGCACCTTAATAAAAGACTTATACTGCACCTTAATAAAAGGCTTATACTGCACCTTAATAAAAGGTTTATACTGCACCTTAATAAAAGGCTTATACTGCACCTTAATAAAAGGCTTATACTGCACCTTAATAAAAGGCTTATACTACACCTTAATAAAAGGCTTATACTGCACCTTAATAAAAGGCTTATACTGCACCTTAATAAAAGGCTTATACTGCACCTTAATAAAAGGCTTATACTGCACCTTAATAAAAGGCTTATACTGCTCCTTAATAAAAGGCTTTACTGCCCCTTAATAAAAGACTTATACTGCACCTTAATAAAAGACTTATACTGCACCTTAATAAAAGACTTATACTGCACCTTAATAAAAGGCTTATACTGCACCTTAATAAAAGGCTTATACTGCACCTTAATAAAAGACTTATACTGCACCTTAATAAAAGGCTTATACTGCACCTTAATAAAAGGCTTATACTGCACCTTAATGAAAGGCTTATACTGCACCTTAATAAAAGGCTTATACTGCACCTTAATAAAAGGCTTATACTGCACCTTAATAAAAGACTTATACTGCACCTTAATAAAAGGCTTATACTGCACCTTAATAAAAGGCTTTACTGCCCCTTAATAAAAGACTTATACTGCACCTTAATAAAAGACTTATACTGCACCTTAATAAAAGACTTATACTGCACCTTAATAAAAGGCTTATACTGCACCTTAATAAAAGGCTTATACTGCACCTTAATAAAAGGCTTATACTGCACCTTAATAAAAGGCTTATACTGCCCCTTAATAAAAGGCTTATACTACACCTTAATAAAAGGCTTATACTGCACCTTAATAAAAGGCTTATACTGCACCTTAATAAAAGGCTTATACTGCACCTTAATAAAAGGCTTATACTGCACCTTAATAAAAGGCTTATACTGCACCTTAATAAAAGGTTTATACTGCACCTTAATAAAAGACTTATACTGCACCTTAATAAAAGGCTTATACTGCACCTTAATAAAAGGCTTATACTGCACCTTAATAAAAGGCTTATACTGCACCTTAATAAAAGGCTTATACTGCACCTTAATAAAAGACTTATACTGCACCTTAATAAAAGGCTTATACTGCACCTTAATAAAAGGCTTATACTGCACCTTAATAAAAGGCTTATACTGCACCTTAATAAAAGACTTATACTACACCTTAATAAAAGGCTTATACTGTACCTTAATAAAAGGCTTATACTGCACCTTAATAAAAGACTTATACTGCACCTTAATAAAAGGCTTATACTGCACCTTAATAAAAGGCTTATACTGCACCTTAATAAAAGACTTATACTACACCTTAATAAAAGACATACTGCACCTTAATAAAAGGCTTATACTGCACCTTAATACAAGGCTTATACTGCCCCTTAATAAAAGACTTATACTGCACCTTAATAAAAGGCTTATACTGCACCTTAATAAAAGGCTTATACTGCACCTTAATAAAAGACTTATACTGCACCTTAATAAAAGACATACTGCACCTTAATAAAAGGCTTATACTGCACCTTAATACAAGGCTTATACTGCCCCTTAATAAAAGACTTATACTGCTCCTTAATAAAAGGCTTATACTGCACCTTAATAAAAGGCTTATACTGCTCCTTAATAAAAGGCTTATACTGCACCTTAATAAAAGACTTATACTGCACCTTAATAAAAGGCTTATACTGCACCTTAATAAAAGGCTTATACTGCACCTTAATAAAAGACTTATACTGCACCTTAATAAAAGGCTTATACTGCACCTTAATAAAAGGTTTATACTGCACCTTAATAAAAGGCTTATACTGCACCTTAATAAAAGGCTTATACTGCACCTTAATAAAAGGCTTATACTACACCTTAATAAAAGGCTTATACTGCACCTTAATAAAAGGCTTATACTGCACCTTAATAAAAGGCTTATACTGCACCTTAATAAAAGGCTTATACTGCACCTTAATAAAAGGCTTATACTGCTCCTTAATAAAAGGCTTTACTGCCCCTTAATAAAAGACTTATACTGCACCTTAATAAAAGACTTATACTGCACCTTAATAAAAGACTTATACTGCACCTTAATAAAAGGCTTATACTGCACCTTAATAAAAGGCTTATACTGCACCTTAATAAAAGACTTATACTGCACCTTAATAAAAGGCTTATACTGCACCTTAATAAAAGGCTTATACTGCACCTTAATGAAAGGCTTATACTGCACCTTAATAAAAGGCTTATACTGCACCTTAATAAAAGGCTTATACTGCACCTTAATAAAAGACTTATACTGCACCTTAATAAAAGGCTTATACTGCACCTTAATAAAAGGCTTTACTGCCCCTTAATAAAAGACTTATACTGCACCTTAATAAAAGACTTATACTGCACCTTAATAAAAGACTTATACTGCACCTTAATAAAAGGTTTATACTGCACCTTAATAAAAGGCTTATACTGCACCTTAATAAAAGACTTATACTGCACCTTAATAAAAGGCTTATACTGCACCTTAATAAAAGGCTTATACTGCACCTTAATAAAAGGCTTATACTGCACCTTAATAAAAGGCTTATACTGCACCTTAATAAAAGGCTTATACTGCCCCTTAATAAAAGGCTTATACTACACCTTAATAAAAGGCTTATACTGCACCTTAATAAAAGGCTTATACTGCACCTTAATAAAAGGCTTATACTGCACCTTAATAAAAGGCTTATACTGCACCTTAATAAAAGGCTTATACTGCACCTTAATAAAAGGTTTATACTGCACCTTAATAAAAGACTTATACTGCACCTTAATAAAAGGCTTATACTGCACCTTAATAAAAGGCTTATACTGCACCTTAATAAAAGGCTTATACTGCACCTTAATAAAAGGCTTATACTGCACCTTAATAAAAGGCTTATACTGCTCCTTAATAAAAGGTTTATACTACACCTTAATAAAAGGCTTATACTGCACCTTAATAAAAGGCTTATACTGCACCTTAATAAAAGGCTTATACTGCACCTTAATAAAAGGCTTATACTGCTCCTTAATAAAAGGTTTATACTGCACCTTAATAAAAGGCTTATACTGCACCTTAATAAAAGGTTTATACTACACCTTAATAAAAGCCTCTAACAGCCGAGGGCTCCAGCGACTCCTCTCCCTAACTGGTATGTTCTTCTTTGTAAAAGGATGAGTTGGATCTGGAGAAGTATTTTCTTAAAGAATCAATCTATTTTACTCTACAATTAATTGTAATGACTATTGAATATTAATTTAAAGGACTATTGAATACAATTTGGCAAACGTACAAAAACTGTATTGCTGTTTACAACAACACTTTTTAAGGTCCTGTAACTGGCTAAACTACAAATTATACTACTCAATATAACCTGCTTCCCTTTAAATAGACTTAACTATATCATTGCAATGTGATACATTTTAATGCATCTCTTCTTGTGATTATATTTAATACCTCTACAGAACACATAGATGGTTCATTGTACATGCTCTAGGTCAGAAAACAAAACATTTGATTGTTGTCTTTGACTTTTATAATCACATTTGGGCAGGAATCTTCCTATTTTGTAATATATATTTGTATTGTTCGGACATTAACCCTATGTGCTTTTCAATTGATCGGTCAGCAAATTTTCAGCCATTGAAAAAGTCAGTGGGAACTCTTGGTTTTAATGAAACATATTTGAACGGTATGTAACTAGTTTACGTTGCAAGTTGTCATCCCTTTTTCACAACAGATGTTATTCATTACAGACTGTTTTCCTCATCATCAGCAGCGTCCCCGCCTGCCGGCCTGATTCCACTGACCTTCATGTAGCGAAGCCACACATGCGGGCCTATTTACTCAATCACTACGCCATCCGTGCCTACGGGTCCATGAAATTGAGCACGTTCCCTGATCCATATCGCTTGCTCTGCCTCGTCTAAGTCCACAGTAGGTCGTCCCTGTCAGTCGGATGGGGAGGCGGGTTAATAGTCGGGACGTTGATATGGTCCGTGTCACTGGACCGGTCCTGCTCCAGGTAGATATGGGAGCTGTGTGAGGCGGGCTGCTCGTTCCACGGTCGTAGTGGAAAGCAGTATTTGAGAGACAGAACCATTGATCAGTCCTAAACTCCCTCCCCTCTTAGAGTTTAATGAGGGACATTAGGAAATCAAACAGCAGCGTTAAAACAACAGTATTTAACTGAAGACGTTGCGCTGGGTCTTCTGCGTTTCATCAAAGAACGGCTTCAAAACCGCAGAAAAAAAAAAGCAGCTTCACAGAGAATGTCAGCTGTAATGACTCAAGCAATTATAGCAGAAATATCTGAGACATGTTGGGAGATGAATGTGGACTGGAAGAGAAGCTAAGAAGACAGAAGGGTTCGGACTGCTGCTGTAATTTGATACACGGGGAAGTCTGTTCTTGACTAAAATTGCCTCCAAACACGATGTGTTTGTTTGGAAAACAGTATCCTTGTTTTCACACATAACAGACACTGTGCAGATGGCGTTGCTCAAAACTTACTAATCATCCGTGATTCAACAGCCAAACTGTGAATGATTAGCATGGCTGGAGGGTCAGTATTCTCAATACCCCCTCCCCTGGGAAAGGCATTTCCTCTTCCTCTTCACCGCACAGGGGAGCGTCATTACTCTAAATGATTTAGAGGTGCGTCTGCCTGCGTTTGAGTCAACATGTCAACAAATTGTTTTTTGAGGTTGCAAATGGAAAAGAGACCTGTATGATTTGAATGTTAACTAGCACATTATCTGAGGCCAATGAGTATGTGGCACGAACTTGTGCTGATTGATTGATTGATTGATTGATTGATTGATTGATTGATTGATTGATTTTATTTTTAAGACAGGGACAAGGTACAGTAGACATTTACCCTATAGAATAGGGAGAGATGCACTGTACAAGGTTATAGCTAAACAGCTAATTCCACCCGCAGGCCCTGGGCAAATAAATATACAGTCTTAAAATAGTGGGGCAAATAGATTTGCTGGGTGTCAGGTTTGCCAGGTTGTGTACAGTATATACCCGCCTCTGTTCTGGGTCTGGTACGGTTGCGCTGGAGACAGGTGCTGCATAGGCCTATGCTTGATCAGGACCCCGCCTGAGTGAAATCAGCTGCTCAGCCGGAACAATTAAATTCTACAGAGCAAAAACCAGAGGCCTTTAAAGGTCAGAGGTCACCTGCGATAAGAGATCACCTGCAACTTTTTAAGGAACACTCAGGAAGAACGTATAAACAAGAACCCAGACCAAACAGCGCTCTCCTTAAAGGACAATGCTCGTTTTTGACAACCTGGACCTTATTTACGACATATTATAAGACGTTTGACTCACCGAGATAACTTTGGTGTAGTTCGGAGGCCTGTAGAAGAAATGTAAAATCCAGCGCGAGCCAGTATATGCATGTAATGGCGGTGGTCGGGGCACCGGGAATGCAGCTTCTAAAAAATCTATTTTCTGCCGCGAAACGGTTGTTTTCATCAATCTGTCTTGATGAATCGCTAGTTGTGCTTACATAGAGCGTAGGCCTGTTGTGGTTGTTCACATGCCTCTGTAATATGATCTTTAGAAACGTCTTTCGAAACGAAATAGCTTCCCCACTTGCTCCAGCACGCATGCGCACAGCGCGCAATCGTTGCTCCATGCCTCCGAACTACACCAAAGTGATCTCGGTGAGTCAAACGTCTTATAATATGTCGTAAATAAGGTCCAGGTTGTCAAAAACGAGCATTGTCCTTTAACATATCACTCATAAAAGATCAAAATCACACTAAACCTGCTCATAAACATGGTTGACTGTTGGTCTAATGTGCCCCATCGTATTTGATCAGTTGTAAGGCTGTCCTATAACGTCGACTATGCTTTGCCTGATGAATCGTGCTGTCGGCGTCCTCCAGGTAACCTGTACATCGGAGGCGTGACCAAGACCATGTACAGCAGCCTGCCCAAGCTGATCGCCTCGCAGGACGGCTACCAGGGCTGCCTGGCCCTAGTGGACCTGAACGGCCGGCTCCCAGACCTGCTGGGGGACTTCTACCACGCCTCGGGCCCCGTGGAGCGAGGCTGCGGAGGTGAGACCGGGGGACAGCGTCCGGGGGGGGGGGGGGCTCCACCTCACACTAGCGCAGTGATTAGTTACCCCAGTCACCCCTCCCCTCCCCAGGAACCACCACCACCTGCACCGAGGACTCCTGCCACCACCAGGGGCTGTGCTTCCAGCAGTGGGAGGACTTCTCCTGCGACTGCTCCATGACCACCTACAGAGGCCAGTTCTGCACTGACCGTGAGTCCAGCTCTGCTCCACACAGCAGCTCAGCACACAATAGAGCAGGAGAGCACTGGACAGTAGAGTACACAATAGAGCAGGAGAGCACTGGACAGTAGAGCACACAATAGAGCAGGATAGCACTGGACAGTAGAGCACACAATAGAGCAGGATAGCACTGGACAGTAGAGTACACAATAGAGCAGGAGGGCACGGGACAGTAGAGTACACAATAGAGCAGGATAGCACTGGACAGTAGAGTACACAATAGAGCAGGAGAGCACTGGACAGTAGAGCACACAATAGAGCAGGATA